>NW_006796565.1:757414-780228 GCF_000442215.2 Lipotes vexillifer | reverse complement strand
CGGCAGGCGGACTCTCAACCGCTGCGCCACCAGGGAAGCCCTGTTTGACTAAATTTTTAATCAAAGCGTAACATATACACGGAAAAGGACACAATTATAAATGCATGGATTGTTGAATTTTTGACAAAGCAAACGTACCTATGAAATCAGCACAAAGGTCAAGAAATACTCATATTGTGGTGATCATTTCCCAGTATACATATACATATATCGAATCATGATGTGTACAGCTGAAACTAATATAATGTTATATGTCTCAAATAAGAAAATGTGCCTTAGAACACCCCTTCATGTCCCCTCTCCGTATTACTCCCACTCTCCTGACTTCTCATTGTTATAGACTGAATGTTTGTGTCCTCTCAAAACTCATATGTTGAAACGCTAATCCCCAGTGAGATGGTATTTGGAGGTGGGCTCTTTAAGAGGAATTAGGATTAGATTAGGTCATAAGGGTGGAACGCTCATGATGGAATTAGGGTCTTTAGACGAGCAGACAGGAGAGGTCTTGCAAACCAGGAAGAGGATCCTCAGCAGAGCCCTGATCTCAGATGTCAGGCTCCAGAACTGTGAGGAATACATTTCTGTTGTTTATAAACCCCCCAGTCTATGGCATTCTTTTATAGCAGCCCAAGCTAAGACACGCACCACAAGTTAATTTTGTCTGTTTACAAACGTGTCTGCTTTTTTCACTCAACATTATGTTTGTGAGATTCATCCATGTTGTTGAGGGCAGCGATTGTCTAACTGTGGATGGGTGTTTGAGACTTTTCTGGGAGTGGGGCAGCAAATAACGCAGGTCGGAATATTCTCATCATGTGTTTTGGTAAACCTACGTCCATGTTTCTTTTGGGTACATATCTGAGTGCATTGCTGGTCATACGGTGTGTAATTGTTCAGCTTTGGTAGATACAGCCAACACTTTTCCATTGTTGTTACCCCAATTCATACTCCCAATAGCCGGATATAAGAGTTGCAGGAGCTCCATCCTTACCCGCACCTGGTATGGTCAGTGTAACATGTTTTAGCCATTGTGGTTAGTGTGAGTGGCAATCACTGTGGTTTGAAGTTCCGCTTGCCTGCAAACTAGAGATGTTGAGCACCTTTCTCTGTGTTTATTGGCCATTTGAATAACTTCTTTTGTGAAGTTTTTTTTGAGCTCATTTTTCTGTTATGTTGTCTGCTTTTTCCTTTTTCTTTTTTTAAAAAAATACTTGAAATACATGATCATCCAATAGATACAGAAACAATTTTTTAAAATAGATTTTTAAATTTATTTTTGCCTGCATTGGGTCTTCGTTTCTGTGCACGGGCTTTCTCTAGTTGCAGCGAGCGGGGGCTACCCTTCATTAGAGTGCACGGGCTTCTCATTGCGGTGGCTTCTCTTGTTGCGGAGAATCCACTGGCAGGTGGATTCTTAACAATTATGCCACCTGGGCTTCCCTGGTGGCGCAGTGGTTGAGAATCTGCCTGCTAATGCAGGGGACACGGGTTTGAGACCTGGGCTGGGAATGATCCCACATGCCGCAGGGCAACTAGGCCCATGAGCCACAACTACTGAGCCTGCGCGTCTGGAGCCTGCGCTCCGCAACAAGGGAGGCCACGATAGTGAGAGGCCCGTGCACCGCGATGAAGTGGCCCCCGCTTGCCACAACTAGAGAAAGCCCTCGCACAGAAACGAAGACCCAACACAGCCAAAAATAAATAAATAAACAAATATGGGGTTTAAAGAGAAAAGAATATTATTTTAAAAAACAAAAAAACCCCAATTACGCCACCAGGGAAGTCCCTGCCTTTTTCTTTGTAAGAGTTCATGTATATTCTAGACAGTAATAAAAATATATATGTGTGTATGTGTATATCTATGTGTGTTGTATGTATGCATATACTCATATATATGTAGCCCAAAAGATATTCTTTTCCCAGTTCAATGGCTTATCTTTTTTTATTCTCTTAAAGGTGTTTTTTGCTGAAAAGAAATTTAAAATTTTCATCTAATATAACTTACCAATTGTTTTCCTTTATGGTTAAGGCTTTTTGCATTTGGTTTAAGACATATTTTTTTTCATTTTTGGCTGTGTCACATGACTTGCAGGATCTTAGTTCTCCCACCAGGGATTGAACCCGGGCCTTGGCAGTGAAAGCGCAGATTCCTAACCACTGGACTGCCAGGGAATTCTCAAGAAATCTTAACCTGTTACAATGTCATGAAAATTTTCTGCTGAGTTTTTTTTCTAGAAGCTTTATTGTTTTACTTTTCATATTTTGATTTTTGCATAAGTTGTGAAATAAGGGTCAAAACTTTTGTACGTTATATGACCTAAGGGTCAAAATTTGTCTTTTCTCTATGAATATCCAGTTGACTCAGCACCAATTATTAAAGATAATCCTTTCCCCCATAGCACCCCATTGTCACATTTGTCATAAATCAAATGCAGGTCTGTTATTGTTTTGGTTTTTTTTTTTTTTTTTTGCGGTACGCGGGCCTCTCACTGTTGTGGCCTCTCCCGTTGCGGAGCACAGGGTCCGGACGCGCAGGCTCAGCAGCCATGGCTCACGGGCCCAGCCGCTCCGCGGCATGTGGAATCTTCCCAGACCGGGGCACGAACCCGAGTTCTCTGCATCGGCCGGCGGACTCTCCACCACTGCGCCACCGGGGAAGCCCAACAGGTCTGTTTCTGAATTCTTTTGTTCCAGTGACCTATTAATTGTAATGTAAGTGTATAATAACTATTGATATCTGGAGTATAAATCTTCAAGCTTTGTCCTTGGCCATTACTTGGCGCTTTGCATTTCCATACAAACTTTAGAATCAATTTGTCAATTTCCACATTCCCCAAATAATCTTCCTGGGTCAATTGCATTGACTCCATAGATCAATTGGGAAGAATTGACATCTTTACAATATTGAGTCTTCTAATCCATAAACCAGATATATCTGTCCATTTATTTAAGGCTTTATTAATTTCTTGCAATACTGACTTGTGTTTTGTGTAGAGATCTCTCATATCTTTCATTAGTTTTATTCCAAGGCATTTAATGTGGGGTGTGTGTGCAAGTGTGTGTGGGGGGGAGGTGTGTGCAAGCACACATATAATATTATAAATATTAATATTTATAAATTTCATGTTTTACTGATTTGTCAGTAGTATATTGAAATACAATTAATTTTTGGTGATATTGACCTTGTACTCAGCAATCGTGCTAAATCATTTAATTCTAAGAGTTTAACTACAGATTATTTTGATTTTCTATGCATACAATCATGTTTCCTATGAATAATGACAGTCTTATTTCTTCCCTTCCATTCTTTATACCTGCTACTCCTCTTTTGACCTTTTGTTCTTGCTGGTACCTCCATATAATGTTAAATAGAAGTGTTGATAGGACACATCCTGTCTCATTCCTGATCTCAGGGAGAAAGCTTTCAATATTTCACATTTAGTAAGAAGCTTTTTTGCAGATATTCTATCAGATTAAGGAAGTTTTGTTACCTTTCTATAATCTTCTTTCCTAGTTTTCTGAGAGTTTCTTTTTATTACTATGAATGAATATTGGATTTGATCAAAAGCATATGATTTTACCCCTTATTAAATGTGATAGTAAAATACATTGATTTTTTTGAATGCTAAAACAATCATTTGTAGAATAAACTTTCTTGTGTGGTATTATCCTTTTCATATATCACTGGATTTAATTTGCTAATAGTTTGCTAAGGGATTTTGCATCAGCGTTCATGCAGGAGATTCACTTGTAATTTTCCTTTCTTGTAAGTCCTTATCTGGTTTTGAAATCAAGGTTATGTTGAGTTTACAAGATGAGTTGGGCAGTGTTCCATTTACTTCTATTCTCTGGAAGAGTTTGTGTAAGACTGGAATTACTTTTTCCTAAGTTGTTTGAAAGAATTGTCTGATGAAGCCATATGTACCTGGAGAGAGAGAGAAAGAATTTTACCCAGTTTTTCTAGTTGTTTTCAGTGGAGAAAACGCTACTGCCTTATAGCTGGAAGCAGAATTCTCTGACAGTCTCTTAAACCGAGCTTTGCTACAGGCGGCTGAAAGAATGAAATGTGAGGAGCCTGAACCCCAGCTTGACATGTACTGACAAGATGCGAGTCTGGGCAATGGGCTTGCCTACCCCGCAGTCTCAGGCCCTCCTGGGAGCAGGGGGGCAGGGTGGTTTGGCGGAAGGATCAGGGGCAATTGGGCCCATCAGACGAGGGAGTGAATTCCAGGTAGCAAGCTTACTCTTGGTAAGACCTTGAGCTAGTTACCAAACTTTCTTCTTTATCTGTGAAACTGGGACCATACCCCCTTCTTCACTGGGATGCTGTGGGGATTAGAATTTGGCTAATGCATGTGAAGTAGGTAGGACTAACCTGGAGCAGTCCTCAAGAAACAGATGGTAATGAAGATGTTATTGTTCAAATCACTGAACCTCAGTCCTTAGCATTTTGCAAACCACCAAGGATCTTGAAGGGGTAAGGCTGCTTGCTGCCTGGCTGGCCCAGATGCCAGAAAGAGGCTGGGCCCATCCCCAAAATGGGCTGCCCTTCCCAGACCATAGGTAGGTGTGCTGTTGGACTGCGACCCTTTCGGGGCAGGCTGTGGGCATGTGCAAGGCAGCCCCACCAGGATCACATCCCAGGCTGTGCTCGACCTCTGACCTCAATAGACACCCGGGCAAGTGTCCCACCTCCTCCAGACTAGGGCAGCAGGGCAGGCCCTGCTGGCTGGGCTTTGAAGTCCTGCCTTAGTGTAACAGCCTGTAACTTGGCCCCATGGCAGGGACGGGGCTAGTTGGCTCAGCTGTGCCGAATTCACACCTGAACACCATTGGCCTTGGATCTGTGAGTCCAAACTATCAGTTCTATCAGTGGGTCTCCAGCCTGGCTGCACTTTATAATCCCCCGCGGAGTGTCAGCAGTACCAACGCCCAGGTCCCACTGCTGGGGCTCTCATCTAACTGGTCAGGACTGGGGCCACTGGTAGAGTTAAAGAGCTCACCTGGTGATTATAACAAGCAGTCTGCACAGCCATCCATGTGTGAGCCCACTGAGGCAGGAGGGGCCCCAGGGCACCTCGGTCCAGGCTGGGGAGGAGTTCCTGGACTGGTAATGACAGGGCGGCAAAGAGGCCAGCACCTCGGCCCAAACCAGGTCAGGCCGGTGGGTGGAGTCCAGGCCTCGGTGACCATAGTCACTGTCATCTATGGCACGCCCACTGTCTGCCAGGCTCTGGACACTTTACACATCACACCGGTGGCATCATCCACGCTCCGTGGTGATGAAAGTGAGGTCCACTTGGCTGAGGCCATGGGGGGAGGAATCATCCCAATATGGAGGCCTGCGTGTGTCCCCTTAACACCCCTCCCAAGGAGGCCCACGAGCACAGAAGTTGTCTAATGAGCCCCCTCCCTGAGGCTGCCCCCCGGAGGCTGAGGAGAGAGGAGTGAAGACTGCTCCTCTGACCCTTAGTCTCTGGAAGCCCAAACACCATCTGGTCCTCACACAAAAAATGTTTCTACAAAATCCTGCCCAGTGGCGGCCAAGCTTTCCCAGCCTCACCTCTGGACGTTTACATATTCATTAACACATGTCT
This sequence comes from Lipotes vexillifer, assembly GCF_000442215.2. Taxonomy (NCBI): domain Eukaryota; kingdom Metazoa; phylum Chordata; class Mammalia; order Artiodactyla; family Lipotidae; genus Lipotes; species Lipotes vexillifer. The sequence goes on along the minus strand of NW_006796565.1, from coordinate 774,631 downwards.
GCCATTAAAAGATAATGGTGGTCATTTGATGCCCAGATGCTCCCTTTCAAAAAGACAGACTGAAATTTATCTTCTGAAAAGAGTGAATTCTTAAACAGACAGCTGAGTACACATCCTGATTTGCAGAGAAAGGGTTCTCTAAATTAAACAGGTCTCTCCACAGCCCACCCACCAGCGGAGCCTCTGTCCACTAGTGAGATGAAGCCTCCCACTCAGATTCAGGTACATCTGAACATCATGGAGTCTGCTTTCTTTGAAAGGAAAGTGTTTAAGTATATTGGCAGGGAATGCACTCGTCTTTCTTTTGGGTTAAGAAAAAATGCTTCAAAGAACATGAGGCATCCTGATTGGTTTTGCTGTGTGGCCTCGTGGCTGCAGGGAGCCTCTGTGGGAAAGGAGAGAACTGAGGGCTCTGAGGACCAGATCACAGCCCCAGCCTGGCCGCTGACTGGCTGCAGGACCTTGCACTGGCTAATTCCGCACCCTGAGTCTCCAGTCCCCCAGCTGTGAAGGGAGGGGATTGAACTAGCTTTGCTGTCCACAAGCCTGGCCACCCATCAGGAGTACCTGGAGAGCTTCTGGGTCCGTTGGCCTTTTAAGTTCTTCAGTCTCTTCTGAACTCCTGGCCAGCTGACCGCCAAGGCCCTCTGGCTCTGACGTTCTGCGTCTGGAGGGTCAGCAGCAGTGCCCTGGGCTGCACAGCACACACCTGACCTGAGATCTCTTGCCCGCTTATGCCTGGCATACTGTGATGATGACAGGCCTGGCCAGTCCCTGGTGGTGCTCTCGGGATGATAACCACTGCTAACATCTGTCAAGCCCTTATGGAGAGTTGGACACTGGCTGCACGTGGTTTTCTCATTTAACCCTCAGAACAGCCTAGGAGGCAGCTACTATCATTAGCTCTCTGTACAGCTAAGGAAACCAAGAGATTAGGTAACTGGCGTGAATTTAGGCTATAGGACTTCTAAGTGGAGGGTGGAGTCAGGCAGCTGACTCGGGGCAGCTTGGCTCCAAGCCTGTGGCCTTAACCGCTCTGTTGTTCAATCCAAGTCATGGGGCCGTCCCGAGAAATACAAGGTGATCCAAGCTGGGAAATGGCCTTCCCCAAAGCAGCGTGCTGGGCCCTCCCTAGGCCCAGGTGTCCCCTGACTTCCATTTTACTGCCTTCCTAAAAGGCGTGCAATGACTAATTCCCTGAACACCCAGTTCCTTCTGCAATGGGTGGATCACCCATGAGCTGCCCTACTCCCGTGACTCTGGAAGAGATTGTTCTGGAAAACGTCCGCGAGTGATGGGAGCGTGGGCACATCACCAGTGTCAGCAGACATGGATGAGTGGCTGTCATCTCCTATCTCTCAGCCGGGCACTTGTTGCTCAGCTCTATCCCTGCCCTTGGTCCTACACATGGGCTTGAGGGCACCTCTCCTGTGCCAGCCACACAGGAGGCCGTATCTGTTATCCAAGGCCCCTTCAGCTCTTCCATCAGCTCCAGGAAGTTCAAGGAATCTTTGATGTGCACATTTTTATTTTTTATTGGATCTTTCCAAACCCCAATCAATCCAGCCTGGGCTTAGGAGTGGCCCGCAAATACAAATGTGTGTGGACACATGTGCCTTTGAGGAAGACAGGAAGAAATATTTAGTCAAGGAAACAGACAAGATTGCTGATTCGGAGAAAGGGGTGGTAAAGAAAGGGCAAAACCACAACACAACATGCCAGTGATTGCTCTTTTGAACCAGGGAAGCCAACATTCCAGAAAAGATCATTACTAAGGTGCTAGATGTCTGAACAATTTCAGGCACACCCAGGCCCAGCTGGATTTTTCCCCATCCAATTTGTCATGAGCTTGCAAAATGCAAGTGTGTGTCTTACTGTCTGTAAGGCCAGTGAGAGGTGCTGCTCGCTGGGACTTACACTGTAAGGGCCTTGACCTCATGGGGAGGCAAGACATTGAGAGAAAAAAAAAACCCTTTGAAATGTGTAGACCTGAACTTTTCTTTCTTGTCAACTTATTTCTCAAGCATTGTACTAAATTGGAAAGCAGATATCAAGGTCCTACAAAACATAGCATTTCACTAAAATGCACGAAGCCAGGCTTGATGAAGCAAAGGGGGACTGAAAGTGGACAGGGAGAGCTTCCCTTTCAGGAAAGTTTAAAAGCAAAGGTCTCGCCAGTGTACTTTGGAGAGCTCCTCATGGGCTGTGTACTTTCACAGATTGAGAGTAGTGTAACTACTTTTACAAAATGTCCTTCAGCCAGGATGCATTAAATAAATTATGGTACCTCTGTACCATGGAATATGGTCCCACCTTTCTAAAGAACGAGGCATATTTACATATTTACCGAAAAGCAGCAAGATCGATTATTAGTGAAGAGGCACTTTTCAGTTTTTACACATATATCCTTTTGCATATTTTGAAATTTGATTTTGAACCTTGTGACTATATAGCCAATTCAAAAAATAATTCACTAAAAATGTAATAAAATCAATTTAAAAATAACTGGGTTTGTGCAAACCGAAGATATTTGCCAAAATGATCATTGAGGTTATCACTGGGTATGGAATTTTGGATAATTTCCACATTTTTCTTGGAACGTTTCTTTATTTTTTTATAATAAACACGTGTCATTTTGATAAATGAAGCTTTTAAAAATTGCTAAATAAAAGCCCAGGACTTTATGGACACTTCCTTAAGAATACCAGCAAATGAAACAAATGTGGTATGATTAGTTGGTTAAAAAATTCCATCAGTTAGGGACTTCCCTGGTGGTGCAGTGGTTAAGAATCCGCCTGCCAAGGCAGGGGACACGGGTTCGAGCCCTGGTCTGGGAAGATCCCACATGCTGCGGAGCAACTAAGCCCGTGCGCCACCACTACTGAGCCTGCGCTCTGAAGCCTGTGAGCCACAACTACCGATCCGGCGTGCCACAACTACTGAAGCCCATGCACCTGGAGCCCGTGCTCCACGACGAGAGAAGCCACCGCAATGAGAAGCCCGCAAACCGCAGCGATGAGTAGCCTCCACTCGCTGCAACTAGAGAAAGCCCACGCACAGCAACCAAGACCCAAAGCAGACAAAAATAAAATAATTTAATTAAGAAAAAAAAAAAAGAAAAATGCAGGGGTTAGGGGCACTGATCCTTCCCCCACCCGTGCAGTCGAAAATCCACATATAACTTTGAACTCCCCCAAACTTAACTAAGAGCACGCTGTTGAAATCTTACTGATAGCATAAACAGCCAATTAACACATATTTTGTATGTTACATATATTATATACTGTATTCTTACAATAAAGTAAGCTAGAGAAAGGAGGATATTAAGAAAATCATGAGGAAGAGAAAATATATTTGCAGCACTGTAGTGTATTTATCGACACCGTAAATTTATGTCATCTGTTTATCAGATGGATTATCTGTCAGTACCTACATCAAAATATCGTCTTATATGACACAAAACAGGGTAGATGTTATACATGTTACTAATACTAGACCTCAAAAATGAAAAAAATACTGTGAAAAAGAAATTCATACTTATTTAGAGGTACAACGATTCCTGCATTGATAATGAAGATGCAGGAATATGATTGCTTCATGGTAGCCTAGACTATACACTATCGAATGAATTGTTACAAAATTTTTTATAGCATACAGTATTACAGTGATGGTCAGAATACAATATTGGAAACATTGTTACATTTTTTTAAAAACTACTTATCTGAGACAATAGGCTGGTCAACAGTTTCTCCAATTACAAGAGAGGCATATTGCATGATAAGGTAATTCTTGGCAAGTCAAGTTATAACGCAGTAAGAAAACTAACACAGTATTAATCTTATATCAAATGTCACCTACCTTATGCCTAAGTAAGGATAGACTAGTATCTACATGTATTTTATGCATTCATGACATGTTTAACTTTTTCTTTATTTTATTTTTTAAAATTTATTTTTATTGGAGTCTAGTTGCTTTACAGTGTTGAGTTAGCTTCTACTGCCCTGCAAAATGAATCAGCCACACATGTACATAGATCCCCTCCATTTAGAACACTACAGTGCATTAATAGTCCAGTTCCCTGTGCTATACAGTATGTTCCCATCAGTTGTCTATTTTATACATAGTATCAATAGTGTATATAGGACTTCCCTGGTGGCACAGCGGTTAAGAATCTGCCTGCCAATGCAGGGGACACGAGTTTGAGTCCTGGTCTGGGAAGATCCCACATTCTAAATTCTGAAGCAATTAAGCCCGTGCACCACAACTACCGAGCCTGCGCTCTAGAGCCCGGGAGACACAACTACTGAGCCCTCACGCTGCAACGACTGAAGCCCACACGCCTAGAGCCCACATCCCGCAACAAGAGAGGCCACCGCGATGAGAAGCCCACGCACCGCAACAAAGAGTAGCACCCGCTCGCCACAACTAGAGAAAGCCTGCACGCAGTAACGAAGACCCAACGCAGCCAAAAAATAAAAATTTAAAAAAAAATTTTTAATTATAAAAAACAGTGTATATGTGTCAGTCACCATCTCCCAATTTCTCCCACCCCACCGCTTTCCCTCTTGGTACCCATACATTTGTTCTCTATGTCTGCGTCTCTATTTCTGCCTGGCAATTAAAGTATATACCATTTTTCTAGATTCCACATATTTTCTTTTTTTTTTTGGATATTTCTAGGCAGTGCTGTTTGTCAGAGTCTTTTCAAATTGTCACAAATCTCCAGAAAAATTTCCAATATATCTCTTGGAAAAAATCTGCCTCTTAGTGGGTGCTTGCAATTCAAACCCAGGTTGTGCAAGGGTCGACGGTACAGTCTGTCCGGAGAAGGCTGACCAGGGGGAGGCAGCTGTGTGGTGCTGCCTCTGGGTCCTGGGTGGCGGGCCCAGCTCCCTCATCCTGTCCAGCAGGACCCTGGTCTTGGTCACCACAGGTTCCGAGGGCCCAGCAAAATGCGTGGTGCACAGTGAGAACTCGAGAGGAACGACTGAACGAATGGCCAGGGTGAGACGTTGGGCCACAGCCCTGGAAACCGCAGTCCCCCGGGAGGGGTTGCGGGATGCTGGGAGCAAGCCGCTGTTGCTCAGAGCTGCCTCAGCGCCCACGGTGTCTGGGCTCCTCTGTAAAGCCGGGGCCAGCCCACAACACGAGGGTTCTGAAGCAAGGCCGGTGAACGTGGACAGTGGGGACTAGGGGCTCCCGGCGAGCCCACAGCGGTGGGAAAAGCCAGCGTGGGGTGGGGGGCGGGGTATGGGTGACAGAGGCCAGGTCAGAGCAGGGCAGGCCGGAGGCCCGCGTCTGAAGGCTGAGGTGAGGCTGTGTGATCCGCACAGGCTGCCAAACCTTTCGCCCCAGAGCCCCAGCTTCCCGCCTGCTAAACTGCTTTCTTCACGGGGTGGCTGTGAGATCAAAAAGCGAACGTGTGGGAAAGCGTTTTATAACCCGTAAAGAGCCGATGATTTGTCAGCGTTTCCGCCCTCCCTCATTCCTCCTCCCGTCGTCCTGCCTTCTCGCTTCCATTAAATCCCCTCAGACCTCGCCCCTCCTGCCCGCCCCGCCCTCTTGAGAGCAACGCCTCTGACCCGCGCTGGGAGAGGCCTCTGCTTCTCCACCTTTCTCTCCCAGTGGCAGCTCGGAGAAGCCCTGAGCCAGCACTGCAGTCGGCTGATCATGGCTCACCCACGGCAGCGCCTTCCTGCTTGGGGACCGCGGCCGGCGGGTGGGGTGAGGCCCCGCTCAGGCAGCCTGGCCGGGGGCAGAACATCCCCGCAGGGCCACCTCAAAGGCAGGCGGGAGGTGCTGCTGGGGGTGTGACTTCTGTCCCTGTGTCGGCCAAGGCTGGGCCCGCTGAGGCACCCGTCGGGGCCCGAGTGACCTGGATCACAGAGCCACCACCCTGGCCCCGGTTTGCCCACGTTTCAGAGACTCCCCTGAGGCCCTTGTCCTGCTGCTGGGGCAAGTCCTGGGCTGAGGAAAGGAGACCCCCCCGAATCAGGGCTTTCCTGCTCCTTCCTGGGTGGCATTGCCTCAGCAAGCGAGGAAGGATCTGGGCTCCCCTCCGGCTGCAGAGGAACATCGTGGACCCCTTCCCTGCCCTGCTGGACCAGAATCCCCTCTATGTGGCAGACCACACAGAGGACCCACTGTGTGCCAGGCACTGCCTCGCTCCCCGACCTCCCCAAAATGTGGGTAGCACCTGAGCCAGGTTGTGCCAGACACCAGAAGCAGACCCAGGACCGGGTCAGACCTGCAGAGATTTATTGGAAGGATGACGGGGAGGGCGCTAGAGGGGGAGGAGCCCTCAATGATCAGCACCAAGAGGGACCCGGGAGGAGGCTTTGACGGTGTCTTGATCTGCTAGGCCCGCCCAGACCAAATGCCATGCACTGCAGGCTCCACAGCAGAAATCTGTTTGCTCACAGTTCTGGAGGCTACCAGTCCACGATCAACATGCTGGCAGTTTGGGTTTCTTCTGAGGCCTCTCTCCTTGGCTTGCAGATGGCCACCTTTTTGCTCTGTCCTCACATGGTTTTTCCTGTGTGCATGCATCTGCGTGCCCTAATCTCTTCTTATGAGGATACCAGTCAGATTGTATTAGGGCCCATGCTAATAACCTTATTTTAATTTAATCACCTCTTTTTTTTTTTTTTTTTTTTGCGGTACGCGGGCCTCTCACTGTTGTGGCCTCTCCCGTTGCGGAGCACAGGGTCCGGACGCGCAGGCTCAGCGGCCATGGCTCCCGGGCCCAGGGGCTCCGCGGCACGTGGGATCTTCCCAGACCGGGGCACAAACCCACGTCCCCTGCATCGGCAGGCGGACTCTCAACCACTGCGCCACCAGGGAAGCCCCCTGCTCTTAAAATTTTACCCACCAATTTTAACATCCATGAGTGAATTTTGCTTGCAGCAGTTATTACTCTGATGTTTTAATGGTGATCATCTATTACCAGTCTCCCATTCCTTCTACTTTGATTAATTGGGATTCTTCTGTAAGGAGTTGCGGTCACTTCTCTCCCATATTTACTTATCCCGTTAATCATTTCTATCAATATGGACTCATGGCTGTTTATTTCATTCTTCGGATTATAATCCAATATTAATTCATTTATTGCTCATGTTTTTCCCAAATATTAAACACCTTTTAAAAACTTCAATTTGGGAAATGAAAATTAAAATACAGTGGGAGATAGTGTTTTTCACCCATTAGACTGACTAAGATGGAAAAGCTAACATACAGGATAATAGTGAGATTAAGGGAATTGGTGCTCATATCAAGGTGGGATTGTACCACTTCTAGGGAGGGCAGTCTGGCGACACCAATTAGAATTAAAGTGCATATATCCTAAGGCTGAGCAATTTCAGTTCTAGGAATTTCTCCTAGAGATACACTCTTACATAGGAAATGATGACGGTACAGGGATGGTATTAGCAACATTGCTTATAATGTCAAAAGATTGGAAGCTGCAAAACTGACAGCCATTAGAAGACCGTTAGTAATTATGAGCTCTCCCATAAAGGAACACCACGTGGTGGTTATAATGAGGCAGGTTTGTAAGTCCTGACATTAGGGATGATTCCCCAAGCAGTGAGGTTAAGTAAAAAGTCAAGATTTACAATGCATATGTAGAATATTTTCAGGGAATTTTTCTTAAATTATTTATCTGGTGATTCTGTCTCCTTTATCTTCTTGGTTCTCTTTTTCTGGGGGAACCTGTGTTATTTGTAAGTGGTACCTCTTGGACTGGTCCTCTGATTTTCTAATCCTTTTTTGACTAGGCTTTATTTCTTTGTGTTTTACTTGACTTTCTAGAAAATTATTTCAATTTTATCTTCTAAACCTTCCATGAAATGTCTTTAATGTAATTTTTAAAGTACAATTTACATAAAATAAAATGCATAGATTTTAAATGTACAGCTTGATAAATTTTTATAAAGGTATATATCCACCACCCTAGAAGATGTGTATACATTTCCATCATCCTAGTAAATTCTTACTGCCCCTTTCTAGCTGACCTCCTGCCCCTCCCCTCTCCCCTCTCTCTTACAGAATCCCTTACAGAATCACTGTTCTGATTTCTATTAACCAAAATAAATTCCTAAAAGATTACCATGTAAAAATTAAAACCATAAAAATACTAGGAGGACATTCAAAGTGGGGAAAGGACTGCCTAAATAGAACATATTATAGCATTTTTTTAAACTAATGAACTTTATTTTTTAGTGCAGTCTTAGGTTCACAGAAAACCTGAGAAAAAAGTACAGTTTCCGATAAACCTCTCCTCCCTGCTCCCTCTCTCCCCTCCCTACCCTTCCTCACCATCAACAACCCTGCAGCAGTGTGGTACATTCATTACAATCAGTGAACCAGCACTGACACATCAACCAAAGTCCATAGTTTATGTCAGGGTTCACTCTTAGTGTTGTGCATTCTGTGGGGTGGAACAAATGTGTAATGACACGTCTCCTCAATTACAGTATCATTCAGAGTAGTTTCACCACTCTAAAAATCTCCTGTGTGTCCCATTTTCATTCTTACCCTGCCTCACAACCCTGGGCAACCACTGATCTTTTTAATGCCTCCATAGTTTTGCTTTTTCCAGGATGTCACCTTAGTTGGAACCATACTGTATGTGGCCTTGTCAGATTGGCTTCTTTCACTTAGTAATACGCATTTAAGTTTCCTCCAAGTCTTTTCAGGGCTTGAGAGCTCATTTCTTTTCAGTGCCGAATAATATTCGATTGTCTGTTTGTACCACACTTTATTCATCCATGGTGACCAGTAGTTTTGTGACTGAGTGCACAAGGGAGCCCTGGGTGTTGCCAGCTCCTGTGTCTTTTCAAGGTTCTGCAGTGTAAACCAAGGGCTCCCAGCTTTCCTCACTGCTGGTGTAGGAACTGATTTTCCTGGGTCTCCTAATCAGTTACTACCAGTTCATTTGATTTCCAGTTTCCAAAATGTTGTTGGTATTTTCCTCTCTGGTTCCCTCTGTCCTTGTTGGTTTCTATTTTTGTGTTTGTTTCATCATTTCATTGTAGATTTCAGGAGGAAGTGAAGTTAGATGCATGAGTTCAATCCACCATCTCAACCCACAAGTGCTCCTAATATTTTTACTTGTTTTTTTAAAAAATATTTATTTAGTTAGTTAGTTAGTTGCATCGGGTCTTAGTTGCAGCAGGCAGGCTCCTTAGTTGTGGCTCACAGGCTCCTTAGCTGCGGCTCGCCGGCTTCTTAGTTGCAGCACGTGGGCTCCTTAGTTGCAGCTCACTGGCTCCTTAGTTGCGGCATGCGAACTCTTAGTTGCGGCAGGCATGTGGGATCTAGTTCCTGGACCAGGGATTGAACCCGAGCCCCCTGCATTGGGAGTGCGGAATCTTAACCACTGCGCCACCAGGGAAGTCCCTCTTTTACTTATTTAATGAAGAACTGAATAAAATGATGTCCCGATTCTTCTTCTGTGCTTATATGGCAAACCTAGCAGAATTTTAAAACATAAAGTTTGCCCCCTGAGTTGTAAAATATTATCCCAACATTGCTGAATTTTTAATGCTCTTGCTTCAAAATTCATGTTGAGTGTTGAAAAAGAGTTTTGCTTTGTCGTCCTAGTGATTGTATGAAGTTTCTTAGAAACAACACATAGTACAGAAATTTCTGTCTGAAAAGTAATGTTAATGTGGGATTCAAAGAATTCTCCAGCACCTGCTGTATACCGGGCCTGACCCAGGACTGTCCAGTGAGGTTTCAGCACAGACAGAGCACTTCTACCTGCAGCCTCAGTCCTGGGACAGGCCCAGCAGGGCCTCACCGCAGGTCCCTGCTCCAGGAAGTCCTGGCACAAAGCTTCCTGGTCACTTCCAGCCAGCCCTCCCGTCCAGCTGGACCTGTGGGACAGGTCTCCCGCTCAGCTTTGCCTACTTGACTCCTTCCCCTCCCTTGTTGCTGAGAACAGAATTCTGTAGTCACAGAAGCTTATGTGGAATCTCCACTTTGGGCCACTTTCCTCTGCGTTTTATTTATCCAGCTATTAAAACAACCTCAACAACAACAACAAAACAAAGCCTCTTTCTGGGACGAATTCTGTCAAGTGATTCTCAGCCGTTGATCGATATGCAGTCTCATGTGCTTGTGCAGATTTTTCCGTCTAGGAAGTGAGGTTGGTGAGTGACAAGTGTCCCCACATTCTAGAGGAAGGAATTGGATGCATCACAGCAGCAGCAAAGAGAGGAGCCAGCTGGCTCGGCAAGCTTGTCCTGCCACCATCCCCCGCCCACCCCACCCCCAGAGAGAGGATGCGCCGGGAAAGGCTGCCAGCCGGGGGCAGCGGGTGCTGCTGGTCTCTCCATGCATTCACCATCCTGTTAAATAACTACCCTAGGTAGTCAGCCTGTAACCCCAAGGCAGAGCTTTCTGCTAATATCTTGTCTAGACCTGCGGCGAAGGAGGCCTCTTCCTTCCCACTATGTCAAATCCAGGTGCGGAGGTCTGCAGGCTCAGGCACGCTGTGCAGAAAGATAAGGTAGAAACGACTTGGTGTCCACTCTCGCAACTACTACATGGATGACAGTTGCTGGTGTCTTTCCATCAGGGGATGGGGTGGGGCAGCACAGGCAAGATGACCCCCTATGTTTGAACCAGGCTGTGAAAGAGGAATTGCCCACTTGGGAGGCATGGCAACCCTGACCATTAGTAAAACACTGATCCAGGTTAGGGTCAAAATCTGGCAGCGGGATTAGCCACTTGGTCTCCCTGTGGAGGTGCCGGGAGTGGAGGGAGAGCTCGGGGTGGGGGGCACCCTCCTGCGCTGTTGAGGCAAGAACACGGGAGAGGACATAGATGTTTTTCTTCCTACACGTGGCAGCATTCAGAAACAACCTAAAAGTCCAGCAGTAGGGGAACGGCTAACTTACGGTATGTTCATAAAACAGAATCTTATATAGTAATTTAATAAAACGTCTTCTAAGAATTTGTATGCTATGTGATGTTGTGTGCACACTCACATATACATATATAATTACAGAGGGAGAATGATAAATGTTAGTAAAGAATATATGTATATATATATATATATATATATACTTAAATATGCACACATACATATACACCGAATTCAGTAATGATATATTCAAATTATATATTTCTGTAAATTCTTTAAAATGTTATCTGTAATTAGCTCTCTTGGTTTGGGGTATATGGGTAATTTTAATTTTTTTCTTTATTCCTTCCTGTATTTTCCATGTCTTCTGTAAGAAATAAATATTAGCTCTGTTTGATTTGCTCTTCCTAGAGAACCAGGGGGTACTCCCTGAGAAGCCAGGGTTCGGTGGGCTGTCCACCTGGACCCCAAAAAGCAATCTGAAAGGCAGGATGGTAGGGAAATGTCACAGCGGAATGCCAGATAATCTTTCCAATGCCAGAAGAGGCCACAGCAAGAGAGACAATGGGGCAAATTCAAAGAACCAGATGAGGTCTAAACGTCGGGGGCGGAGGTTGTAGCAGTGCCGTGGGCAGACAAGAGGGAAGCAGCAGGGCTTTATTGAGAGAGCCTGAGCCTCATGTACGGACAGGATTGGAGTCATTAGTGTGCCAATCCCACGGGGTCAAGCTTTACAATCACAGACACACTGGAAAACATAGTCACGGTAGTGATAACATTGCCTTGGGTCACCTTCTCTACGTATGTCTCTGTCGCCTCTCTCAGCACGACAGGCTCCTCTGCCTGCTGCCTTATACAGGGACGTATACAATCGTCTTGGCAAACCCTTCTGTAACCCCTGGGACCCACAATAGTGAGAACAGCAGAAGCCAGAGCCTCAAAGAGCCACAGCCTGGAGGGATACAGGAAGTACAACTTCAAGGTCACCAAGTCACCAGCGGAGAAGGGTAAGGCAGAGGCAGTAGCTGCAAGGGAAAGGCATGAGCCACCCAGGGCTGAGGAAGAGAGATGATCTGGGGAGTGGGCATCTTCCAGCTGGCAGCTCGGAGTCGGACTGCTGCGGTTTCCCTCTGCCCCGTGGTGGCCCAAGACTGATGTGGCCCAGGCACACAGGGCCACGTCACAACCCCTCTGACCTCCTTGGCCCCCCTCCTCCTGGCAACGGCTCTCATCCTTAAGTCCCAGTGTGGCCTTGTTGCTGCTGGACTCCACCATTCCTCATGAGAATGATGTAAGAGCAGAGTCAGAATTTTCCAGACCTTGGAGACACATGCACCTTTTCTCTACACCTTTAAAAAAAAAATTATTTATTTACTTATTTGGTTGCGCTGGGTCTTAGTTCTGGCATACGGGCTCCTTAGCTGCAGCTCAAGGGCTCCTTAGTTGAGGCACACAGGTTCCTTAGTTGCGGCACGCGTATGGGATCTAGGTCCCTGCCCAGTGATCAAACCCAGGCCCCCTGCATTGGGAGCACAGAGTCTTAACCACTGCGCCACCAGGGAAGTCCCTTCTGTACACCTTTTGAAAGCCACTTTCTTTTAATTAATTAATTTATTTTTGGCTGTGTTGGGTCTTCGTTTCTGTGCGAGGGCTTTCTCTAGTTGTGGCAAGCGGGGGCCACTCTTCATCGCGGTGCACGGGCCTCTCACTATGGCGGCCTCTCTTGTTGCGGAGCACAGGCTCCAGACGCGCAGGTTCAGTAGTTGTGGCTCATGGGCCTAGTTGCTCCGCGGCATGTGGGATCTTCCCAGACAAGGGCTTGAACCTGTGTCCCCTGCATTAGCAGGCAGATTCTCAACCACTGCACCACCAGGGAAGCCCAAAAGCCACTTTCTTAAGGGTCCAGGATTCACATCTGGGTCGTGACTTTGTGTCTTTGGCCACCCTGAAGGGGCCCTCTCTCGCACATGCATAATGCTGCTGTTTCTTCTCTGCCACTGCTTAGTCCCTCCTGTTGGTCAAAATGGAGACCAGAGTTAGTTCCCTTTTGTCTCCTCTTCTAAAATACATGAGAGAAAATTGTCAAGTCAATTATTTATCAAGCCTTTGTGTCTTAAATTCTTAATTTTCATTCTTTCAGGGAATGAGCTTGTCATCGAAAGGCTGCAGCCACTTCTTTTTCTTTAGGCCTCAGGCTCAGGGTTTAGAATCTCCAGATGCCGTCCTGTGTTGTGTAATCTGGGTTGCCATGGAGCTGGAAATGGCTTGTAAATGATGAAATCCTGCGATTTCCCTGGTGCCTGAGAGAGAGGGTGATACGTTATGTGTAGATTTGAGTCACGTGTTGATTAAGCTGCTCCGTGACATCTAAGTTGTGATTTGGTTGTTTGTATCAGCTTCAGATCCTAATCTGATCACCCTCTTGACTCTGTCAGTTGACTGAGATATAATCAATTATTAAAACAGCCGAATTCTAAGTTGCTGGCCGTTGCCCTTTTCTGGTCTGGTCATGCATTGCATTTACAAACTCTGCTGCCACTGGGGAGTGAGCTAAGAAGTCCCTCTGGATTTCCGGCTGGTGACTGTAAATCTCCAAGAACTCATTGCCACCTGCTAAGCTCTTCTTCTGCTCCCCCAGCTCTTCTGCTTCTGCCCTTGACCCCCTTGTCAGCCCTGTTCAGCACACTTCCCCCTCAGACAGGGGGGAGCTAAGCAGCCTCAGGAAAGGAGTACTAGAGGACCAAATACCCCTCTCCAACCTGTCACCTCTAAGCCAACTGGAAAACCACTTGTCATAGACGTGTGTGTGTGTGTGTGTGTGTGTGTGTGTGTGTGTGTGTGTGTGTGTGTTTTAATATTTATTTCTTTGGCTGCGCCGGGTCTTAGTCGCGACATACGGGATCTAGTTCCCTGACCAAGTATCGAACTCAGGCCACCTGCGTTGGGAGCGTGGAGTCTTAACAGCTGGACCACCAGGGAAGTCCCTGTCATAGACATGCTTGTATGGACACGTTGGCGGCACCCTCATGCGTTCTTCTCTGGCTGTGCTCACAAAGCCATGGTCAAGGGTGTGGAACTAGGTAGCTTTATATTGGTATATAGGGGTTGCAATTGGCAACCCATATTGCCCCACATGTGACAGCATCTGAGGATTCTAAACCCCGAGCCTGAGGCCTAAAGACAAAGAAGTGGCCGCAGCATTTAGATGACAAGTTCATTGTTTGCATTAAGTGATCTCACCCCTAGTCAAGGGTGATTGAATGAGATGCCTCACCCCTGCTGAGTGGATCGGACCCCCTAGAGTTCCATCCAGAGCTTGAGTTAAATGGCCCCAGTGCTGTGTCAGGGGTTAGCACTCTTGTGGAGCCTCTCCACTCAGGTCCACTCTTGACGCCCCTCCCCCACACCCATTACACCCTTGCTCGTGCCCCTGGGGCTTGAAGGGTATGCCAGGTCCTCCTAGCATCTGCTTTGGGCAGGTCCCCGAGTACGTTCCAAGGGAATTGCCCCATCCACTTACTCCACTTTGGCCCTCCATGGTACTGTGCCACCCTCACCCCCTCCAGGATGCTCATCCTAGCTCTGGTCAGCCCTCATTAGCCAACTCCTGCCCTACTCTTTCTTAAGGCCTAAGGGCCAGTAACCAGGGCTTTGGGGTGACTTGTACAAAGACCCAGAGGGAGGAGATGGACCAACAGAAAAAAATGCATCCTCTGGGGAATGGCTTCTACCCACCGTGCCCCCTGGCTGGGTTCTTCTAGCTCTTCCTATTCATGACCAAAGAAAGGGGCGGCTCCAGTGGAGATGCCATCAGAGCTCCATGATTCAGAATGGAGCTGTCCACCGCTCACGTCATACATGTGCTGAGAATGGAGGTCTGGACACAGGCCCTCCCTAACCACGGGCAGGGTCCAGGGCGGGAGTGGGGATGGAGGCCCACATGCCATGTGTCGCAGTGTTTACAAATCATTAATCAAATCCCCCAAGTGATACATAAAAATATGTTCTATCCTCCTACCTCAACGAAGATATCTTCGTAATGAGAAAACAACAAAATACATCTATTTGTGAACTTCTGATAGTCAGCAAAATATCAAAGACAACCGACTTTAATGGTTATTGTAAATGTCTCGGTGCTTTGTTAATGCACTGGTGATGTTTGTGTAAGTAGTAAAGGCATATAAAATTCATAAATTATTCTATATTTGTACCCCAATATTTATTTTTCTTTCTTGCATTACGGCAAAGTCACTATTTATGTTGTTATAGGCAACATTTTTGCATAACTTGTGTCCTGTTGACAGCAATGCCAAATTAGATGACTTTTATTGAGTCATTGTAATTCTTAGATAGTTTTTTCTTATTAATTTCAATTCGGAGAAACTTCAGTCAGTTGAAGCAATAGCAACTGGAATTGTCAGTAAAATTATTAAAGCAATATTTAGATTTAGAAATGAACCATGGATTTCATACACAGCCCCATTACAATGTTTGCTTCTGATATATGACAAATTATCTTTATTGCAGGAAATATTACAACACACTGAATTTTACCATATAGATTACTATCACTTGAATTGCAATCTTCCCCATCTCTTAAAGCAATATCTAGATCCATAGAGTAACACAGCAAATGACTGGCATCATGCTTCACACATATTACATCGAGAGCTACTTATGGACACATTTAAGTATAATATGAATCATGTAATGTTGCACAGTGTTCCTTGGCCACCATGTGCAACTACTGTGAAAACCATACTTATCTGTGAATATTTTCCAGTCGTGAATTAGAACATGAAGGGAAGAAAGAAAAGGCACATAGAGCTACCCAGAAAATGATGCTTCTCTAAGCAAGAATCTATTATGCTTTTTGAGGATTCGGCAAATTGATCAATCTGTCTTTCTCTTACCTAAGACCTCCCCCAGGCCAAATCCTGTCCATCTCCAATGTTGGTGGCAGCACAACCACAAATCTCCTGATTGATCAGACACAGACACCTTCTGTTTAAGGACAGAGGGCAAGAATTGTGGAAAAAGCTTCCCTTGAGCCTTGACAAGTATTAGTCCTGCGTGTGGATGTTTCCAGTGCTGAGCACAGGACCTCAGGTGGCCAAACACCCATATGCTCTTTATCCGTGGGCTTTGTGTGTGTGTTTGTCAGGTATGAGGCACATGGAAGGGACCTTTCTTGCCTGGGTGTAAACATGGTGCTGTCCGGGAAAGACCCCTCTCTGGTGATGTAAAAGCAGCTCTGTCTCCTGCAGAGAGTGGAGTGACAGATACAAGGGAGCATCTGCCAGGTTCCAGGTTCCACCTGCTAAGCCCTTCCTCCCTCCCTCCCTCCCTCCTTCCTTCTTTGAAAAGGAACCACATGCAAATAGTAACAGATTGCAACTGCTGTGCCCTAAGGCCACCAGGACAGCACTGGAGAGGGGTACCCTGACCGGCAGGAGAAGTGTCAGCCTCAGGAGAACCAGGCTCCTGGGATCTTGTTAGCAAGAGAGACCTGGGGGCATTTGGTCTTTTGAGGTTTTCCGAGAATCCCAGATGAAGCTCAGATCCAAGGATGGTTTGTTCCTGTTGCTACTGCTGCCCACACTCTTTTTTTTTTTTTTTTTTTTGCAGTATGCGGGCTTCTCACTGTTGTGGCCTCTCCCGTTGCGGAGCACAGGCTCCAGACGCGCAGGCTCGGAGGCTATGGCTCACGGGCCCAGCCGCTCCGCGGCATGTGGGATCTTCCCGGACCGGGGCACGAACCCATGTCCCCTGCGTCGGCAGGCGGACTCTCAACCACTGCGCCACCAGGGAAGCCCCTGCCCACACTCTTGACTCTTCCCTCAGACTGCTGGGGCAGAGGAGGCAAAGGTTTATCATTTAAGACAATTTCAGAGCAGTGAACAAATTGAATTTAAGAAAAATTTCTGGGACACTAACCATTTGCCTTGTAGGAGAAGACTGATGTCGTGATTGCCTAGTATGTCCTTTCGTTTCACGATACGTGACTTTCTCCGTACCAGCTTCGCTTCGTGCTCAGGCCCAGCATAGCCTCCCTGTGCGCAGATTCCTTGTCTGTAAATGGGTGCTGATGGCAGCGGGCTGCAGAAGTTCCACGAGCTGCCTGGCCTCTGCGAGGGCAGCTCACACAGCACACACCTGGCAGCTCAGAGGCTGTTCCTTCCTTTCCTCCTTCTCATGTAAATGAGGAAAAAGAAATGAAAACCAACCAAACCTATATGCATATTGTGTGTGTGTGTGTGTGTGTGTGTGCATACATGCATAAGTGTACATACTTTGCAGCCTATATTAGTTTCCTAAAGCTTCCATAACAAATCACCACACTCTGG
>NW_006796565.1:739587-757404 GCF_000442215.2 Lipotes vexillifer | reverse complement strand
GGAATGTCTTCTCTTGTTATTCTGGAGGCAGACAGTTGGAAACCAAGGTGCTGGCAGGACCATGCTTCCTACAGCGGCTCTAGTCCTTGCCTCTTCCTAGCCTTTGGTGGTTGCCTGCAGTCCTTGGTGTTACTTGGCTTGCAGACATAGCGCTAATCTCTGCCTCTGTTGTCACATGGTCTTCTTCCTTGTGTCTCCTCTGTCTTCGTTGTGTCCTATCTTCTCCTTATAAGGACGCCAGTCATGTAGGCTTTAGGGCCATCCTAATACAGTATGACCGCATCGTAACTGATTGAATCTACAAATGTTTTATTTCCAAATAAGGTCACATTCCAAGTTTCCAGATGGATGTGAATTTTGGGGGGACATTATTGAGCCTAATACACAGGGTTAAGACAGAAAGCTAAGATTCCATTGCGAGATGCATCCCGAATTCAAAGATATTAAATGTGAAAAAAAGCACATCTTAAACTCCATAAAATATGGCATCTTACATACACACACAGACACACACACGCATAAAAGATTCAGCGATGTAGATGGAAATTGCATTCTCAAAAACTGCCGTGATCGGACTTCCCTGGTGGCGCAGTGGTTAAAAATCCACCTGCCAACGCAGAGGACACAGGTTCGAGCCCTGGTCTGGGAGGATCCCACATGCTGCAGAGTAACTAAGCCCGTGAGCCACAGCTACTGAGCCTGCGCTCTAGAGCACGCGAGCCACAGCTACTGAAGCCCATTCGCCTAGAGCCCGTGCTCCGCAACAAGAGAAGCCACCGCAATGAGAAGCCTGCGCACCGCAACGAAGAGTAGCCCCCAGTCGCTGCAACTGGAGAAAGCCCGCGCGCAGCAACGAAGACTCAACGCAGCCAAAAATAAAAATCAAAAATTAAAAAAACTGTCGTGATCATCTTTTGGTGGAATCCCCAGTTGAGGGGCTTCAACTTTGATGGACTAGAGGACCTCATATTCTCCAGGACAGTGGAGTTTCTGGAAAAGGGTTTACTCAGGATGAATTTCCTATGTCAGATAATGGTTGTGAAAATGCTTTGCAAACAGTCAAATGTGGTACAAGTAACAGCTGATGGATACATGGGTTTACCCACTTTACGCCGCTTGGGAAAACTGTCCATTCCACACCCACATTTGATAACAGTGGATTTTCACAGGTCACGATGGCAATTTCCTGAAAAAAATCCTTTTTCACTGGATAAAACAAAGGATGATTCCTCCTGGCTTCATGAACAGAAACCCTGTTTTTCATCAAGAGATCCAGCAGCCCCTTCTGGGTTAATTCATTTTAGAGCCCTTGGAGTGGGCTTCCCATGTGTAGGTTTCCCATGTGTAAGGAAGGAGGGGCTCTGATATAGGATTTTGCATATTGTTTTGTTAAAAACAAAGGACGGTGAGTCAATCATTTCAAAAGGAGTTGATAGAATTTTATGTCAGGAAGGGAATTTATATATGATCTTGTCTTACCCACTTATTTTATAAAAGAAGCTTAGAGAAAAGTGGCTGGTTGGCCCTTGGGCAGAGGAGCTGGAGGTGGAGTCTGGGCTTGAGGAGGAATTGAAGCAGCTTCTCTGAGGGACAGCCCCTCTCGTGTTTAGCTTCTCCATCATGCCGCTAAGATAAGGCTGCCATGCATTCTCCCATGTAGTCTTCACAACAACCCTACAAGGTAGGTGCCTTACTATTCCATTTTACAGATGAGTAAACAGAGGCTGCTTGATGCAACGTCTGGCTGCATATCATAAGCTGGTGTTAGGTGATCCAGAGCCCAGGCTCTTGACCATCACACTGTCCTGTTGTCCAGGCAGAAACCGTGAAGGGAGAGTCAACAGCAGTCCCGTTCCCTACTCCTAAGAGATGAACCAGGGTACATGACAAACATCTATTTCCATAAAGTATATGATTTTTATCCTGGCTTTAAATGTCATGTTAAAAATTTGAAATGAAACAACGTCTTTATAAGTAAACTAAATGAATCAATCAAGAGAATGTTGGGAATTCCCTGGTGGTCCAGGGGTTAGGACTCCGAGCTTTCACTGCAGGGACCCAGTTCTCCCTGGTCGGAGAACTAAGATCCTGCAAGCTGCGCGGTGTGGTCGAAAGATAAAAAATTTAAAAATAAAGAGAATGTTTGTGGACTTACAGAACTGGGGTGGGCATCACAGATTATCAAGAGGAAAGTTACGATGTTAAGGGCTGGAGGCATGATTGGGACAGTTCCATGAGGATAATGCCTCTCGTTCTGTCAATGTGGACGCCACAGTTCTGCCCTTCTTGCTCTCAGAGTAGCTGATTTTTATCATCTAACAATGTTGCATCCCAGGCTTTCATTTCAGCCTTGCCATTGCACTAGATGGAGGTTCAATCTGGTACCAGCACGAGGTGCTGACTTACTGTTACTGACAAACTAACCAGATCCCTGGGCTTTCAGAATGTCCTAATCAGAATTCAGAAAAAAAAAAAAAAAAAATTCCAATCAATCCAGTGTTCTTTTGCACTTTCTAACTTTCTTCTGCCCTGCCTGCCAGCTGCTTACTGCTTAAAATCTAATGATTCAAATCTAATGAGTAATGATTCTTACTGAGTGAAAGTGAGTAAGGAAACAGTTTGGGGGAGGTAACTGTAGTGTGTAGGAATTATAAACCATATTCCATGTGGAGATAATGTTTTCTATTGTATTCTGGACATTTTCTGGCCCTTAACTGAAACTATGTACAGAGCATTTTACTAAGATTTTGATACAGCATCTCTTAAAATGTAAAAGTGTCTCCTATTTTTCCTTTTCTACTTTTCAATCTCTGGCCAATTTATTTTCAGATTAAAACAAAATTCTAAAGGTCCTTCTACAAAGCACAGACCAAAGCAGCAACTTGTAAAGGGGAATTATTTTGATTAATGTTGGTAAACAACCTGGAAAAATCATTGCTATTAGCATGACTTTTTGTCAGTCTGAAATAATACACTGAGACAAAATTTTAGAGCTGAGAGTGAATTTAGCAAGGCCACTGTCATTTTAAAGATCTCTCATGTGGTTATTTACACATTTGATATTTTTATTTACTGGGTATAACTAATCAGGCACATATTTTTAAATAATGATGATAAAGTGAATATTCAAGGGAGCCACTAGGGTAATATGAACCAACCCCCTGCACTGGAGATTTTTGTAAGTATGATGCAAATGTCAGTTCTTAGTTTATTATCCAGTAAGCTGATTAGCTAGTACAGATTCAATTTGACCTCAAAATTTGCCAAGCACCAGAAGGCTGTCCCTTCAGCCTGCTGTTTCTGGTAGGGAACAGGGACAATTTCCTCGGGGAACGCACTTGAAACATTACTTTTAAACTAACCAGACTCCAGAGGGCTCATAAAAGTACGTTTGCTTTTTTATCTGCCCTTCCTTGGTTACTCTGCTGGGATTTCTCTCCCCGTACTCAACAAAAGCCTACTCTAGGCTTTCTCTTTGTTTTGCTTTTTAACTTTCAGAGATACAGAAATATTTATGGATGAAATGATATGATGTTTGGGATTTACTTCAAAGTAATATGGGAAGTAGAGAAGCAGATAGGAATAAAATTGAAATAAGACTGGCCATGGGTTGGTAATTGTTGAAGCTGGGGATGGGTCCTGGAGCTCATGATCATAATCCTGCAGGGAACAACCTGTACACACGTGGGAACTGCCCTCAGCTACCCACAGGAGGAACTGCTGGGCTTATGTCCATTTACAGTTTTTTTTTTTTTTTGCGGTACGCGGGCCTCTCACTGCTGTCGCCTCTCCCGTTGCGGAGCATAGGCTCCGGACACGCAGGCTCAGTGGCCACGGCTCAGGGGCCCAGCCGCTCCACGGCATGTGGGATCTTCCCGGACCGGGGCACGAACCCGTGTCCCCTGCACTGGCAGGCGGACTCTCAACCACTGCGCCACCAGGGAAGCCCTCCATTTAAAGTTTTACTGAATACTATCAAATTGATCTGCAAAGTGCCTGAACAAAGTGACATTCCCCCCAGTCTCACCAAAACTTGAGAATTAACATTTTTATCAATCTGATTTTTTTAAGTGGTATGTCTCCTCTTTGCTTTCATTTACATATTATCCTAATCACTTTGAGCACATTTTCCACATTTTCTGTTTCTTCAGGTGTTTCCTGTGAGTTGCGTGTTTCCTGTTGTTCCAGATGACGGATGAAATCAGAGATTTCTCTTTCCTCTTACCTCCAAGCAGTAATGTGCAGCAGCCTGCTTGCGTTTGCTTATGAGAGCCAATTGTTCCACTTTCCAGAATTTTGCCAACTGGTTACCAAATATTGGTAGCTCAACATTGGCCCTGGTGGGAATGTGTACACCACGGCAATCAGCAAAGAGTACACAGCAGGGCACCCATCCCCAGAGAGTTTGTTGTTACCTGATCACTACTGCCTCCAAGCATTTACATCTACACATGGCCTGGTTCAAAAGAGCATCAAGGTGAACCTGAGGCATGGATGATGGAGGGGTCCCTTGACTTGAAACTGGGACCAGAAAGGGCTTAATGGCTCTGTTTCCAGTAGTCAGCATCCCTTGGTGGACATAGGCAGGGGTGGGGTGGGCAGTGCCTCACGGGCATCTAGGAGACCCTGGCACTCCTGCAGCAAGGCGAGGCAGGCTTGGACACAGGTCCTGGGGTAGAGTCTCTTCCTTGGCCTCTTTCATTTCTGTGTCAGGTGTGGGACCCAGTGTAACATGAAAATATGGGGATCCTTGTTCAAAAGCAAGAAAAAAAGCCTTTCCTTTCTTCACCTGAGATTTCTCCATCTGTCATGGTCTTTATTTGCTCTTTAATGTCATGTTCTCTCGGACCTGAGGATATTTGCGGGGTGAATGCAATATCCCAATGTCGCCTGGGATCCTCCCTGGTGACTTGGCGCACGGGTGTGCGTGACCCACCCAGATGGCTGTGCCCAGGACACTTCCCGGAGCAAGGGCAACTGTGGTCACTGCATCGCAGCATGGTAGTGGGCAGCTGAGCCCCCATTCTGGGGGGGGGCAGGGAGGTGGTGGGTGGTGACAGCCTGGGTGAACCCAGACTCTGATGCCCTGGTGCATATGCTCCATTGACCCATCAAACTTCACTTACAAAACAGAAATTCAAAGATAAAATTACTAAGAAATAAATTCAAGAGAGCAAGCAACCGTGGAGCGCTGGACCCCAAGTATGGGACCTCCTGAGTGTGTGGCCCTGGCTGCACGCTCTGAAGCTCACCCTGAGGCCAGGCAGCACCCAGGCCACCAAGTCCCTTTGCAGCTGAAGCCTCCCTGGGCTGGAGCTGTATGATCCTAGATGTTCTACCCACCATGGGGATTACAATCCACTTACAATCCAGTTAGAGAGCAGGTTTGTTTTCATAGTCCTCCTTTTTATGGTACACCGTATATTTATTGAGCAAATGCTATGGGCCGGGCACTCTGCTACATATAAGGGTTACAAACACAAAAAAGGCTTCCTGCCCTCATGGAGCTTACCATCTGGCACAGGACATAGGCAACTAATAAGAGGCATAAATTAAAAAAATATAGGCTTCCTTGGTGGCACAGTGGTTGAGAGTCTGCCTGCCGATGCAGGGGACATGGGTTCGTGCCCCGGTCTGGGAAGATCCCACATGCCGCGGAGCGGCTGGGCCCACGAGCCATGGCCGCTGAGCCTGCACGTCGGGAGTCTGTGCTCCGCAACGGGAGAGGCCACAACAGTGAGAGGCCCGCATACCGCGAAAAAAAAAAAAAGTATAGAATGTTAGTGGTAGGTGGTAAGAAGAGAGATTGAAGAGGGAGACCAAGTGTCAGTAGGGGTGGCACAGAATTAGAGTTAGAATTTTAGATGCTGGGGTTTGGGAAAGTGAACAGGTTACCTCCCCTGAGGTGAGGGAGGGAGAGACTAGGTAATACACTTGTCCTTCACTCTGTGTTCTCTTCCTTATAAATACTACCTAAGGACCAATCAGGGTCCTAAGGATTTGTAAGTATTTTGCAACACCACCTTTTCAGTCAGAATTTGCCTGCATAACATTCAATTTTAGTAAAAGTCGTTTTAAACATTGGAAATGTCATATTAAAAATATGCTGGGGCTTCCCTGGTGGTGCAGTGGTTAAGAATCCGCCTGCCAATGCAGGGGACACAGGTTCGAGTCCTGGCCCGGGAAGATTCCACATGCCGCGGAGCAAGTAAGCCCGTGTGCCACAGCTACTGAGCCTGCGCTCTAGAGCCCGCGAGCCACAACTACTGAGCCCGTGTGCCACAACTACTGAAGCCTGTGTACCTAGAGTCCGTGCTCTGCAGCAAGAGAAGCCACCGCAATGAGAAACCCGCACACCTCAACGAAGAGTAGCACCCACTCGCCACAACTAGAGAAAGCCCATGTGCAGCAACGAAGACCCAACGCAGCCGAAAATAAATAAATTAATTAAAAAGAAATATGCTGGTTAGAAACCCTTTTTTTCCCTGTAATCTTCAGGAACTCCGTTTTCTTTGAAGCAGATAGTTCATTGACTGTCATATTTTTAGATACTTGGGGAAGTTATCTTTGGCATCTCCTGACGATTAGGATTAGCATCATCCTGCAATGATTTTTTTCCCCCTCATTCTTTTGGTTGGTCAGCAGGGTTTCTTCTCACAAAAGCAGAGTGTTAAGTAATAAAAATGTAAAGCCACAGGACGAGGAAAAAGAAAAAGCAATTCCTCCACGTCAGGAAGTGGAGTGTTACTTTAACAGGGTATTTGAAAAAGAAAATCCCAAATAACAATGGCTGAAATAAGACAGATGTATCTTTCCCATGTACAAGATGTCTGGGGTAAGGCAGTCCATGCACGGCCTGTGTAATGGCTCCAGGCTATCATCAGGGCTTCAGGCTCCCAAGCTTCTGCTCTACCATCCTCAAAATCACCTCATGGTTCAGGATGGCCACAGGAGCTTCAGCTATCACATCCATATCCTAGGAAGGAAGATAGATGAGCAGAATGACCCATTCCCTGCTTTTTAAGGAAAATTTCCATAAAATCCCTCACAACACTTTATATATATATATATATATATATATATATATATATAATGTTGTATCTGTATATAACATTATAACACTATGGGCTGGAACTTAGTCACATGGCCACATCCAACTATAATGGAGACTTGGAAAATCAATAAAAACATTGAGCTGGGTAACAGTTTTGTTAGAAACTGACGTTTTGTTGCTTGGGAGGGAGAAAAGAATAGATGTTGGGGAGAGTTTCTAGCAAGTTCTGCCACACTCACCAGCTTCATTTTCTTTGTAAGTTAATGAAGGCTATAACTCTCAGGAAAATAAATCAATACCTAAATCCTAGGGCCTTGA
Source organism: Lipotes vexillifer (assembly GCF_000442215.2). Lineage (NCBI taxonomy): Eukaryota > Metazoa > Chordata > Mammalia > Artiodactyla > Lipotidae > Lipotes > Lipotes vexillifer. The sequence continues at coordinate 750,032 of NW_006796565.1, read as the reverse complement.
AAAGCTACATTCTAGGGTGTTCTCACCCTAACTTTTTAAAATTCAGATGAAAAACTCCTGTGGGGAATTAGATTCTGTCATCTTTATTATTTCTCTATGTGTACTTCAATAGTCTACCATTTCACCTGCTTTGGAATTGCACAAATAAGCAGTCAAATGAAAGAAGATTTCACTGTTGTGCTTTATAGGACAAAATAATTTTTAAAAACTTGCATTTGAGAAAGAAAATAATAGTACTGGGTCGATTGTCGTGGTATGAGTTTAAGTTCTGCACTATGAAGAAAATCTTTCCAAGTGGACATCTTATGGTTTTTTTTTTTTTTCCCCTGTTGAAAATAATTGCCAACAAAGAAAACATCTTTCTCTTGTTGACCCATGCCAAAATGCAGTATCGGCTCAGGCAGTTTTTATACAGTATGAGTGGTTTTCTGATGGAAAGCGAATATATTTTTGCTTAAAAAAATAAAGGAGGTCGATTTTGTGAGCCCTTAAGCAAGAATACGCCTTCCTTTTGAAGATTCATTTTCTTTCCTTCTAATGGTGACAGACGTTGTCTGCCAGCACAGCCACACAAGAAAAATGTCATGTTTCAGTTCCAGTGACTCTGGGCCACTACGATGTCAGTTTTCCTTTGTGCATGGTGACGCAGGGATTAATAGGGTGACGCTAATATTTTATTCATGGGGGGGTTTCCTTTATAATTAGAGACGCTTTCAGGAATATCGTGTTAACACAAAGCTATATGTCGTTTGTGAATCTCTCTGCTTTATTAAAATGTATTTATCACTGAGTTAGAGCTGGCTTCTTAACATAATTCTTTCCTACTTAATAATATAAAAGATTCCTTGTCTCTAATCCTGATTTCAGTGCTGGAAATCCTGCAGACTCAAAACTATCCCATCTGACAAAATCATAAAAGAAAAGTCTATTATATCTCCCAGCTGGGGAAATATAGTTTAATTGTTTAACGTATGAGGATGACTGGCATTAGATTCAATCTAGGCTCCAACAAATCTTCCCTTTTGTAATAAATCACTTCATTCCAAAGAGACACTGTGAAAGAGATAACCTATCAGTTTATGGACTTAAACTTTTTTCCTGTCGCTTTAGGAAGACTTTTCTTGATGATGTTCCATTATTTCACTGGAATGTTTCTGTACCACCTCTGACATCCGTCTTTTCTGAGTTTTGCTATCGAATGGATTAGTATAATTCCTTTTTATTGGCATAAAAACATGTTGTAGTAGAAAAAGGAAAATTCAGATTTTCTCAAAATACATTATCTTTGGGTGGAGTAGTCTTTACTTAGGCAAAGGGATTCAAAATGGCAATAGTTGTTGCCTCCAAGTAAAGCTCTGGAAATATCCATTCTTTTACTTCTGTTCTACTGGAGTTTCTGTTGGCTGGAGAACCTCCATTTGTCCCTCCAGACCTGTTATGCCCTTGCTCTGTGCCCCTGGGGCAGACTGACCTGTAGGGACTGCTTCAGTGTCGGCCTAGCCTATGGTCACCAGCTTGGTTTGGCCAGTGGGAGGTCCTGGCAGAGACTGGAGGGAGGACAGAGGGCTCAGGATGTTTACTCTGGCTTGTTCTCTAGCTCCTGCCAGGTGGCCCTCCCTACAACAACTCCTCTCTCTCCAGGATTTGGTAATGGCTGTCAGTTATTGCCAGCTCAGGGCTGTTTCGCCATCCTTGTTGGTTTTCTTCTGCCCATGACTGTGTAAAGAATTGCAATGTTCCCATTTGTGCGTGCTATGTATTTCTGCCTGGGACACCGATATGCAAGTCTTCTTATGACAACCTCTATGGCGAGAGTGGTTATTTGGCCTCAGACTTGTTTTTGGAAATGTTTTCATCATGAATAGAATTTACAGCAAGGCTGTGGACCATTTAAGCACTCCCTGCTGTTTGTTTTTCACTACTAGAGTTGTAAATTGTTTACATTCTCACAGAATGTAAAAGAGGAAGGATGCAGTTTTGCAAGGTATATGTACAATTCAACCAGTTCTCAAGCCGGGCTGCTGACATCTTGCTAGAGCTCCGAGAGGCTTGTTAAGTGATGGTTTTACCACCGTGGCCCAGGGTCAGATGAATGTGGTACCACGTGGGCCTTCATCTCGGCAGTATCTTCTTTCCTGGACCCACCTGTGCTGCAGGGAGCATGGACGCCTGCTAAGTCCCTTACCTGCTTGCTTCCTTATCCCATTACCCTCCTGAGTGCTGACTCTAACACTTCAAGAGAACTCAAGCAAAGTTCCTGAAACAAAGTGCTCTGAAGCTGATGCTAATCACCTGTCCTAAAAGGTGGGATGAGAAATTCACTCATTTTGAGCACAGTCTTTTTTCAGGTTCATCACTGAAAGAGTTTGGCTTCAAGTTGGTTACTTATGCTATTTCTCTTTTTCCCCATAATTGGGATGGATGACTCTTATTTTGCGAGTGTGATGAGGTCACTAAATTGTGATCTTCTGATAAATTCTATTAGCAAGGACCACTTCTTGAAAAAACAAATCATAAAATTAGAGAAGGCATTGATATTTAGGCTTATTCCACACATCTTTTTATAGAAACATCTGTAAGTTGTGTGTATTCTGGGTCCCAGATAGATAGATGGATAAACCTGGGGAAAGGGTCACTGGGTTCCATTGACATTGAGAGCCTGTGTCCTGATTCCTAAAAAGAAAGTCCTGTAACTTCTCTGTCCCTTGGCTTTCCCTTCAATCATTGGAGGTAACACCTACCTGACAAAACTGATAAGAATACAATGAGATAGAGGATAGTAAAGTGCTTTGAAAATTTAAAGATTCTAAAAACACCAATTATTGTTGTTGTCTAAAAATATATAGTCTAAAACAGTGGTTTTTAACCTTTTTGGGTGATTAATGCCTTTAGAGACTTGATGAAAGCTACAGACCCTCTCTCCAGAAAAGTACAAGCCATCAGAGGATTTTCTTTTACAATTTCAAGGCATCCATGGATCTTCTGAAGCCCATCAATCTTTGGAAAAATTTCATAAAATACATCTTATTTTCTTTTTAAAGATTGCTAAATGCAAAAGTTAATGTGTTAGATATGATTTTCATCAGTATTCATTTATAACACTTGACATTTAAAATTCTTCACAAGATATATAAATTACAAACTAAAAGAAAAAGAATCAAAAGGAAGTATTGAACTATTCTAAGTTCTTAAACAAAATTTAAATGCATTAGGTTATTGAACTAGAATAATGATGGTTGAAAAGATCCTGAAGTATAAAATCAAGAAAGCTAAGTTAATTAATTCATTCAATAAATATTTCTTGAGCACCTGTATGTGTCAAGGGACATTCTAAGTGCTCAGGATACCCTAGTGAATCACACAGTCAGGATATCTAAAATACAGAGGTGGTACCTTCTGTTCATTGCTAAAGCTGTTAAAACTCCAGGTAATGTATGAATCCTGGCAGCTAATGAGTTCATTAGTTACACAATTCATGCTTTACTCCTTATGCGGAACAACTGAATAATTTTGTATTGGTCATAAAACTACATTTCTGTCTGGTCAGCCCTCTCTTAACATTTAGTTTGCATGTTTTAAATTTATAGCTTGGGACTTCCCTGGTGGTGCAGTGGTTAAGAATCTGCCTGCCAATACAGGAGACACGGGTTTGATTCCTGGTCCGGGAAGATCTCACATGCCGCGGAGCAACTAAGCCCGTGCACCACAACTACTCAGCCTATGCTCTAGAGCCCGTGAGCCACAACTACTGAGCCCATGTGCCTAGAGCCCATGCTCTGCAACAAGAGAAGCCCGTGCACTGCGACATAGAGTAGCCCCTGCTCACCACAACTAGAGAAAGCCCGTGCGCAGCAACGAAGACCCTATGCAGCCAAAAATAAATAAATAAAAATAAAAAATAAATAAAATAAAAATTAAAAAAATAAATTTATAGCTACTATAAATCTTCCACATTGAAGGTAACAAAATATTGTGAACTTAATGGTTTTATCCCAGGTTTGAAGCTACCACACAGATTATTGTCTTTGGTCCACAGTTAGAATTTACATATTGTTTTTGAAGCAAATGAAATCATTTGCACGAATCACTCTAATTAACTTGAGAAATACCTGAATGACATGAATACTTTCAAATATTTTGAAATATTTTTAGACTATGTGTCTCTGAAATGACTGGAAGGAAAGGAATGAAAAGTATTGTGGCCTTCCTAACTTTGTGGGTTATTTATCATTTTAGTGTTTGGCAAAAAGGCAGAATATTTTCAATTCCATAAGCATTATATAATAAGACATGTAGTAAAGTATTAGAAACTAGGTCAGAATGTTTTTTTTCCTGTGTGTGAGAGTTTGTGTATGTGTGTGTGGGTGTATGTGCGTGTGTTGGGGGTAATAGTGGAGGTGTCACCTTGTCAGCACTGAAATGGGAAGAGGTGTATTTATTAAAAACAATAAATGGGGTAAATATCCCTTTTGAGGTTGTTCACATGGGGTTAGGCTTAAAGAATATTTGGGGTTGACTGGGTATCAGCCCTGCTTTTCACTTTTTCAGGGTTTCCTAGTTGAGACATTTTATCTCTCACTGAGTCACCATCTTTCCCGCTACCTCCTGCCTCCTTTTTTCTTCTCTCCTTGCTCAGCTAATCATATTTACCTGCAAAACGCACCCTTATTTCCCATTCCTACTTTCCAAGGGAATTGCATCACTTGCTACCCTGTGCTCTGTATTGCAACATTAGTAATCTGATTTTCTTACATGAAATTTGCCTTTTTGTCCTGAGAAATGAACAAAATTCAACCTTCCACTAATTAGATTAGGGTCTCAATCTTTGTATGTGTGTTGTGGTCGCTTTGGAATAATTTTTTAAGTGCATAAAATGAATGAGATTATAAGGACACCAATTAAATTGAATATAGTTCTCAAAATATTTAAAAATCTATAATATTCATTTAAGTACTTTCAAAATAACACATGAAATAACAACTTAGTGGCAGGTCTAACGGCCACAATGATTTTGTAGTCATGATGAAGATAAGCCATATTTTGAGATAGCTACAACTGTAATGTGTTCTAATAAAGCTGTGATTTCTGTGGGTGCCAAAGTCACCAGGTCTGTTAATACTTCTGTGGTTTGTTGACTTTGTTAATAATTGATGTAAATGCTACATTTCAGTTAAAAGTTAGTGGAAATAAAGATGTATTTTTTCCTATCTGAGTTCACAGACCCCTAGAGGGTATGGAGACCCCAGATAAAGTACTGTCCCCCACTAGACTGCAAGCCCCTTGATGCAGAGACAGGCTTTTTTTTTTTGTCCCTGCACAGTCAGCACTTAGCACAGTGTCTGACATAGAATAATTCCTCAACAAACATCTAGAATTAAGTGAAATGCAAAGCAAGGAAACCAACTTATGATTATTGCCAGGGCTCATCACCTCTTATCTCAGTGAATCTTCAGTTAACTGCCAGGGAAATATTACCTTTCTCAGACGAGGGAACTAGGACTCAGAGGATAGCTATGCGGCAGAGCAGAATTTAAACTCAGGTCTGTTTGACTCCAAAGTCCGTGTCGTTTCCACCTCATATTGTTGTCTCTTACAAAACTTGTCTGGGTCCAGAGAATAACACAGATGGTTATTTCAGATAGTTGTTGTCTCCAAACTTCTTAAAAAGACTCAGTAGAATTTCAACAATTCTCTCATAACTCAGCAAGTCTACTTTATAGGGATATCTTGTTGAAGTTTTGTGACAATGTCTTAATCTATATGATCTTGTTACTATGAGCATAAATTCTTACCCATCCAGGCAAGACTGTCCTAGAACAGACCAGGACTTGGCTAAGTCAAGCAAGCTGTATTCTGTCTGATGCCTTAACACCCATACTTTGCCCTTCCGTGAGATTTTGTCCCAGGCAGGTTTGCGGTTGTGTTGGCCTCAATGAGGGTCATAGGAGGATCCTATATTCCACAAAACAGTGGCACGAGAATGGAACAGGCAACATTATCATTTTTTTTTTTTTTGGCTGTGTTGGGTCTTCATTGCTGTGCACGGGCTTTCTCTAGTTGCAGCGAGCGGGGGCTACTCTTCATTGCGGTGCGCGGGCTTCTCATTGTGGTGGCTTCTCTTGTTGCGGATCACAGGCTCTAGGCATGTGGGCTCAGTAGTTGTGGTGCACGGGCTTACTTGCTCCGCGGCATGTGGGATCTTCCCGGACCAGGCCTCGAACCTGTGTCCCCTGCATTGGCAGGTGGATTCTTAACCACTGCACCACCAGGGAAGCCTGCAACATTATCATATTGCGTTTTCTGCTGCAAAGAGGTTTTTCCATGGAGGAATCATGTATAATCATGTACAGTAAGTGGAAGATATTTTGTAGTTTATAGAACTGACATTTTCTGCAATACCGCTGAGAATTTGTTCTCGTAACAACTGAAGTTTCTAGCCTTTCTTTTGAGGGAAGCTCACCAATTTTGTACAACTTGCTTCATAAAAGCACAGATTCCCCCAGCAGTCCCTGGGAAAGCTGGATCTGTCGTCATTTCCTTCAGCTAAGTGCCTTTAACTTCCCTGATTTGGAAATGTCTGCCTTTAGGTTGCCTCTGCCAACTGGCCCCCCTGTTCCAGGCCTGACTCTGGGCTGCTGAACCATGTTGGCAAAAGTGACTCCTTTTGCTTTTCTTTCTTCACTCTTCTTGGTTTGCTTCCCCACAACCTTTGTCCCAAAGTCCCTCTGTTATCCTCCAGCTCCCAGCCCAGCCCTTAGCAGGTGACCTGCACTTGACTCCCCCAGGAGGAGAAAGGGTATGAAGTCCACTCCATCACCTGTTCTCCCATCAGAATTTCTCTGCAACTCTATTTTTCACATCTTCCTTTTCTCCTGTTTCTGGGAAAGAAATCGCCCCCTCCCCATTCCCTTAGCTAGCTAAGACGCATCAGTCTGCTCTGGATTACCTGCCTCCTGGATTTCAATCCTTTATTTTTTTCCCTCTCCATCCTCTCTCCTCTGTTTATATGCTCATTTAAAAAAGTGTGTAAAAGAAAACAAAACCTTTCCCTCATTCTTGTTACTCCCTGTGTCTATTCTTATATCTCCTGCCTTCCCTTCCTTGCCAAACGTCTTGGACGGGTCTGTAATCACTGCTTCAATGCCCACACATGCCTCTTCAGCTATTGGAATCTGGCTTCTGTCTCCACCATCCTACTGAGACCTGTTCTCTGGAAGGTCACTAAGACTTGTCAAATCCAGCGGCCTTTTCTCTGTTCTAATTCCTAAGTCTGTGGAATCTGACACTGTTTGTTACCATGTTCTTGAGGCTCACCACCCCCTGGGCTTCCAGAGCACCTTTTCATCTCCTGGCTTTTTCCGACTGATCTTTTTCTCTTCCTTTGGGAGTTTCTCTTTTTCTATCCTACTCCTGTGGCTTCAGTGGCAACTTCTACATAGATAACTCTCTGATGTTTATCTCCAGGTCCAGCCTATCAAATTTTTAGCATTTCCCCCTGCTTACTGCACATCTCCTCCTGAGCCCAGCATCTCAACATACCTCGTCCAGCGGTCAACATCGCCTCTTATTTAGTTCCTTTCCTGTGCTTTGATTCTGACTTTCAATTCTTTCATCTGCCCCAGATTCAGACGCCAGAAAACCCTGAAGTTCTATGGTCACCCTATTTCACTTCTGACCCCTCCTTTCCATCCCCACAGCTACTTTGGTTTTGGGTTCTTGACTCTTAATTGGTTTCTCTTTCCCCGATTCTTGTTCTACCCTGGTTTGTCCCACAGGTATTCCAGGTTAAGGTATAAGTACTGGCTCTTGCCTGCTCAGAACCTTTCCATGGCTTTCTACTAGTGAAGGAATTAAGTACAGAGCCACAGTTTGGCGTTCAAGACCTTCACAGCAAGGCAGGAAAAGTAAAATGGAATTTTATCTTCTCTAGGTAGTTTGAAAAACACCTGAAATAAAACTCCAAACAAACTAGTTGTCAACAAAACTATAATGTCCCTACACCTTAGTAAAAGGGTTGTAAGAAAAAGAACATTTTTTTTTTTTGCAACAGTGGATACTTTTTTCCCAAATGAAATATTTCTCAGAAATATATGTAAGGAGAATAATTTAATCTCTGTGCCAAACAGCACGAATTAGATCCTTCTTTGTGACAGTGCTGTCTGCTGCATTTGCTGACATCCTTTTTACTCAAATGTGGTGCATTGGGAAGGAGATTGGACTGGGGAATCAAGAGCTTTGTGTTCTAATTTTAGACCTAGATGGTCTGGCTTTTGGTAAGTCACTTAAAATCTCTAGGCATTAGTTTCCACATCTGCAAACTGTTGGTAAGTCACTTAAAATCTCTAGGCATTAGTTCACACATCTGCAAACTGCGGGCCTGGGACAATGTCAATATCTGGCTGCACATTACAATCACCTGGGGAGTGTGTTTAAAACATAGCCAATGCAAGCTCTCCTCCTGGGGATGGTTTCAGTAGGTCTGGGTAGGGCCCAGATAGGTATATTTTGAAAAGCTCCTCATGTGTAGCCAGGGCTGAGAACCACTGGCTTGGTAACAAGTGCCTTTTCAGCTTTAACATAGAGTCACTTTTGGACTTGCTCTTCCTCTCAATTACAAGATGGTTTTTGTTTGAATTTACTCAGCACATTCTACCTCCTATTGTAATTATGGTTATTTTTGTCTTGTCTTCTTTCCTATGCTGTAGCTCCCACAAACACAGAAATGTGTCTTACTCATCTTTGTGTGCTTGTTATTCCTTGACACATGGACTTTAAGTTTGCTAAACTTCACGAAGAGTTAATAAGCTTACTTAAACAATATCCCTTTTCCTTAACAAAATGAAGTACAACTCAAACTAAACAAAAACACCTGATTCTGGGGTTCTTGGTAACTTGCTGGTGAGCTTCAGGAAGGGCAAGCTGGAGGTTCTCAGAGGCTCTTAAAATATTTTCAAAGTGAAATGTTGGTGGAACCATTTGTTCTTACATAATAACGTGGTTTAATTTTATCTACAATTGTGTTAATTATATGTTTGAGAATGTGTGTTAAGTTTTGTAGGTAAATGACTGTTGCAGTTTAAACTCTATTGATGAGTCCTTGAGCAAATAATGTTGCTCTGGGAAGGTGGTGGTTATTAAAAATCTCTACATCACAGGAATGGCTGCAAGGGTAAAATATACCACTGATTAGGAAAGAGGTTGTTGATGAGAGGAAGCTATATCAGGTATTTCTCTTCAGTGGCCATAGTGAAGCTATGAGAATACCAGGCATAGTTTTACTAAATGAAGTCACCATCCGAGTTTTAAAAATCCAGTTAAACTCTGAATAATTCTTTCTGTTGAAGCTGAGGCATCTGAAACTTCAGACGCCTCAGTGCTTTTTGACAGTGCTAAGAGGTTTACAACTTTTAAAGACTCTCTGTGTTTTTATGGTCATTCGAATTCTTGAAATAAAATTTGAAGTATGAAAAATGCAAGGCAAAGTCTCATTGAGAAAAGCAAAGCTCTCCAACTGGAAAAATATGACATACTCATGGGGTTTTAGTAATTGGGTAAATGGCTTAGACTATTTGGCTATATTTACATTAAAAAAAAGAAATATACGAAACATCACCCATATAACATATTCTCTTTGGAACTTTGGCTCATGTAATTCTCCCAGCAGTTTTTTTCCCCCCCATGGCTATAATTTAATCTGTCCCTTACATTTACAATTTACAGTAAAAGCAAACCATTAGAAAATTAGGTTTACCCAATACTAGAGCTAGGAATAATAAAAGAGAGCGAAAAGCAAAGTATCCATGGCTTTTTAAAAATTAATTTTATTGAGATATAATTGGCATACAACTCTATGGCTTTTCATCATGAATATATGCATGTACTTAGGTAATACATACATTATAAATTTACACATTCACAAATATAAATGGATAGCTGCCTCGAAGACAGGAATAAAAAAAGACATTGTAAAAAAAAGATATATGAAAATGAAATTGTCTCAACCTAAACATTTATCTTCCCTGGTGTCTTATCAAGAGTTTGAAGCTGTATAAGAAAAAGTGATGCAGAATCTGTCACTAAGTAGTTCACGTGGTGAGACTTGGGGGTGGACTTAGAAGTCGGCTGTAGTAGCAACCGAGACCGGGCACTAAGAGCTCGGCAGCCACAAGAACGCCCTCCCGGCCGCCCCGGCTGCGTCCCCGTGCCCCACGCACGCCGCGCCGTCGCCTCCCGGCGTGCCCCGCACGTCGCCGAAGTCCCGCAGCCCCAGCCAACCGGCCGCCGCACAGGGGGCGGGACCCGGGGGCCGGCCCGCGCCGCCGCCTCACAATCGGGGCCCGGCGCCGGCGTGACGTCCCCCTTCCGCGGCCCGCCTTCTGCGCCCGGAAAGAGGCGGCCGACCATTGGCTGCGCTGCTGGCGGCCTCGGGGCCAATGACTGGGCGA
>NW_006796565.1:728963-739165 GCF_000442215.2 Lipotes vexillifer | reverse complement strand
GTCCTGACTGAGGGGAGGGGGCGGAGGCGGCAGCAGCGGGGCGGGCGGCGGCGCGGAGGGAGGCGGAGAGGGGCCGGGCTCGGCTCGTCGCCGCGGGCTGCTCGGGGAGTCGCTGCCGCCGCCGCGGCCGCCGGGCGCCGAGCGTCGGACGGGGAGGAGGAGCAGGAGCTGGAGGAAGAGCCACCGCCGCCGCCAGGTAACCGGGCCCCGGGAGGGCGCCCCGCTGTAGTCCCCTCGCGGCTCTGCCGTGGCCGGCCCGGGCCCCTCGCTCCCTGATGGCGCCCAGGCCGCTGGGTCTCCCGGGCCGTCCGCCAGCGACCCCCGGGGAGGCGTCGCAGGCGAGGAGAGGGGAGGCGGCAAGGTCTGGCCCCTCCGCGCTTCCATCTTGGGCTTTCCCAATGCGGGGACAGGCCCGGGGCTGTGGGAGGGTGGGTCCGCTCGGCTTGTTTACCGACCATGGATCAGCCGCGGCTGGACGCGCCGCCTGCCCTGCCACCTCTCTTCCGCCAGATGACCCCCCTTCCCCCCGACTTCTTTTCCTGCCACCTCCGGGCTGGGGAGTGGGGTTTCGCTCGCGCTCTGCGGTAGGCCCTAAATACTTGGGTCCATCGCCACAAGTTGGTACTGGTCCCCAAACTTCGATCCCTTGGCCGCTTCCTCTTCGCCTCCCGCGGTGGCCTTCCGTTGTTGCCTTTTCTGTCTAAGAAAGATGGGGGGCGACGGGGGTGGGCTGGGGAGGAGGAGCTGGAACTCGTGGCAAGATCGTCTAGCCCTCGCTCGCGATAACGATGGTTCCGTGCAACTCTATTATTTTCTCCGCTGTGGTTTGGCGTGGGTCGTTTCACAGACAAAAGGACTGTAATGAATACTTGCGTTAAGCACAAGGGACCAGCAGTTTAGGTTCAGCCTGGAAGTTTGAACCGGCCCATTATCTTGGAGATAACACTGGTGTTTTGAAACTCTGGCTGAGAATTTGGTATTTCAGTCAATTGATTCCATAACTCCATAGGCTATCAGGTTAAACGCCGTCCCCTCTATCCAATATTTTGGTCTGTTTGCTCACTGTATGATCTGTTATGTTGTTGTCAGTAAATTTAATGTACAGTTGAAGAGAAATCTTTACCTCTTGGAAACGTTATATAATGAGTGTTTTTTCTATTTGAAGTCTCTTTTTTTAGTTGACTATCACTTGTGCGACTTCAAGGGTACCCATGTTTTGATCAAACGTGGATGACTCAGTATTCAAACCATAAGCCAGGGGAAACCATAAGGAATATTGATCTTGGCTTGTGCCAGGGGTCTTAGGAAAGTCATTAAACTAGGTTTGTGGAAAATTAAGCTGGATCTCTCCTCCTGGTTATTAATATTATTAATTAAATGAGGCAATTGTAAAGAAATCTAGAACCCTGATTACCCCTTGATTTTTGGATCTTATGCAGTCACCTTCTTATACTAAAGTTTCATAACATTGTTTTTATAGGCTGTCAGGGGGACTGAGAGGACAGTAATGGCACATTTTAATCTTTGGGGAGGATATTATTTGAATGTCATGAGGGATTTTTATTTCTGTTGATGTTTCAACACCTTTTGTTAATGCTTCAGAACATTGAGACACCCATTTATTTACTCTTGAAATGTGCTTGGGTTAGTATGATGAAGTCATTCATGGTAGCTTATGGCCTTGATCCAGCTCTGTATGCTGATAAGGGTTTGGCATATTGCATTTAAAATCTGAGGATTAGCATAGTTTTGGAACTCATGATCCAGATGTAGGATATTTGAGGTAAATTGCCTCCTGTGTGTAACCGATATAGTGAGAGCTCTTCAATTTTCCTTATACTTATATCGCTTTTATAGTAGATGGAGGCTTTAAATAAACGGGAGCTGCAAAAGTAGACCACTGTAGCTTTTTATTTAACTTGGTTCAGTGTTATTATTTGAGCATTGCTGCTCACTTCCCTCCTTCCCCAATAATAAGCTTTTGCACCTGGGCTTTGAATACGTTTTCTCCCAGTGATGTGTTTCACCTGGACTATTTGTGCTCCGCTAATGCCTTGGGTAAATAGTATCTTGCACATTTTAACACTCACCTTCTCACATCACAGCATAAAAAGTTCCGGAACTCTCCTTGTTACATGCAAAGTAAGGTTTAAGCTCCTCTGTAATCTGGCCCTGATCCATTCTTCAGTCTTAACTCATTTCTTCCCTTTGTGAATCTTTAGTTCCAGCCAAACTAACTTGTTTGTTGTTCCGTGAAGTCCCTCCTCTTGGCCTTTCTTTGTGCCTTTCTTTCTGTTTGAAACTCTTTTCTGCTTGTATTCACGGATACTCCCTTTACTCTGGGACCAGTCTCTTGAGAAGCCTTTCTGACTAGTTCAACCCCAAGGGATCTATTCATACCTCTCCTGTGTGGGACTGTTTTCTTTTTTTTTTCCTTAGCATATGCTAGCCTGGATTTCAGTTTATCTTTTTATGTCTTTATTCGGCTTCCCAATTAGATTTTTAAGACCTTTGAGGAGTGAGTATGAACCCTAAACCATGTATCTGTGGAGACCATATATTAAGCACTGAAAATATGGATACGTTGACAAAGTATTTTGGTTATAGAGTTCTTCTAGAATATGAAGTTTGTACTCCTCTGAGTATTGGAGTTGCTGATTTCAAAGTTGGACTTTGATGGGTTTTTAAAAAAAATTTATTAATTTTATTTATTTATTTTTGGCTGCGTTGGGTCTTCGTTGCTGCGCCCAGGCTTTCTAGTTGTGGCAAGCGGGGGCTACTCTTTGTTGCGGTGCGCGGGCTTCTCATTGTGGTGGCTTCTCTTGTTGCGGAGCACGGGCTGTAGGCGTGTGGGCTTCAGTAGTTGTGGCACGCGGGCTTAGTAGTTGCGGCTCGCGGGCTCTAGAGCGCAGGCTCAGTAGTTGTGGCACACGGGCTTAGTTGCTCCGTGGCATGTGGGATCTTCCCGGACCAGGGCTCGAACCCGTGTCCCCTGCATTGGCAGGCGGATTCTTAACCACTGTGCCACCAGGGAAGCCCGGGCTTTGATGATTTAATGAGACAAAATATTTGAAACCATGGCTGTCTCTAAAATGTTTTTTTTGGCCAGTATGTTTATATCTATTATCAGCATGGTTCTCTTTCTGTAGAGGATGCTCAACGTTTTGATAATGGTATAAGTACTACAGGTCTGTAGTTTACTTCAGATTTGAGTTTGGGGCAGTTACTTTGGTTTGAGTTTGGCACCAGTGGCACTGTTGTCATTCCATATTTGTACATAGGTAACATTTAGCATCATGGACAGGAGACAGTAATCTGCAGTCTCAGTTTGCATCCTTAACCTCAGTTGTTGGCAGCATGTGTCATTGATCATGAGGCAGATGAGACTCAGGAGAATGTGTGATTCACTGCTACCTGTCAACACTGTTGGAAGAAACACAAACAAGCCCATCCATAGTATTTTTGTATCCCAAGGATAATTAGGTCTAATTATGTAGCACATGGGTGGTTGCTGATGTAGTTGGAAAACAGGTGTGTACGTTCTTCTTGTGTTGTATGTGTGACTGAGAGGCCTGATGTTTTATGGATACATAGTCTCCTAGCAGTAAACCATCTTGATTTATCCACTGCATCTTTGTGGAAACTTGTGTTCTTCCTCCAGTTCATCAAAATATTTTCCCCCCCTGAAATTGACTGGTTTTTAGAAACTAGTTTACATAAAAACTTTTTTAAGCTTCAGAAACCATTTTAGCATAATTGAAGCTAAAATTAATCTGTTAACTTTCCAGAAATACTAAGCATTTTTACTGAGGCTACTTGCATTTGTAAAAGGGACTTTCACAGAATTACATCAGTAATTTCACCACTTGAGAAATCTGGATCAATAAGCATTCATTCTTTGCTCTCTGGGAGGGTGGTATTTTGGTTAAGATTAAATTTTTGAAAAGAGTCATTAGTTTGAATTTTAAAGTGGAGGCTGGTCAGGAACATAAAATTTATTTTTCAGGTGCCTAGTGAATTGAACTTTTTAGTAATGAAAAACCTGATTTCCTTTATTTTATTATTATTATTATTATTTTTTTCGATATGCGGGCCTCTCACTGTTGTGGCCTCTCCCGTTGCAGAGCACAGGCTCCGGATACGCAGGCTCATCGGCCATGGCTCACGGGCCCAGCCGCTCCGCGGCATGTGGGATCTTCCCGGACCGGGGCACGAACCCGTGTCCCCTGCATCGGCAGGCGGACTCTCAACCACTGTGCCACCAGGGAAGCCCTCCTTTATTTTTTATTTATTATTATTATTATTTTTTTGCGGAACGCAGGCCTCTCACTGTTGTGGTCTCTCCCGTTGCGGAGCACAGGCTCCGGATGCGCAGGCTCACCGGCCATGGCTCACAGGCCCAGCCGCTCCGCGGCACGTGGGATCTTCCCGGACCGGGGCACGAACCCGTGTTCCCTGCATCGGCAGGCGGACTCTCAACCACTGCGCCACCAGGGAAGCCCCTCACACTTATGGCTTTTTATTTTGTACAGTTCGGCAAGTCAGATTTTTATGTGGATTGAATTTACATAAATAAAGAATATTCGAGTGGATGAGGCATTGTTGGAAATCAGTTGCATATATCTCCATCTTTTAAAATTTTTTAAACAATAACAGCTTAATTGAGGTTTAGTTCATAAAACAAAAAATTCACCCTTTTAAAGTATGGAATTCATTGGTTTTTAGTGTATTTACAAAGTTATGTAACCATCACCACTATTCAGAACATGTTCATCACCCCCAAAAGAGACCTTGTACCCATTAGCAGTCATTCCCTCTTTGCCCCAGTTCCTGGCAACCGGTAATCTACTTCTGTCTTTATGGATTTACCTGTTCTGTACATTTCATATAAATAGAATCAAACAATATAGTCGTCCTTTGGTATCTGTGGGGGATTGGTTCCAGTATTCCTCTTGGATCCCCAAATCCAGGGATACTCAATTCCCTCATATAAAATGGCAAAATATTTGCATATAACCTACACACAACCTCCTGTATACTTTAAATCATATCTATATTACTTATAATACCTAATGCAATATAAATGCTATGTAAATAGTTGTCAGTGCGTGAAAATTCAAGTTTTGCTTTTTGGAACTTTCTGTATATGACCTTTGGTATCTGGCTTTGTTCACTTATCGTTTTCAAGATTTATCCATCTTGTAGCATGTATCAGTACTTCATTCCTTTTTATGGCTGAATAATATTCCATGTATGGGTACATACCACATTTTGTTTATATTTATCTATTCATTGATTGATGGGCATTTAAGTAGTTTCCACTTTTTGGCTTTTTATGAAATATGCTGCTGTGAACATTTGTGTACAAACTTGTGTGTGGACATAAGTTTTCATTTTTTGGGGGGTATATATTGATACCTAAGAGTGGAATTGCCGGTTCATATGGTAACTCTGTGTTTAACCTTTGAGGAAGTTTGTGACTGTTTTCTAAAGTGGTTGTACCATTTTTGCATTTATACCAGCAATGTATGAGGGTTCCATTTCTCTACATCCTCATCAACACTTGTTATTGTCTTTTTATTATAGCCGTCTTAGTGAAGTGGAATCTCCTAGTTTTTATTTGCATTCCCTAATGGCTGGTGGTATCGAATATCTTTTCATGCGCTTACTGGTCGTTTGTGTATCTTTAGAGAATGTCTACTCCAATCCTTTGCCCATTTTTCAGTTGGGTTATTTGTCTTTTTATTGCTGAGTTGTGAGAGTTTTTTTATATATTCTGGATACAAGTCAGATGACTTGCAAATAATTTGCAGATACTTTCTCCTGTAGGTTATCTCTTTACTTGATTGATGGTGTCCTTTGAAACGCAAAAGATTTTAATTTTGATGTCCAATTTATCTGTTTTCTTTTGTCGCTTGTGCTTTTGGTTTCATCTCTAAGAAGCCATTGTGTAATCCAAGGTCAAGAAGATTTGCATTTCTTCTAAGAATTTTACAGTTCTTAGCTCTTACATTTAGGTCTTTGATAATTTTGACTTAAGTTTTGTATATGGTATGAGTTAGGAATCCAAACTTATTCTTTTGCAGAGGGCTGTCTAGTTGTCCCAGCATCATTTGCTGAAATTTAGTTAGCTTTAGTAACATAATTATTCTCAGCCATCAATTGATTATTGCAAGACAGCATTCCCTGGATGTATGAAGAAATTATCCTTACTTTGCAGATGGAGAAAAGGATTTCTACTGAGTGTTGCTCATCAAGTTGCAGCAGTACGCTTGTGATCGGAATTCTGAAGGCAATACATCATTTCTGTAATGTTTTTTTTTTTTTGGCCTCGCCGTGAGGCCTATCATTTCTGTAATTTTTAACAAACCACTTTTAAATCCTTTTCTGGTTGGGGTGGGTAATTAACTTCATTTTTTGGTATTTAATGAAGGTATTTATTTTTTTTCTTGCGTTATGCGGGCCTCTCACTGTTGTGGCCTCTCCCATTTGCGGAGCACAGGCTCCGGACGCGCAGGCTCAGCGGCCATGGCTCACGGGCCCAGCCGCTCCGCGGCATGTGGGATCCTCCCAAAACGGGGCACGAACCCGCGTCTCCTGCATCGGCAGGCGGACTCTCAAGCACTGCGCCACCAGGGAAGCCCTAAAGTTTGTTTTTAAACAGGGGAATGACAGGAATTTGTAGAACTTCAGACTAATCTTTGTTTGGAATACTATCCTTTGATACCAGGAGAATATTGAATTGCTTTTTATTGTGTAAATGATTAGTGAGCAACTGTTTTATAGCAAACACTGTTTATAGAGACATAAAAGTGAATTTTCCACAGTTGATCATTAGAAAGAAACCTTATTCCACAAAACTAAGTACTGTGAAGTGGTAAAGAAGTGACTAAATTAGCACAAGATTAGGATTGGGTCAAGAAGGGTTTTACAGAAGTGGGAACATTTGAGCTAGTCTTTGAAGAAGGAGTGACAAGTTTCTAGGTATATATAGAACCAGGTAAGAATGGGAGGTGGGAGTGGGAGAACATCGTGTGCAGAAGCAATTGTAAGTGAAGGCATGGAGATATGAAAATTACATGCCACACATAAGGACCAGCGGAGGGTACAGTATGGCTAAAGCATGTGGATGAGGTTGGAATGGTGCTCATAGCACCTGGATATGAATGACTTATTCCTTCTCCAGTCCCTGATCCTCTTTTTCCCCTTGAGCTAGTATTGTCAAGGAGCTGGGAAATAGAAAGGAGAAGTGATCCTCTTCAGTGTGGATCATCTTTACGGGTGGGAAGAGGGAAGGGTTCTCTGTCTCCGTGTGTGTGTGTGTGTGTGTGTGTGTGTGTGTGTGTGTGTGTAGGGGGATTTGTTTGAGGATATTTGTTATATTAAGCTTAAAATCTGAAGGCCTTGTTTTTATAGAAATTCATTCAAATTAAGTTAATAATTGTTGGGCACCTGCTGTGTGATCTGAGATTGTTTAGGATTTTCAGAAAAGTAGATTACATGAAGTACCGTTACAAAGAACCGAGTTAAAGCATTTAGGAACGACTTGTTCAGCGTTAAGCATTTTAGAAGGTAATTGTACTGGATGTTCAGATAACCCTACAAACAAGACAAAGTCTCTGTTACTTGTATTTACATTCTAGTATAGAGAGAGAGAGCAAACAAGGAAAAACAAAAATAAAAACAAAAAACAAACCCAAACCAAACCCAAGTAGTGATAAGTGCTCTGCAGATGATATAATGAAAGTAGGGTAATGTGGTGGAGGATGACATCAGTCTGGTGAGGGAAAATCTTTCTGAGGTGTTATTTAAATCTAGCTTTTGATGACAAGAGCTGACCATGTGAAAATATGGGGAAAGAGAATTCTAGGCAGAGGAGATTTCTAATACAAAACTCCTATGGTGAGAATGAGCTTGCTTGTAAAAGGAACAGAACAAAATCCGCTTTTATGTAAAGATTTGCAAGAAAGACTGGGGAATTTTAATTTTATTCTGAGTGGGTTGGGAAGCCATTAGAGGATTTTAAGTCCTTGTGTTGTGACCTGGTTTATGTTTCTAAAGGATCCACCTGGCTTCCATGTGAGGATGGTGGATAGAATAGAAGCAGCAAGATTAGTGGGGAGGTTATGTAGTAATCGTGAGAGTGATGGTGGCTTGGACTAGGGGTATGGTAGGGTAATCTGGAGAAAAATTCAGATTTTGGGATTTGTTTTGGAGGTAGTGTCAATGTCTTGTTGTAGCTAGAGACAGTAACTATACAGTCAGTCCATCTTGTAACCTAATATTCACATTTCGTTCTAGGGAAATAAGTTTTTGTAACTCTGGAAGGCTGTGGTGCATTTGTGAGAGAAAACAGGAGTCAGAATCTGGGCTTTACTTCCTAAAGCTTTGTAAGTGTGGACAAGTCATTTCACCTTTCCTGAAGCCACAGATTCCTTGTCATTAAAATGAAGATACTTGTACCTCAGAACGATTCTGGGGTACCTTACAAGAAAGTACCTGAGGGTTCCGAAGATGAAGTGAAATAAGAGAAGTGTTCTGTGACCTAAAGCTTCATATAAAATTTAAGGTGGTGTTATTTCACGCTGACATTTGTTCATATATTAATTATTGGGTGTGGATCTTGACATTATTGGTGTTAGCCCTCATGTAAGGACAGGTAAGGTATTACCATAATTTTTTCACATGAAGAGGCTTGGATCTGAAGGGTTTGGCCAATATCCCTGACTTAGTAAGAGGTGGAGAGGGGCATGAACTCACATCTAAAAAGTGCAGTACATTTTTCTCTATGTAAAATAACAGGAGATGGAACTGATCTTCCCATAGTAAAATAAAGTAGATTTCCCCTTAATAATGCTTTGGTGAAAGGCAGTAAATCGCTGAAGGGAAATATTGTAGGATATTCTTGACACACACGTGTGTTTGTGTTTGGAAGGTTCTTTTATGTCCTGTTTAGGTAATGAAATTTTTAAAGCTGCTGAACAACACAATATATATATATATATTTTTTTTGGAGAGATTACTCTGGCAGAGATGTGGAGTATGAAGGTTGGAAGACCAGTTAGAATAATAAATAAAATATTTGAGAGAAATGATGAACTAGGGCTTGGTTGTAGGGGTAGAAAAAACAGACAATTCTTGAGAAATTTTTAGATATAGGAGGCCACATTTACTCTCATATAAAAGGACTGTTGTGTACCTATTTCTTGGTTTTTGTCAGAATATCAGTGATGTATGTGAAAGTATTTTGTAAATTATAAGGTTTATTGTGTGATGTGGACATATATAAGTACAAATATATTTTCCCCCCAGAACTGTTTGAAAGTAAATTGCAGACTTGATACCCCTTAATCTCTAAATATTTCAGTGTGTATTTCCTAAAAACAAGGTCTTTCTCTTATGTAACCACAATAGAGTTATCAAATTCAGGAAATTAACATTGCATGATTAATTCTTATAAGAATAAGATTCTATAAATCTTATTTAAATTTTGTCAGTTCCATTAATATTCTTTATAAAGACAAAAGAAAATCTCAGATCATGAGTTGCAGTCTATTGCCATGTTTTTTATAGGTTCCTTTAACTGGAACAAAATAGTCCTTGTTTTTCATGATATTGATGTTTTTGAAGAATATAGGACTAGTAATTTCGTAGAAGGTCTCTTAATATTGGCATTTCTGATATTTTTTCGTGATCAGAGTCAGAGTATGTACTTTTTAGCAAGAATACCACAGAGATGATGTTTTGTTCTTAGTACAACATATCAAGAGACAAATGATGTCGTTACTGGTGTGGTTAACTTTGATTACTTGGTTAAGGTGTCGACCAGGTTTTGTAACATAACAGTTATTGTTGGGAGATACTTGGAGACTATTTAAATATCCTGTTAATTCTCAAATTTTCACCCACTAGTTTTAACATTCAGTGATGATTCTTTTCTGAATCTGTTGTAGAGATTGCCAAATGGTGAATTTCTAATCCAGTTATTCATTTAGCATTTGTTAGTTTGATTTCTGTTGTAAGGAAGAACTTTCTCCTCCATTATTTATCTGTTAGTTTGTGTGTAGAGTTTTGTATATTGTTTTAGTCAGTGCTTTAAAAATCCTTTACTGTTGTTATTTATGTGGATGCTTGAGTTGATCCAGATTTGGCCAGTGTGAGCCCTTCATGCTAATTTCTATCTCTCTTTTTTTTTTTTTTTT
>NW_006796565.1:725960-728953 GCF_000442215.2 Lipotes vexillifer | reverse complement strand
TTGCGGTACGCTGGCCTCTCACTGTTGTGGCCTCTCCCGTTGCGGAGCACAGGCTCCAGATGCGCAGGCTCAGTGGCCATGGCTCACGGGCCCAGCCGCTCCGCAGCATGTGGGATCTTCGTGGACCAGGGCACGAACCCGTGTCCCCTGCGTCGGCAGGCGGACTCTCAACCACTGCACCATCAGCGAAGCCCTCTATGTCTTTTTTTAATTAAAAATTTTAGGTGTGAACATATTTCAGATTTTATTTTAATTTTTTAGAGCAGTTTTGGGTTCACACCAAAAGTTCTTATGTCCTTTTTTTAAAACTTCCCATCATTCTTTGAGAACTGATTTTTAAAAAAAAATGTTTCCTGGATATTAGTGACTAAAAACATTGTTAAGAAGTAGATTTTTAAAAATAATCTTTAGTTTTTAGAGCAGTTTAGGTTCACAGCAAAATTGAGCAGAAAGTACAGAGAGTTCTTATACCCCCCCCCCCCCATGCATAACCTCTCCCACTGTCAACATCCTGCAACTGAGTGGTACATTTGTTACGTTGATGAATCTACCATGACACATAATTATCAACCAGAGTCCATAGTTTACATTAAGGTTCGCTCTTGGTGTGTACACTTTATGGGTTTTGACAAATGTAGAATGACATGTATCTACCATTATAGTATCATACAGAATAGTTTCACTGCCCTAAAAATCCTCTGTGTTCTGCCTATTCATCCCTCCCCCTCGCCATCCCCTGGCAACCACTGATCTTTGTCTCCATAGTTTTGCCTTTTCCAGAATGTTATATAGTTGGAATCAAACAGTATATAGCCATTTCAGATGGGCTTCTTTCACTTAGTAATATGCATTTAAGGTTCCTCCATGTCTCTTCATGGCTTGCTGGCTCGTTTCTCTTTAGTACTGAATAATATTTCCTTGTCTGGATGTACCACAGTTTATTTATCCATTCACTTATACTGAACTTTGGTTGCTTGCAAGTTTTGGCAGTTATGAATAAAGCTGCATCCATGTGCAGGTTTTTGTGTGGACATAAAATTTCAACTCCTTTGAGTAAATACAAGATGCACAATTGCTAGGACATATGGTAAGAGTATGTTTAGTTTTGTAAGAAACTGCCAAACTCTCTTCCTAACTTGGCTATACCACTTTGCATTCCTATCAGCAATGAATGAGAGGTCTTGTTGATCTGTATAGTCAGCATTTGGTGTTGTCAGTGTTCTGGATTTCGGCCAATCTAATAGGTGTAAAGTGGTATCTCATTGCTGTTTTAATTTGCAGTTCTCTAATGAGGTATTGTTTGCCATCTGTATATCTTCCTTGAAGTGTCTGTTCAGGTCTCTGCCCATGTTCTGATTAGGTTGTTTATTTTTTTTTTTATTGTTGAGTTTCAAGAGTTCTTTGTATAGTTTGGATAACAGTCCTTTATCAGATATGTATTTTGCAAATATTTTCTCCTATTTTTTTGGCTTATCTTGTCATTCTCTTGACAGTGTCTTTTGTAGAACAGAACTTTTTAATGTTAACAAATCTAGTTTATCAAGTATATTTTTCATGGATTGTATCTGGTGTTTTATCTAAAAAGTCATTGGCATAGTCAAGGTCATCTAGATTTCCTGTTATGTTACCTTCATAACAGGAATTTTATAATTCTGCATTTTACATTTAGGTCTATGATCCATTTTGAGTTAATTTTTGTGAAGGCTATGAGGTCTATGTCTAAGAGTCTTTTTTTTGTTCTTTTTTTTTGCGTGTGGATGTCCAGTGCTTTCAGCACCATTTTTTGAAAAGACTTTCTTTTTTCCATTGTATTGCCTTTACTTCTTTGTCAAATATCAGTTGACTCTATATTATGTGGGTGTATTTCTGGGCTCTCTGTTCTATTCCATTGATCTGTTTGTCCGTTCTTTCACCAGTGTTTTGATTACTGTAGTTGTATAATAAGTGTAGAAGTCAGGGTAGTTAGTCCTCTGACTTTTTTTTTTTTTTCCTTCAGTACTGTGTTGGTTATTCTTACTGTTTGGTTATTCTGGATATTATGCTTCTCCATATAAACTTTAGAATCAGTTTGTCAGTACCCACAAACTTGCTGGAATTTTGATTGGGGTCGCATTGAGTCTTTTGATCAAGCTGGGGAGAACTGAGATTTTGACAATATTGAGTCTTCTTATCCATGAACGTGAACTGAGATTTTGACAGTATTGAGTCTTCTTATCCATGAACGTGAAGTATCTCTCCATTTATTTAGTTCTCGGATTTCTTCAGAGTTTTGTAGTTTTCCTGATATAGATCTTGTACATATTTTGTTAGATTTATACTTATGTAATTCAGTTTGGGGAGTGCTAATGTAAATGGCGATGTGTTTTAAATTTCAAATTCCATTTGTTCAGTGCTGGTATATAGGAAAGCAATTTACTTCTTTAACCTGTATCCTGCAACCTTGTTATAATTCTGTATTAGCTGCAGGAGTTTTGTCGATTCTTTTGGATTTTCTTCACAGACAATCATGTCATCTGTGAATAAAAACAATTTTATTTCTTACTTTGCAATCTGTATTTTTATTTCCTTTTCTTGTTTTACAGTATTAGCAGGAATTTCCAGTTTGACACTGAAAAGGAGTAGTGAGAGGGGACGTTCCTTGCCTTATTACTGATATCAGCTGGAAAGTTTCTAGTTTCTCACCATTAAGTTAGGTGTAGGTTTTTTGTACATGCCCTTTATCACATTGAGAAGGTTCCCATGAAACCTGCTGAGAGTTTTTTTTTCCTTTAAAATCATGTTGGGGGGCTTCCCTGGTGGTGCAGTGGTTGAGAGTCCACCTGCCGATGCAGGGGACACGGGTTCGTGCCCCGGTCCGGGAAGATCCCACGTGCCGCGGAGTGGCTGGGCCTGTGAGCCATGGCCGCTGAGTCTGCGCGTCCGGAGCCCGTGCTCCGCAATGGGAGAGGCCACAACAGTGAGAGGCCCACGTACCACAAAAAAAAAAAAAAAAA
>NW_006796565.1:723268-725665 GCF_000442215.2 Lipotes vexillifer | reverse complement strand
CCCAGACCGGGGCACGAACCCGTGTCCCCTGCATTGGCAGGCGGACTCTCGACCACTGCGCCACCAGGGAAGCCCAGGATGGTTTATGTTAATTGATTTTTGAACATTGAACTAGCCTTAGCCTTGCATATCTAGAATAAACCCCACTTGGTTGTGGTGTAGAATTCTTTTTATACATCGTTGGATTTGATTTGCTAATATTTTGTTGAGGGTTTTTTGCCTCTGTGTTCATGAGAGACATTGAAAAGACAGATTTTTTTTTTTTTTAAGGTGCTTGAAACTTTCCCGTAGGAATTTTTCTCATGACAGTTTTTTAATTTTGCCTAGTAATGAAAAAAGGATATTGGTTTTTAGTGTGTGTTTGTATTTTTTTTTGCGGTACGCGGGCCTCACTGCTGTGGCCTCTCCCATTGCGGAGCACAGGCTCCGGACGCGCAGGCTCAGCGGCCATGGCTCACGGGCCGAGCCGCTCCGCGGCATGTGGGATCCTCCTGGACCGGGGCACGAACCCGTGTCCCCTGCATCGGCAGGCGGACTCTCAACCACTGTGCCACCAGGGAAGCCCTAGTCCTTTTCTTGTACATTATTCTGTATCCACATTCTCTGCAACAGATTGGATCCCTTGATTTTATTTCATTTTCTGTGTGACATTCTCCTCAGATATATATCATTGGCTGCTGCTTTGGGTATTGAACGTCCTTCTGGGGTGTCCATTGTTGTTTCCATGTAACACGGAGAAACTTGCCTGCTTTTCCGAACAGATTCCGCCTCGCTGCTGTAGTTTCAGCAATCATAAAATTATTCTGTAAAATTGCTATAAAAGTTTGTAAATGCTTGCTCTCAGTTCCTCTACAGACTAGTAAACAGTTTGTAGAATATCGCAGGGCCCTGGACCAAGTTTTGAGTAGCACTGTTAAACAATATACAGTATACTGCTTCTTGCTCCTTTTCTAGTCTTAGCAATCTAAGCCTTAATTCTTAGTGTATAATAGCATTTGTTACCTTCTTGATAGGTTTTTAAAACTTTTCATTATGAAAAATTCCAAACATATATACATATAGAGAGACTAGGAGAATGAATTCTCATGTATCCGTCACCCAGTTAATAACATATGGCCAGTCTTGTTTCATTTATATTCTTCTTGCTTCTTCCCAGTGGATTATTTTAAAGCAAATTCAAGCCATTTTATAACATTGTAAATAATTCAGTATGTGTCTCTTAAGGGAAAAGTACTCTTTTAGAAAAATAGGTACCATACTGTTAATCATACCTTAACATTTTAATAACTTCTTAATATCAAATCAGTGTTCAAATTAATTTTTAACATGTATATAAGTTTTAATATACACACACCCGTAGGAATTTGCTGATTGCATCTCCACGGAAATCGGTTTGTTCCTCTATCCCCTGCGATCCTGTAAACTGGTAGTTAGATCTAGAAGCTTGATCACATTCAGGTTTGATAACTGTTACTATTATTTGGCACAAATAATTCATAGGTGGTATGATGTATGGATGTATGATACAGCTTTGTGTTAGAAATAGGATTTTGTTACTGCTTAGATACATTAAGTGATCATTAATATTAAGTATATATTTTAAAATTTGAGCTTGTCACTTGTCACAGATGGAGCAGGGAAAAGTTAAAAAATGTTTTAATTAACTTTGGAAATAGAGTATTTGCAAAATAAATTGAATAAACAAGATTTTAAAGTGAGTCTTTTTTTAAAAATTTTTATTGGAGTAGATTTGCAATGTTGTGTCAGTTTCAGGTGTACAGCAAAGTGAATCAATTATGCATATATCCACTCTCTTTTAGATTCTTTTCCCATGTATGCCATTGAAGAGTATTGAGTAGAGTTCCCTGTGCTATACAGTAGGTTCTTATTATCTGTTTTATATATAAATCCCAACCTCCCAATTTATCGTCCCCCCTAAAGTGAGTCCTTACATAGAAGAATGTGAGACTTTGGAGATTGTGGAGATCATCATGTTTAACTCATTTATTTTTTCACAGATGGGAAAATGGAAGCTCTTAGAGATAAAAATGATTTATTAACTATCTCACAGATAGTCATTCTTTGCTTTTCTTTAACACAAGGTCATGTACAGGTAGTGTGATTAATACACACTTGTCATTTGGGGAGACTTTTCCCTTTTTCAATTGTCTCAATGCAAATGGAGGGCTTTATTATTATATATATATATATATATATTTTTTTTTTTTTAGCGGTACGGGGGCCTCTCACCGTTGTGGCTTCTCCCGTTGCGGAGCACAGGCTCCGGATGCGCAGGCCCAGCGGCCCCGGCTCACGGGCCCAGCCGCTCCACGGCATGTGGGATCTTCCCGGACCGGGGCACGAACCCGCGTCCCCTGCATCAGCAGGCGGACTTTC
>NW_006796565.1:700442-720530 GCF_000442215.2 Lipotes vexillifer | reverse complement strand
TGTCCCCTGCATTGGCAGGCGGACTCTCGACCACTGCGCCACCAGGGAAGCCCAGGATGGTTTATGTTAATTGATTTTTGAACATTGAACTAGCCTTAGCCTTGCATATCTAGAATAAACCCCACTTGGTTGTGGTGTAGAATTCTTTTTATACATCGTTGGATTTGATTTGCTAATATTTTGTTGAGGGTTTTTTGCCTCTGTGTTCATGAGAGACATTGAAAAGACAGATTTTTTTTTTTTTTAAGGTGCTTGAAACTTTCCCGTAGGAATTTTTCTCATGACAGTTTTTTAATTTTGCCTAGTAATGAAAAAAGGATATTGGTTTTTAGTGTGTGTTTGTATTTTTTTTTGCGGTACGCGGGCCTCACTGCTGTGGCCTCTCCCATTGCGGAGCACAGGCTCCGGACGCGCAGGCTCAGCGGCCATGGCTCACGGGCCGAGCCGCTCCGCGGCATGTGGGATCCTCCTGGACCGGGGCACGAACCCGTGTCCCCTGCATCGGCAGGCGGACTCTCAACCACTGTGCCACCAGGGAAGCCCTAGTCCTTTTCTTGTACATTATTCTGTATCCACATTCTCTGCAACAGATTGGATCCCTTGATTTTATTTCATTTTCTGTGTGACATTCTCCTCAGATATATATCATTGGCTGCTGCTTTGGGTATTGAACGTCCTTCTGGGGTGTCCATTGTTGTTTCCATGTAACACGGAGAAACTTGCCTGCTTTTCCGAACAGATTCCGCCTCGCTGCTGTAGTTTCAGCAATCATAAAATTATTCTGTAAAATTGCTATAAAAGTTTGTAAATGCTTGCTCTCAGTTCCTCTACAGACTAGTAAACAGTTTGTAGAATATCGCAGGGCCCTGGACCAAGTTTTGAGTAGCACTGTTAAACAATATACAGTATACTGCTTCTTGCTCCTTTTCTAGTCTTAGCAATCTAAGCCTTAATTCTTAGTGTATAATAGCATTTGTTACCTTCTTGATAGGTTTTTAAAACTTTTCATTATGAAAAATTCCAAACATATATACATATAGAGAGACTAGGAGAATGAATTCTCATGTATCCGTCACCCAGTTAATAACATATGGCCAGTCTTGTTTCATTTATATTCTTCTTGCTTCTTCCCAGTGGATTATTTTAAAGCAAATTCAAGCCATTTTATAACATTGTAAATAATTCAGTATGTGTCTCTTAAGGGAAAAGTACTCTTTTAGAAAAATAGGTACCATACTGTTAATCATACCTTAACATTTTAATAACTTCTTAATATCAAATCAGTGTTCAAATTAATTTTTAACATGTATATAAGTTTTAATATACACACACCCGTAGGAATTTGCTGATTGCATCTCCACGGAAATCGGTTTGTTCCTCTATCCCCTGCGATCCTGTAAACTGGTAGTTAGATCTAGAAGCTTGATCACATTCAGGTTTGATAACTGTTACTATTATTTGGCACAAATAATTCATAGGTGGTATGATGTATGGATGTATGATACAGCTTTGTGTTAGAAATAGGATTTTGTTACTGCTTAGATACATTAAGTGATCATTAATATTAAGTATATATTTTAAAATTTGAGCTTGTCACTTGTCACAGATGGAGCAGGGAAAAGTTAAAAAATGTTTTAATTAACTTTGGAAATAGAGTATTTGCAAAATAAATTGAATAAACAAGATTTTAAAGTGAGTCTTTTTTTAAAAATTTTTATTGGAGTAGATTTGCAATGTTGTGTCAGTTTCAGGTGTACAGCAAAGTGAATCAATTATGCATATATCCACTCTCTTTTAGATTCTTTTCCCATGTATGCCATTGAAGAGTATTGAGTAGAGTTCCCTGTGCTATACAGTAGGTTCTTATTATCTGTTTTATATATAAATCCCAACCTCCCAATTTATCGTCCCCCCTAAAGTGAGTCCTTACATAGAAGAATGTGAGACTTTGGAGATTGTGGAGATCATCATGTTTAACTCATTTATTTTTTCACAGATGGGAAAATGGAAGCTCTTAGAGATAAAAATGATTTATTAACTATCTCACAGATAGTCATTCTTTGCTTTTCTTTAACACAAGGTCATGTACAGGTAGTGTGATTAATACACACTTGTCATTTGGGGAGACTTTTCCCTTTTTCAATTGTCTCAATGCAAATGGAGGGCTTTATTATTATATATATATATATATATATTTTTTTTTTTTTAGCGGTACGGGGGCCTCTCACCGTTGTGGCTTCTCCCGTTGCGGAGCACAGGCTCCGGATGCGCAGGCCCAGCGGCCCCGGCTCACGGGCCCAGCCGCTCCACGGCATGTGGGATCTTCCCGGACCGGGGCACGAACCCGCGTCCCCTGCATCAGCAGGCGGACTTTCAACCACTGCGCCACCAGGGAAGCCCCCGGGCTTTATTATTTTAATTGACGTACAGTGGTTTCTTTAGTAATCTGGATTAGTGTATTGGTTTAAGAGAAGTCAGGCTGACTTTTATTAATAATATTTTCTTCCCCAGGGATTGCCTCCAAAATAAAAAATACTTAAGGCATTTTATAGTCTAAAGTCGTGATAAGTACCTCAGATTGGTGTTTTTTTTTTTCCATTCAATTTTACATGGAAAATTTAGTATATATTGTTTTATAAATAACTTTTTAGGTCCTGCTTACTTAACTTCTTAGGCATTTTGCAGTAGTTCTCAATCTAGATAAGCTTTGGGAAGATTCTCTGTAATTTTGAAAAGCTAAAATGTGAGCAAAACGGGTGTGAACAAGTTTTTTATTTTTTTCAGTTTGCTTGTTTAGATATTGTATGTTATTGGTTATCTAGGAAAGACTGTTTAGTGAGGCACTACATGCAGTTTATTAATTGTCCAAATTCTGGATAGTGGGAATAAGTGACTATGGGCTGCAGTATAAATGTATTTTTATTACATTGTCTGTCTGCTACAGACTTTGGAGCCAGAATGCCCAGGTTCAAATCTTGGCTCTGCCACTTAGTAGCTTTGTGACTTTGGGCAAGTTACTCAACTTCTCTTTTCCTGTTTCCAGTCTTTAAAATTGGAGATAATAGTAGTACCTGTTTCATAGGGTTCTGAAGATTAGATTACCTGATGTATAGGTACAGTGCTTAGAATAGTGTCTGGCACACAGTACACGCTTAAGCGTTAGCTATTTTCTTTTCTTAGTTGGATGAGGCTGACCCTGGCAAAGATGTGAAGTAGACAGTTGGCCTGGACATACATCCATCTCTAATGGTTGGGTAATGGTTTCTCTGCAATGAAAATCCAACTCACAAAATCCCCACCCTACTCTCCTGTTATTCATTACAGTAGGAGTTGTGAAAAAAGTAATCTAATTGAATGACTTCATACTATTAATAAGTAACGCTTGTAAATAATTTGTCTTTGTAAAATAAGTGTTTTAATTCCACTAACTTTAGGGGATTAGATGTTAGGGAAAATGACAAAGAAATTTGAACAGGGTCGAGGCGTTGGGAACAAGATGTTTTTGGACAAGAGAGTAGCTCTGAGTTGGTTTTGCCTTGGAATATTTCATTCGTTTGTGCCTGCTTTTCAACTCGTTTTCTTTCTTTTGTATTAGAACTCACTGATTATTTAAATTAAAAAAGGTTAAAAAGGTGGCCTTTAGTTGGACTAGGTTTAGTAGTGACTGTTGGTTGTTCCTGTGGATATTGTTAATTGGGACTCATTTGTTCAGTGTGAACAGAGAATAGATACGATGATAAAAGAAATCAAATTCTGAATGAAGTAGCATGTTCACAGCTTTTGCGAAAGTTGTTTTATTGTATTTTAAATGCTGGCTTTATATGCAGTCTTGGAGATAATCTCTCCATTTCCATGTACGTTTAAGAAAGCCGTAGTCATCTTTCATCTACTTAAATTGCAGGTGTCCTGAGTACAAGGACAGTATTTTATCTACGTGGTTATATCTCTCCACGTTTCTGAGTGCGTAGTAGACCTTCAGTAACTTGTCATAGGTTGTTAACGTTAAATTAGTTTTGTTTGGGACTATAATTTGGGGTACGTGATTGACCTGTGATGTCTCTGAAACTGTGTAAAGGAATCATGCTAAGATGGGTTCTACAGTAGTTCAAGATGGATCTATCTATCTGTGTATCTATCTGTTACTCCTCCTTCCTTCCTAGTTACTGTCTAGGAACTGGAGAGTACAGAGGAAGTTGATGAAAATTACAGATAAAGCCCTAGTATGTAAAGAGGTAGAATTCCTCCAGAAATGACCAGAAGATATATTTTTAAAAAGGAGCATTACTATTGTTTTGTGTAAGATTTGACACACTGTAAGTTAATTTTGTGTCTATATATCTTCTTCCATTCTAATCAGTGGATTACTGATTATCCAGCGGTTTAAAGAAAAACCATTAGCATTGTAGCTGTTATTAGTTTTCCTAATTAACACCATGTTGACTTATTGAAATGTAAACTTTGAACTTTTTGTTATATTTTAAGGACTTAGGTTTGGTGGAATGAAGTTAGATGTACTGGTTGTACTGGTAATTGCCTTAGTTAATTAAGGCATAGTGCCAGTAAGGCCAAGGTCACCATGACAGGTGTTATTTAACTGTTATTATTTTAGCTATTATTTTAACCAGATTAATTTTGTCTAGTTTGTCCACACATTCCTTGGAAGGGGCCTTCTTAGCAAATCTCATTAGATGCAGATGACATAGATAACAGTGATCTCTGTATGGGAGGAAGGTCACCATATTTTTGGGTCTCACTGATTCTTAATCATGTATACATAATTTCACAAAGATTTAGGACTTTTAATGATCACAAAGGTTTGTGCACTTGTGCCCTTAACACCACAGGACTTGAAGAGTTAACCAGCTCATGCATGCCTTGGCTTGGTACCTAGGTGTTAGAGGCAGACACTTTGTACCAAGGTCTTACCACAGGAGTGGATCCCATCCTCTAGAATTTCTCCCTTTTCTTGAAATTGCTCAAAAGCTCCACTCCTTTCTTTGTTCAGGTCACTCAACATAGGGCTGGTCCACATTCCATGCCACTAGAATCCCTGAGCCAAAGTAGATATGTATGTATGTATGTATGTGTGTATTTATTTATTTATGGCTGTTGGGTCTTCGTTGCTGCACATGAACTTTCTCTAGTTGTGGCGAGTGGGGGCTACTCTTCGTTGCGGTGTGTAGACTTCTCATTGCGGTGGCTTCTCTTGTTGCGGAGCACGGGCTGTAGGCATGCGGCCTGTAGGTGCGTGGCCTTCAGTCGTTGTGGTGTGTTGGGCTCAGTAGTTGTGGCGCACGGGCTTAGTTGCTCCGCGGCACGTGGAATCTTCCCGGACCAGGGCTCGAACCTGTTTTCCCCTGCATTGGCAGGCTGATTCTCAACCACTGTGCCACCAGGGAAATCCTTGAGCCAAAGTTTTTGAAAGCTTGGCTATCTGATTGAAAATTGAGGGGAGGAAATGATATGGGGAAGACACACAAGTCAGTGTTCCAGGAACTAGCCCCAGGAAGACATACAGTAGGTGCCAAATGTCGATAGAAGTGTGGTTGCTTGGAGTGTACTTGAAATGATTTGAAAAAACTTTATGAGAGAGATGAGATTAGAACTGAACCTTAAAGGATGGGTAGGATTAGCCAGAACTGAGTGTGTGTCTGTTGTGCTTGTTTTTCTAAGGTAGTGCCTTCACGTGTGTATTGTGGAGGGATGGTGGTACCTGAATGAGTCTGGGGTGTGTGTGGTGTGTTTGTATTCTGGTAAGGAGTTGAGAGTTTATACTGTTACAGAAGAGCTTCAGAAAGAGGGACTTGTTATTGGGAGGATTATTTTGGTAACAGTGAGCTGGATGGATTTAGAAAGGGAAGGCGCTTAGGAGGCTATTATAGTAGTTCTGACCTGAACTGCGAAAGCGTTGATGGCAGCTGAAATGGAAAGGAAAGGACTGTTTGGACAGAAACCACTAGAAAGAATCTATGGGGAGAAGGCAGAATTCAAGATAAGTCTGAGTTTCTATGCTGGGTGCAGTAGTATTAGTGATGTCCTTAACGGAAACTGGAGAGAGAAGTCAGGCTAGGGGTTTGTTGTGAGAGGAAGATAAGAGGATTTTAATATAGGATGTGACAAGATATTGGAGCCCGGAAATGAGGTGAGATTTGTAGATGGAGGGTTCACCAGTGCTTCTAGTTTTAGCTCTTTTTTAAAAAAATAAATTTATTTATTTTATTTATTTATTTTTGGCTGCATTGGGTCTTTGTTGCTGCACGTGGGCCTTCTCTAGTTGCGGCCAGCGGGGGCTACTCTTCGTCGCGGTGCATGGGCTTCTCATTGCGGTGGCTTCTCTCCTTGCGGAGCACGGGCTGTAGGCGTGTGGGCTTCAGTAGTTGTGGCACGTGGGCTCAGTAGTTATGGCTCACGGGCTCTAGAGCGCAGGCTCAGTAGTTGTGGGGCACGGGCTTAGTTGCTCTGCAGCATGTGGGATCTTCCCGGACCAGGGCTCGAACCCGTGTCCCTTGCATTGGCAGGCGGATTCTTAACCACTGTGCCACCAGGGAAGTCCCGCTTCTAGTTTTAGCTTTCATCTTTAGTCCCCTAAAATGCTTTCTGAGCATTTTTAAGTCTTCACAGATGTATGTTAATTAATATTTATATCAACAATTTATATTAATAAATTAATATATTACTAAATATAGACTTAATATTAATAAAGCTAATATAAAACCGAAAGACTGTCAGTCCTTCCTTTGGATAACTGCTCATCATTTGACACTAACTGACAACCGAACTTCTCTCAGTTTGTTTCTCAAGGAGTCTGTGCTTGGTGAGGATCATTTCACTTCTCTAGTTCTCTCTCATGGGGTTTTAGTAGGTGGTTGGGGGAATTTGTAGTGTAGCTACAATTTTGAGTAATTGACTTCAAAATAGGTATATTTATTCTACATTGTTTAGTAATGCTTCACAAATATGGTCTAATTAATTCACTACTAAGCATGACAGTATAAAAAATGTTCAGTTATGAGCCCCTCCCTTTCCCTAGCCATTAACCCGTACATCACAATGCTCATGCTTTTATTATTGTTTGAACTGGGAAGTATATAATCAAAAGCAGTTATGAATTTAATACTAGAAAATGGTTGCTATACTTGGAGACATTATTCAGTCTGTCTACAGGTAGAGGTTGATGTATAAATAGATTCATGGACTCTTTGGTCCACAAGATGCGAACTGCTGATACTGCATTTGAACCAAGGAATATTTGTTTTAAGAGTAGCGCTTGTGTCTAGCTCTGCTTAAAGAAAATCCACATTATACAGATTTTATTGTTGCTTTGTGTACCGATTAATTGAAGTATGATTCACTGGCTAGAATTTGGAAATCTGTATTTTATGCAGAAGTAGACTTGTAAATTAAATTTACTTGGGTATATGAATATATGTTAACTTGAAAGATATTTAGTAATTGTTTTATTTCAATGCACAGTATTAACTCTCAAAGCTGTCTGCTATTAAAAATTATTTCATGTTCTTTTTGACATCTGGTAGAAAAAGTGTACTCAGTGTTAATTTCACCTCAATAATGCAAAATCACATAGTTGGACTGATGTTATCTTTACTCTTCCATTCCATTTACTGTTACCACAGGTACAGATGACTCTATCAGATAATCCTCTCCAATGAATTTTAGCTTTTGGTTATGAAAAAACAATAATCCTAAGACAACATCTTAATTCCCCAGAGTTGGTACCATGTGCATTGTTATCTAATATAATGCACTTATCTTAAAACTCTTTTTTAATTTTTTGGCCGCACCACGCAGCATGTGTGATCTTAGTTCCCCCACCAGAGATCGAACCCGTGCCCCCTGCATTGGAAGCGCATGGTCTTAACCAGTGGACCACCAGGGAAGTCCCAAAACTCTTGAGCTTGGTTTTGGTATTGCGTAGTTCCCTGAATTTTGGGGAGGGGTAGCCTATTTACCAGGCATATATGACAGTGATTCTTTATTCTTTTTTTGTTTCTTGTCAGACATGGACATTTAAGTATGTTATGCTGGCACATTAATTCCATGAAGATTGGTTAATGTAAGGCCACAAACTATTTAGTTGAGCCTACATCAAAGTAAGACTTAACAAAGCAAGCATGAATTTTTGAATGTGAATATTTTAAATGAAATACTGAAATTACTTATAGCCTTGGATATGTTCATTATGTCATTTGTTTTTGTCATAAGTTTCTGCTTGCTCATTTTAGTTTACAATAGCATGAGCAAGTAATTTATTTATATTTAATTCCTGAGAAACCAAAGAAAGAAACTGCCTAATGAATATGAAAGTTGCCATTAAATCTCAATTGTCCATTTTATGGATGCTTTTATGATTATAGTCTTTGCCCTTCAACACACTTTCAGATTGCTGTCAGATTGTGTTTAATCAGTATGTACAAGCTAAAGTGAAAAATCTAAGCAGATAAATATAAATTACCTGGGTTAGAGGAAAATAAAGTTGCTGAAGGAGAAAAAGATTTCAAAGTTAAATATAAGCTATATATTTTTGCTTTTTCTATATACTTGGTTTATGCCCCCTTTCCCCCTTCAATAATAACAAGTAATTCAGTAGGAATTAATTTATTAGGACTACCAATTTAAGATTAATGATAATAATAGTGCACACACGTGTTTAAGGTTTTAGGGGAAAGTATCTTTCCTATGTCTGATTTGACTGACCAGCCCAATCAGCTGATTTTATTGCTGTGTTAAATTAAAATTCTGAATATAGTAGTCCATTATTAAAATAAATGAGTAGGATTAAAATAGAGAATTTATTAAAATAAAGCCTTTAAAAAAATAAATACTTTTGGATAAAGTAACAGGCTTCAAGTGAAATTCAGTTTTGGTCTCCTTTACAGGAATAGCTATTCACAGTCATACAGAACCACTTATCACGTTTTTGCAGTATCTCCTGAGGAAGTCAGAATCTGAGCCACCATGACGACTGAATCTTGTCTTTGGTCTGATTTATAAGCTGTACTTTTATTCTGACCATGTGCAAGGTGGAGGCTATAGCATGGAAACTAAAATCTTAGTAAGTGTGATTTTTATTTTAGCTATTAAATAGTAGCCTCTCTTAACAGTGAATTTGTTCTCTTAACCAAGTTTACACTATAAAAGGGGTGAGGACTTGGCAAGCAGGGACATAATACTACACTTATAAAGTGAAAGATTTTGCTTTCCAGGTTCAGGAAAAATCCCTGAGAATGAGAAGGAGAAGCTTCTATTACTCTGCCTAGAATTTCTTTCGCTTTTCTGGTTACAAATAGGTGGCAGGATGATACTAATTTAGTTGAGAAGGGATTTAAGAAAATGGAGAGGCTGGCTTCAGTGGCCAGTGTCTAAATTCAAGCCATTTAAAAAAATTATTATTACATTTGCTGTGCAAGTTGCTTCATTTATAAATGATTGTCATTAAATAATAGTCTTCATTGTATTGCAGTGTTAGGAAGCCCAGTGTAGAATCCTAGGAGCCTTTTAAATAGTTAATATGTTTTTAATATGAATTGAATTTTGAGTATATTTTAAATATTGAATATTTTGAGTATAAATATTCAAAATTATATTGGAGCGATTATGCTAGTTGTTATGTCAGGGGTGTTTCATCAGTTGATTGTCCCAAGTATAAGTGATGTGCAGTTTTTATGTTCTGCACTCTAGACAGAACAAGATTTTGAGGATATAGGCTATCAAGGAACTTTATCTCTGTTTCACAGTGTTACTTGGTTAATTGTAAGGATTACTACTTAACATCTTTCTTTCCTACCTGTGCTTATTAAGAGCAGTGGATAATTAGCACGTTTAGGCTGCTTTTCTCCCTTAGCAAGAATGATAGAATTGACTGATTTTCTGAATTCTTTAGTGAATCAAACATTGTGGTACTGTACCTAGATAGCATAATAATCTATGTTGCTCATAATTTGAGAATGGTTATGTGTTTAAGACACTTGGTTTGTGTTCTGTCCCTTGCCTTTGAATCTTTTAACTATTGGTTATTTTTCTAAATTGATGGTGATGACCTGGCTGAGATTAAACATTTCTGTTAGAGGATTCCTGATTTAACCTCATTCCTTCTTAGAATAAACCTCCCTTTATCTTCTGCCTTTTCTCTTGCATTCCAAAGTACAGTTTCATTAAATCCCCAGGTCTACGATTTTTCTTTGGGAACTTATGTCCAGTATCTCTCTTGAAATTTTAAGAAAAGGTAGTTGAGTGTGAAATGTTACATGCATCTTTTGAGAAATTGAGGTTTTATAAGTTGAAGGGTACTTTTATATTTTGGGCATGTTTTCAGGGGTGGGATTATGTAGTTATTGTTTTAATAACCATGTCCTAATTATTTATAGCTTCCTGCCTGACATAACTCACTTCAAGAAGTGCACAATGTCAGAACGTGGAATTAAGTGGGCTTGTGAATACTGTACGTATGAAAACTGGCCATCTGCAATCAAGTGTACTATGTGTCGTGCCCAAAGACCTAGTGGAACAATTATTACAGAAGATCCATTTAAAAGTGGTTCAAGTGATGTCGGTAGAGACTGGGATCCTTCCGGCACCGAAGGAGGAAGTAGTCCTTTGATATGTCCAGACTCTAGTGCAAGACCAAGGGTTAAGTCTTCGTACAGCATGGAAAATGCGAATAAATGGTCATGCCACATGTGCACATATTTGAACTGGCCAAGAGCAATCAGATGCACTCAGTGTTTATCCCAGCGTAGGACCAGGAGTCCCACAGAATCTCCTCAATCCTCAGGATCTGGCTCAAGACCAGTTGCTTTTTCTGTTGACCCTTGCGAGGAATACAATGATAGAAATAAACTGAACACAAGGACCCAGCATTGGACTTGTTCTATTTGCACATATGAAAACTGGGCCAAAGCTAAAAAATGTGTTGTTTGTGATCATCCCAGACCTAATAATATTGAAGCAATCGAGTTGGCAGAGACGGAAGAGGCTTCTTCAATAATAAATGAGCAAGACAGAGCTCGATGGAGAGGAAGCTGTAGCAGTGGCAACAGCCAAAGAAGATCACCGCCAGCTACGAAACGGGACTCTGAGATGAAAATGGATTTTCAGAGGATTGAGTTGGCTGGTGCTGTTGGCAGCAAGGAGGAACTTGAAGTGGACTTCAAAAAACTAAAGCAAATTAAAAACAGGATGAAAAAGACTGATTGGCTATTCCTCAATGCTTGTGTGGGTAAGTTTCTTCATTTCTTGAATGGGATGGGAAAAGGTATTAAAAATGACATGAAAGATATAAGGAAGGTCAGTATTATTTAGTATTTAGTTCATTCAGCATGATAGCTATACTCCCAGTATGCATGCATAAGAATCTCTGTATTTGTGATCTTGTCATAACGTTGTCTTAAATTGCCTCCCATTTCATTGTGCATGTGTCTTTCCATCATTAGAAAAACTTTTAAGTTATAGCAAAGATTTTTACATATCAGTAGTAAACCGTATACCTGGAGTTTAAAACTGCTAGTCTATTTATTGTAACAAGATGTGACTGAGGAACACCAGCTGCTGCTTCAGAGCGTTTGTAAACAGTGTGAGCGTCTTGTGATGATACAAGCTTTAGTCAGATGTTAAAAATATCACAAAAATGTGTGACTCCAAGAAGTTGAACAAACATAATATTGACCTTGAAAATACTGATGTTAATTTAACATGAATGTCATGTAGTGAATATTTGCAAACTTTATGGAACTGATTTCACGTGGCCAGCTGATTGCATAGTTCAAATTATGATTTGTGTGTTTTGTGTTTTAGTGCTTTCCTAAGGAAATTCTGGATATTGGTCTCAGTCTCTGGCTCAGAGCTGTTCAGGGACAGAGACGTGTTGAGAGAGTAAGGTTTCCTCCAGTTATTGACCTTGTGAGTTAGTTATTTGTGATGTACTTCATAGAAGCAGTTGCTTGACTCCTCTGTATTTTTTTCCCTCCCCCTCTCTTTTTTTTTGAATAGGTTATAGCTATTTGAATTATGTGATTTAAATTATTTGGATGGGGTGCTTACTTTGACATTGTTTTGTAAAGAAAATTTTGAGTAACTACTAAAGTTAAATCTGTGTGGAACAACAGCTAAGCCTTCAACATGGCTTAGCTGTGTATATATATTTTTTCAGTACTAATTTCTTTTGTTTATCACCCTGAATATAGCCCCAAGAATATGGAATACATAACTATATGAACCTGCAAGTGCTAAGAGTAGATTTCAAGAAATCTCAGTTTTTTAATTTTAGTTTTGTCCTGGCCAAAAAAAAAAAAAAAGTCCCAGCTGATGAGCCCTTTTGAACACCAGACACAGCAGGCACTTAGTAACTGTTAGCTCCAGTGTTCTCCTGTCCTGAGGACGAGGGATGAAAGCACACTGAGCTGTCTTCAGCCATCTGTGCTGTTCCATTACATCCCATTGATTTTTTTCTCTCCCCAAATTGAGGTACCACAGATGGTGTGAATGTCTTTTTTTTTTTTTTTAAACCAGGAGCTACAAAAGGGTTTTATTTATTATGAATTTTTAAAAATTGAGGTCAAATTCACATAACATAAAATTCATCATTTTGAAAATGAACAGTTCAGTGGCATTTAGTGTATCCACAGTGTTGTACAACCACCACCTCTGTCTAGTTCTGAAACATTTTCATCACCCCAAAGGAAACTCTATACCCATTTAAACAGTTACTCCACATTTTCTCCTCCCCCAAGTCCCTGGTAATCACCAGTCTGCTTTCTGTTTCAGTGGATATACCTATTCTAAATGTTCCATATAAATGGAATCTTACATTATGTGATCTTTTGTATCTAGGTGTGATTGTCCTTTAATTACCTGTATGCCTTTTGGAACACACTTAAAATTATTTTTGCAGGCAGTAGCGTAATATGTAAATGCTAACTACAAGGTGGTGTTATAGTACATGTAAATTTATAGATGGTAATGAACTACACTGCAGTGATTTTTAACCTCTTTTGGGGTCACTGTTTCTTCAAGTTAGTGTATCGTATGATAAGAACTCTTGCTTTGAATTATTTTCTCCCCTTGACACACACGTTAGACCAATCAATATATCTTTGTCTTTATGGCTATTATTTCTTGTCTTTGTGACTATTGTGTCTTCTTGGTGCTGCCTTTATTTCTTTACCTATATCTACTTCTTTAGGATAACCATCCTTGTACCTCTTTGCATTCTTACAGCTGAACAAAAACTTCTCCCAGTAGGACCGATATTAAATTTGGTCTTATTTCATTTATAAAACAGTTTCTTTGTCATTAAATCCTCATTCCCACATACTCCAGAGTTTCTAGGTTCTTAGGGCCAAGGATTGATTGTAATTGGTTCTTGGTAATGTGGATTCTGTCTTTCCTATCAGCAAATATTTTTGACTGTTCACTGCATAATATGGTTCTCAGCTGTTGTAGAAAGATTATGGCTCTGTCTTTATTGGGTAGTCATATCCTGATTTGTAAATATCCTTGAAATATGTTAAAAACTTTTAGTTGTTTACATTGTGTTGGGTTAACGGAAGTCCACAAGTATTGAAAATTAATCTTTTTTTTTTTGGTTTTTTTGGCCACACTGTGTGGCATGTGGGATCTAGTTCCCGGATCAGGGATCGAACCCGCGCCCCCTGCAGTGGAAGGCGGAGTCTTAACCACTGGACCGTTGGGGAAGTCTCTGAAAAGTATTCTTTACTTCTCCCTTTCTACCTGTCTTTTGCTCTCCAGATTTCATTAGATATGGTATATTATGGTTTATCGATGTTAGGCATTTAAGAAAACTATCTTAGTGTTTGCTCTGGCAGCACATATACTTAAAAAATCATCTCCAAAGTACATACACTAAGTATAAAATGTATAATGTGCATAAAATTTATACTAAGTATAAAATGTGAGACTTTCCCATTTGAAATTGAAATAAAAAAATCTCAACCTCAGCCTTGTACCTGGTAAAATGGGAATGAGGAAGATTCAGTATTGAGAAGGGTAAAGCTAAAGCTTCCACGGTATTAAGTAAGTATCTTTTACATGACTGTTGGGTATAAGTTTCACATAGGTCACATTATCTTATGTGATGAGAGGAAGTTGGGGACGTCCAACGTCCAACGTTTTACTGCTCATATAACAAGTACACGTTGAAACTGGAATTTTTATGCTGAAATGTTCAGTTTGCCCCATGGCAGTGGCATTATAGAGAACATATGAATTAGTAACATCTCCATTGCTCCCAAGCTTTGGGGGGGCCCGCAGTATGTAGTGGTATACCCTGTTGAGAATCACTGACTTACGAGCTTAACCAGAATCTCATTATCAAGAAGCATGTTGAAATGAAGTCATGAGGATTGTAGTCTTATTACTGAGCAAGATTTTGATGGTCTAAAAATATATATGATTCTTAAAACGTAGGCAGTACATTAGAATTAACTTTTTCTTGCATGTGGTCTACAAAAATATTGTTATATTTGATCTAATGTTTCCCCCTTTCTCATAACTGTTGAAAATTAATATTTGTGGCAGTTGTTTATTGATGGCAATTGTATTTTGGCCCCCTTACTGGAAAGCTGTATACAGTGTTATGTATAGGTGTCCACTCCAGAGTGTCAGATATAACTGTAGAAATATCTAAAACTTGCGTGGTGTTAAACATGTCAGAATGTATTGATATTTGTTTATTTGGTTTCATTAACACTTTTTTCATTTTAACCAAAATTAGCAGTGTATAGGCTTATCACATTTTAAAATGTTCTTTTCAATTTACTTTGGTATTGGTATTAAAAATCACGTATATGGGGCTTCCCTGGTGGCGCAGTGGTTGAGAGTCCGCCTGCCGATGCAGGGGACACGGGTTCGTGCCCCGGTCCAGGAGGATCCCACATGCCGCAGAGCGGCTGGGCCCGTGAGCCATGGCCTCTGAGCCTGCGTGTCCAGAGCCCGTGCTCCGCAGCGGGAGAGGCCACAACAGTGAGAGGCCCACGTACCGCAAAAAAAAAAAAAAAGATCATGTATATGGATGGTTTTTCTCAAGGAAGTAAATTTTTAAGGTTGTATTAGTGTTATTTTTCTTCCTCTGGTGGAAAGGGTTCCCAGGCTCGGTTCCAGCGTGTGTGTGTGTGTGTGTGTGTCTGTGTGTGTGTTTCTGTCTGTCTGTGTGTCTGTGTGTGTGTGTGTGTCTGAGTGTCTGTGTGGTGGGGAGCTTCCTCATACCAACAGGCAATTCTCAGACACCAGCAGGGTGTCCGAGAATTAAGCTCAGTTCTGACACTGTCTACCCAGAGGGAGAATCAGATTCCACATGTGAAGGGCTCAGCCCCACAAGACCTCCCTCCACTTCAGATGCCAGTCACAAGCCCAGGTTGTTAACCTGTACTTGTGACCAATTGGCTATAAATCAGAGGTTCCCACGACCCCCCGCCTTGGGTTTGATTAGTTTGCTGGAACGCCTCACGAAACTCAGAGAAACAGTTTACTTACTAGGTTACTGGTTTATTATAAAAGGGTATGATAAAGGATACAGATGAACATCTAGATGGAAGAGATGTATAGAGGGCAAGGTTTGGAGAAAGGGCATGGAGCTCCCATGATGCTCTTTCCAAGTGTGCCACTCTCCTCAAATCTCTATGTGTTCACCAGCCTGAAAGCTCTCCAGACCCTGTCCTTTTGGGGTTTTATGGAGGCCTCATTACATAGGCATTGTTGATTAAATCATTGGTCACTGGCGATCTCTGGCCTCTCTCCCCTCCTTGGAGGTCAGGGTGGCATAGTGGGTGGGACTGAAAGTCCCAACCCTCTAATCCCCTGGCAACCAGCTCCCACCCTCGGGGTGGGATCCAAAAGTCACCTTCCCTGAAGTGTTTTCAGGAGCTGAGGACCAGAAACCAGTTACTATCCCATTACTTTTATCACTCAGGAAATTCTAAGGGTTTTGGGACGCTGTGAGCCAGGAATTGTGGATGATCAAACATATTTATTTGGTCATCTGAATGACAATTTTTCCTATAAATCACAGTATTGCATCCAGAAAAATCTGTTGCAGTGTGTAATCTTCTACGATGACTTTTTAAATTCCTAGTTTTGAGATATAGTGTCTGGTCAGATGAAGAGTGTTGTGCACTAACCCAAACAGAATCAAATTAACTTCAATGGAAGAAAAAGTTGTAGAAGGTTATTTTTTGAGAGATAGTAGTACTGTATACTGGAATGATAATAAGTTGATTTATACCAAGAAAACTACCACATCAAAACAAAACAGAAAAGGAAATTCTTGACATAAGACACAATGGTGATTTTATACATTTATTCAGATATCTTTGTGGCTGACTTTTTAACTCTAAAGGTAACTCAGGGCATATAAGTTATTGTAAAGAAAAAATTAGAAGAAACTTGTTTTCTAGTTCAGTAAGTACTCCTTTAGCCTTAAAAATTATTTGCTCCACAGAGGTATTTTATTGATGACTTGTCTAAAAACACAGAACATTAGGTATCTTGAAAAATACAATATTAATGATGAGGTAGTGTCCAAATTTGTATTTTTTACTTGCCCAGTACTTGACTTCCTTGTAGGCGCGTCTCCCCACCCCCTTTGGGTTTTCTCTGATTTACATGACTGATTTAAATAGTGTGACAGGTAGAATATTGCACTCCGGCCCCCCAAAATGTCTAAATCCTAATCCCCAGAACCTATGAATTTGTTACTTTACTTGGCAAAAGGGATTTTGCAGATGTAATTAAGGGCCTTGAGATGGAGAGATTATCCCAGATTATCCGGGTGGGCCCAGTGTAATATGGGTCCTTAATCAGCAAAGGAGAGAGATGGGAGAATGAGATGTGATGGTGGAAAAGCAGAGGTTTTAGTGATGTGGGGGCCCTTAGCTAAGGAATGTGGGCAACCTCTA
Organism: Lipotes vexillifer; assembly: GCF_000442215.2. Taxonomy (NCBI): domain Eukaryota; kingdom Metazoa; phylum Chordata; class Mammalia; order Artiodactyla; family Lipotidae; genus Lipotes; species Lipotes vexillifer. The sequence continues at coordinate 703,602 of NW_006796565.1, read as the reverse complement.
GAAGCTGGAAAAGGCAAAACTACCTTAGAGCCTCCCTGTGGAGTGCACCTTGATTTTAGCCCAGTGAGACCCATGTGGAACTTCTGACCTCTCCCAAATTTTAAGATAAAAAATTTGTATTGCTTTAAGTCACTAAATTTGTAGTAATTTGTTTGAAGGAGCAATAGGAAATTAATACAAATAACATTTAAAAAATTACAAATAGCATCTTAATTTGACAATTTCAGAAAAATTTAACTTAACCTTCACTGGTTCTGTGACAAAACAAGAGTCATTGTTTTGTTATTTTATACAGTGGGAGAAGCTGAGGCACAGAGAGGCTTACTGACTCAGTGTGATGTAGCCATGTCGTTATCCTCTTCTAGACAAAGGTGGTATATAGGTGTGTTTGTAAGTAAAAACTCACTCCTTTGTGTCTCTAGCCTTACACTACATTCATAGCAGTAATGGCCACCAAATGTATGTGTGTGTGTCGGTGGGGCGGAGGGTGGGGGCAGATTCCCAAACCAAGCTATTCTCAGATTCTCCAGACACCAGCAGGGCATTTTACAATTTAACTCAATTCTGACTCTACCTGCAAGTAGCATCAGATCCCACAGGTTAAGGACTCAGTCCCACAGTACTGCCTCCCTTCTTCCCTACCCCCTTCACGTGCCATTTGCTAGTCCAGGTTGTCAGCTGTGTTTCTGATTATAGGCTATAAATCGTAGGTTCCCACAGTCACCTCCTTGGGTTCAAATAATTTGGTGGAACAGCTTTCAGAACCTGGGAAAACATTTTACTTACTAGATTACTGGTTTATTATAAAAGGATATGACCCAGGAACAGCCAGGTGGAAGAGGTGCGTAGGGCAAGCTTTCCGTGTCCTCTCTTGGCCACTACTCTAGCAGCACCTCCACATGTTCACCAACCTGGAAGCTCTCCAAACCCCATGTCGGGGATTTTTATGGGAGCAAGATGGATTAAATCACTGGACATTGGTGATTGTTTGAACCTCAAGCCCCTCTCCCCTCCCAGGAGATGAGGGTGGTGTGGGGCTGAAAGTTATAACCTTCTAATCACTGGGTTTGTTCCCCTGGTAACCAGCCTCCATCCTTAGGGGTCTTCCAGAAGTTAACCTCATTAACATAAACTCAGAGGTGCTTGAAGGGGGCTTGCTATATGAGCAACAAAGGACTCCTATTTATTTCATCTTTATCATTCTGGAGCTATTTAGGAACTGAGAACAAAACTAAATATTACAACAAAAGACACCCTTATGGCTCTTATATAGGAAATTACAAGGGTTTTAGGAGGTATGTGCCAGGAACAGTAGATGAAGACCATATATTTCTTATTTACAGTAGTTTTTCTTGCTTGATGTGGTTGAAAGGAATACTGTTACTGGAACTTTTGAATGATGTTTGATGCCTATGAATATTAATGTTTTCAGTCCTTTTTTCCAAGTCACCTAAATAAGTATGCCTATGTGAAGTTGATTGCTGTGTCCCAAGGTAATCTATCACTTGCTAATATTTCTCATCATTCCATAGCTAAGCCACATTATTTGGGCTTGATTTTTAGTATGGCATTTCTCTAGTATTTGTTCTGTTTGCTTTACTTGTGTTTGCTTATACTTGGTATACCTTAGCTGCTTGGACAATATTTTCCATCTTCAGAATTTTTCCTGCCCTGTAGAATTGCTTCATTTTAAGTTATGGTTGTATGCTGGGCCATTTTGTTTGATTATGAATTTGATTTTATATTGATACCAGACTGTTCTACTACAAGATACTCCCTTTTCCCTTCATATATTGCTTTACATATGAATGAATGTGGAGCCTGAAAAAAGTCTTCTTAGTCTTTGACATTTAAAACCATTGCACTTTTTTAAAACATTAAAAAAAAATGGTTTGAGTTAAAATATTCTATTAAAAGCTTTTAATAGAATCCAAAATATATGTGGACTCCTGCAGCAAATCTTTGGCACTGCATCCATAAAAGGAAAGTAGGCTGCTAGAATGCTGGCAATGCCTTGTATGTCCTTGGTTAACTTTGTGTGATACTCTTACATGGGATGTGTGCGTGTAGCTATAAAAACTGCGGTGCCTTTTCACTCCATACACATTCTTGGTTGTGAATGTCCTTCCTGTCCAAGGTAGTTGATATTACAGGTAATAGAATTATTTTTAGCACTGTGAAAGGAGTATTATCTTCAGCTAATTCTGTCCTGTTTTCAAGTTTCAAAGGATTTCCTCTTGTGCTTTTGGAACTCTGGATTTAAAATAACATTTTATGTCATGGTTTTTAAGTGAATTGTGGGAATTCTCAGCAGTGTAAGATTCTAATCTGTAGAGAATACACACACATTTTATTCCCCCTGGCCAGTTTAGTCTGGCTTTTCAAAGTGCTTCCTGACATCTGGGATATGAAAGAAGCTTCCAGGAATGAGTGTGTCAAGGCAAATGGATAGCAGTGGCAGAAATAGAGCCCCTGCAGTATCCTTCTGGTTGCCTTTAGTCTGCCTGAGACATAATTCCTGGCTTTTAGAAATGATTGATTACACAGGCCTGCCAACTAATAATGTGCCTCCTAATGCTGAGAAAAGGAATATGTGTGGTGAGTCTCGATTGTATGACAGTGACATTTGAATATGCATCATTGATTGAGAAAAGGCTTTCATTTTTTTAAAAGCACTATATTAAATGAACACAATTATGAAATCCAAAAGTATCGTTTAAATATTAAGTATAAAAAGATGTATTTAGACTCCAGAGACCTTTACTGTTAACCATAAAGTAACTTTAACTTTAAACATTAATTAAACTATGCACAGGGTTATAAAAATCAAGCAGTTATAGAAGGAGTTTATAAAGAAAAGCAAGTTTCTTTTTCTTCCCTCCACCTTCAGTCCTTATCTGTGGAGGTAACCACGCTGTTCCCCATCAGCCTTTCATTCTGAGAAATTTCAAAACCAGTAGAGAAGTTACAAATATAATACATTGAACACCAAATGCTTTTGACCTAGATTTTCCGATTGTTAGTACTTTGCCACGTTTGCGAGCTCTATTTGTCTTTCTGTATGAGTTTTTCCTGAACTATTTGAGAGCTAGCTACAGATGTCATGACATTTTGCCCCTAAATATTTCAGCCTTGTATGTTTTAAAAACACATTTTCCCT
>NW_006796565.1:648486-700432 GCF_000442215.2 Lipotes vexillifer | reverse complement strand
TTCCCTACATATTCACACAATATAATTATCTAGAAACTCTAATATTTGAAGTCCATATTCAGTTTCACCAATAGTTTGACTAATAGCTATTGCTCCAACCCCATTCAATCTAGGATAATCCGTTTTATTTAGTTGTTTTATCTGTTTAATCTCTTCTAATCTGAATAGTGCCTCAGGTGAGGTTTTTTTTCCCTGTTTACTCTTCATGTCATTAACATTTTCAGAGGCCAGGCCATTCGTTTTACAGAATAAGTCTCAATTTGGATGTGATTAGATGAAATTTAAACATTTACTTTTTCGTGGGAGGGAGGAGTACTACATAGGTGATATTTGAAGCAGGACTTCTAATATCTCTGAGTAATGTCCTTTTATCATTTTTTCCTTTTAAAAAATTGTGGTAAAGCATACATAACAAAATTTGGCATCTTAACTGCTTTTAAATGTACAGTTCAGTGGCTTTGGTACATTCACATTGTTGTGTAACCATCAATAACAACCATCTGTGTGCAGAACTTTTTCCACCTTGCAAAACTGAAACTGTATACAGTAACACCCCAGTCCCCCTTTCCCAGCTCCTGGCAACCACCATTCTTTTTTCTGTCTCTGAGAATTTGACTACTCTGGGTACCTCATATAAGTGGAATCATACGGTGGTGTTTGTCCTTTTGTGACCGGCTTATTTATTTCATTTAGTGTAATGTCTTCAAGGTTTATCCATGTTGTAACTGTCAGAATTTCCTTCCTTTTTTTAAGTGTGAATAATGTTCCATTTTATTTATATGCCACATTTTGTTTATCCAGTCATCTGTTGATGGACGTAGCAGTATTTCTTGTTTTATCAAATTTGGCATTGACTTCCTATAACAGTATATAAGGGTTTAATTCATTTTTAAATAATAAAAGCAGAGCATACTCATTGCAGAGTATGTCAGAGGTAAGAAAAGCTGTGAAAAAATGTAGTTTATAATATCACTATCTAGAGGAAATCTCATATTTGTATTTTCAGTTTTTTAATATTTATTTTTGTGTAACTGAAATAATGTCCATTCTTTTTTGTTGTTGAATTTTACATTTTGAAGTAATTAAAATATTTTCATCTTTAAAAAAAATGAATGTGTAATATGACTTCGAGTTGCTGTACTTAAAGTTAACATAGCCCTTATTATTGGCCTTTGGGTTATTTGAAAAATTTTTATTCTGATAGTGTTTTTTTTTTTTGTGGTACGCGGGCCTCTCACTGTTGTGGCCTCTCCCGTTGCGGAGCACAGGCTCCGGACGCACAGGCTCAGCGGCCATGGCTCACGGGCCCAGCTGCTCCGCGGCATATGGGATCTTCCCAGACCGGGGCACGACCCCGTGTCCCCTGCATCGGCAGGCGGACTCCCAACCACTACGCCACCAGGGAAGCCCCTGATAGTGTTTTGATGAACAAAGTCGTCAGCATTTCTAATGATTTTCTCAGGTTCCCAGAAATGGGGTAACAGGATCAAATGATGGAAACGTGTCAAAGGTATTTTGTGCATGTTGGTATATTGCTGCTTGGAAGGACTGTACTGATTATATTCTCATCATCAGTGTAAGAGAGTACCTGTATAGCTGTGTCTTTGCTGATGTTTGTTATTAATGGAGGCAAGCTATCTCATTTAATTAGTCATTTGTATTTTTTCTGTGAATTGTTGATTTATATCTTTTGTCCATTTTCCTTTGTGATTTTATCAAGTTGTATCAAGTCTATATGAATATAAATAATGTATATATTAAAGATATATACCAGACATATTTGCACATTTTGTTTACCTTTTTTTTTTGTGGGGAGAGTTATAACATTTTATCTTTGTTTTTCATAGGTTTTTGGATCGAACTAAGGATTAAAATATTTTTTACAGATAATTTCCATTAATATGATTTATTAAATTCTTTCCCCATTGATTTGGGTGGTTCTGTCATATATAAAATGATTCTGCTTCATTTGTTTTGAGGCTCTTTATTTTGATGTTTTTTTTTTTACATCAGTATCACACTTTTGCTTAAACAATTATGGCTTTATTAGGTATCTTAAAATCTCAAAAGACAAAATGTCCAACCTGCTCCATCCTCCACTTGCTTTTCAGAATTGTCTTCATTTTCACCTTTTATTTGTTTGTTCGTCCATTCGTTTATGCATTCAGACGATCATTGAGTGTGCTTCCAAGCACCAGGAAAGAAGTCAGGGCTCTCAGTGAGCTTGTGGTCCAGTGAAGAAATAATTTAACAGGTCAATAATAGTGTGATAAGTTCAGGAAAGGAAGTATAGGGTGTTAGAGGAGGAGTATGTACCCTAATCTCATTTGGACATTTGGAGAGGGCTTTCGGGAAGAAGTGACATCTAAGCCAAAACCTTAGAAGAGGGAAAAGAGTGCCCTGTCAGAGGGAATTGCATTTGTTAAGACGTCAGAGGCAAGAGAGCGTGGCCCATCCATTCAACTGAAAGAAGTCTACAGGGCTGGGGTATAGAATGGGAGCTGGACCTTTCAAGGCCTTTTCATCTGATTGAAGATTTTTGCTCTTAATGTAAGGGCAATGGTAAACATTTGGAAGGAGACTGCCTTAATCTGATTTGTGGTTTGGAAAGCTCACTCTGGTCATAGCCTAGAGACTAGATTGGGAGGGGACAGCAGTGGAGGCAAGCAGACCTTTTAAGGAGGAAATTATAGCAATCCAGGTGAGAAAGAGTACGGCCTTGACCGAAGGTGGAGGCAGTGGAAAATGGGGTAAGGGGGATGTATTTGAGAGAGACTTTAAAAAGGTAGGATGGATAAAACTTGGAAGAATTGATATTGGGGCTGAGGGGAGAGTTAAGAAAGATACCCAGGTTTTTTGTTTGGACACTTGGGTTGGATAGCAGTATCATTTTTTCCTAAACGTAGAAAACATGAAAATCAGTTTTAGACATGCCACAGTGAGGATTCTGATGGGTTGTTGGTATGGGCCTGAAACTCTTTGGGGAAACGTCTACCATTCGGTGGTAGATCCACAGTTTTATGTGGATAGTTGTGGGGCCATGAGCATTAACGGAAGCTGTGGAACCTTCTCTTGCAGTAGCGAATTATAGGCACTTGTTTGTTTTGTGCTTCTCCTTGGGGACCACATCAAGATGCGCTAACTTTTAAATATCTCTTCCAATCTGATGATTCTGTCTTAATTACTATCAGTATTTTTGGCTAGAAGAAGAGTTATATGGACATAATCTGAATAGTATAAAGTTATGTTGTGAGAGGTTTTTCTTCTTATCTGTCCATCCCTTTTAAAATGCTTATTTACCCTCTAATTTTCCCACTGGTAAAAGAGAGTGGCTAGACTATTCAGTTCCTCTTAGAAGGCCAATCTAAAATAGCATAATTCTAAAAGTCTAATATTTGGTTTCAAATTTGGCCAGGATAACTTGACAGATGAAATTTTGACCAGAAGTCAAAAACTTTTGGGCTTGGTTTCAGTGCAGAAGGTGGTTTTGACATATACTATTTTACTTGACCAGAACCTTAGATTTTAAGAACTTTAATATCCCTTCAGTTGACTTTTTGGCAATATTTTAAGTAACCTTTCTGATTGTAACTCACATTTATCTTTAACCCATTAACACTGGTCCTCATCTCTGATCACCTTCCCAAAGATAACTTTGTGACATGTTCCTTTATATCCTTCCATTGTGCTTTTAGCAGTAATTCTTCCTGCATGGCAAGATCTTCTTTCTTATGAAGGTACTCAATCAATTCAGGTATTTTTTTTCATGACTTTGGGGATTTATATTTTCACAGCAGTTTGGTGGTTAACAATCTGATCAAAGATTTAAGGAGGTAAGAGCACCAAGGTATAAGCTACATTTGGCATAGTTTGTCATGGTTAATAATAGAACATTTAAAGGCCTTATTTAGAGATTATTTTGACTTCCCTATAATTTGAGTTTTTAATTTTTCTGAAGAGGATATTTTCAGGAGTTCCCTGGTGGCCTCATGGTTAGGATTCTGGGCTTTCACTGCTTTCAATCCCTGGTTGGGGAACTGAGATCCTGCAAGCCGCACGGTGTGGCAATCAATCAGTCAATCAATAAATGTTTTCATAATGGAGTAAGTTTATTGAATGAATTGAATAGAAACCCATCGTGATAAAGTATAGATTAGATTAAGAATTTATTTCCAATTTGTGGTTTTCATCTCTTGGTTTTTTTTGAAAAGATTATTGTTCAGTAGCACTATTCTAGGAATAGAAATGGTAGATTTTAACTTGTTGCCTTTGGTTATTATGTAAAAAATGCATCTGGGAGGTGATTTGTTTGGTCTGCTCGAACTATTTTTGGGATTGCCATAGCTTGTGTCTACTTAAGATACATATAAAAATATTGAGGTCATTTTATTTAAAAAGAAGGTCATGTTTGAGTATTGAAAGAGATTGCTGTGTCTGTCTAAGCCGAGTTTGTCTTTGAACTATAGCCAAATGGTTAGGAGTATGAAGAAAAAGTATAACTGGGTGGTATAGTTTCCTTTTTAATATGCAAAGACAGTTAAATGAATTAAACTCTGAATAGAGGAAAACTACCCAGACCTCGTAGCCACCCACATCTGCATCTTTCTACTGACCATGGTAAAGGACATTCTGAACATTACCACTTAAAACTAACTTTTCTCTTTAAGGGCTCCTGAAATTGTGCCAGCTGACTCCAAGTCCACCCTGACCCCACAGCATAAACCATGCTGTGATGTCACAGCTACCATAGAACTCCAGGGTAGTGTTGAGCTGGCCCATGTGGGCTCAGGTAAGTCCTGGCTTTTTTTTTACCATTTGGCATTCTTTTCAAAGTTAGTTACCATTATGGTTTCATGTCAAAAGAAACAAGGCAAAACTTTGAAAATGGTGCCATATATGGGGGAAAAAATAAGTCTGTTTTCTAAACATCTATGAGCCAGCTCCATATTCTAACCAACGGAGTTCCATAGTAGCTGTGAAGTGTCCCCAGTGAGTTGTGACCCGTGACTTCAAAATACGTTAAATTCTACTCCTGGCCCAGCTTACAGAACAATATGAGCTTTTCTTAAATTTTTTTTTATTTTTATAATTTCACTTACTCTCGGGTCTTTAGGCTTTTAAGGTATATTAACTTTCCTTTATCTGTAATTATGCACCACCACTTAGCTAGTTGTGTAGTTCACTCAATTTTGAATGTATATTGATACAGCAGGTTAGTTTTATAAAGTTAATCTTCTTAGAGTGCCTTCAGCTGTCTTTTTTTTAAAACAGTGGGCACTTGGTTTATTTATCTGCCTGAGAATCTATTTTGAATTTCAAATAACATCCTACAGCTTGGCTTGGGTTGTTATTCTTTTTAAATTTATTTATTTATTTGTTTATGGCTGTGTTGGGTCTTCGTTTCTGTGCGAGGGCTTTCTCTAGTTGTGGCAAGCGGGGGGCCCTCTTCATCGCGGTGCGCGGGCCTCTCACTATCGCGGCCTCTCTTGTTGTGGAGCACAGGCTCCAGACGCGCAGGCTCAGTAGTTGTGGCTCACGGGCCTAGTTGCTCCGTGGCATGTGGGATCTTCCCAGACCAGGGCTTGAACCCGTGTCCCCGGCATTAGCAGGCAGATTCTCAACCACTGCGCCACCAGGGAAGCCCTCAGCTGTCTTTTTAATTTGCCTTCATAACATGGAAGAGGAAGGGACAGAACATTTAATATTTAACATTTGTTAAATTTTCAAAACAACATATTAAGATGCTTTAGTTACTCTTGGAGATAGTGTGATATGTCAGTAACCTAGAAAGCATGTGTATGTCACCTCTTTCTCTTCTGCTGGAACTTTCCCGCTTTTTCCTGATCTTTGTTACATTAAGTGAGGTTTTACCACTTAGATTTATTTACTGTATTTTCCTACCTACCAACTCTTTTACTTTTTTTCTGCTTTCCGTTTTATTCCGTAATCTTAAAAGGTGGTAAAAATGTAATGTTATGTGAAGAACTCAGACATTTTCTAAGTTGTTTTGCATATAATCTGATGCTCCCCCCCCCCCCCCCCCCGCCAAGTCCGCCAAGTAGAAAACATGTGGTAGCTAAAACTTAAATTATCTCAGTATAGGCCACATTCTTTAGACACCACGTTTACAGTGCAAACCCATCTGTGAAGAAACTTTAATCACTGGCTCCTCTTGAGCAGTGTGTAACAGAGATACAACAAATATTAGGACAATTGATTGACATTCTCATGAAATTTGTAATAAATTTACTCATCTTTGTAGCCAAAAACTCACCAGTAACTGAAACTGTGAGCTCTAAATTATGGTTAATGAAAAGAATGGAATTATATATTTCCAAACATTAGACAATAAAATAGTTTTCTCTTAAATATTATTTTGTCCCTATACTTAAATTTGTGTTTTTCATGTTCTGGAAAGTTTGGAGGTTTTTTATGCTGTGATGAATAGAGAACAGAATCTCTATTCTGTTCACCCTCATTTTCTGCCCTCCTGTGTATATTCCATGCTAGGGGGGGCAGGAATCCCTATTTGCAGTTTAGTGCAGAGCTTGTGGTCAGGGGAAATAATGGTTTTTTATGTCTTGGATTAGGCCAAATAGAAGTCCAGTTTTTGTGTTTGTATGTCAGCTTTATTGAGATACAATTCACGTACCATGCAGTTCATTATTTGAAGTTCTGTTTTCATTAAAAACGTTTAGTTTGAAGGCAGACTATAAATCATAACTCCAAAGCACAGTTGCTGACTTTGTTGTGCTGTTTGGTCTGTAATCCTCCCCACCTTCGGCTAGCTAATTAGTTTCTAATTACAGAAATCCTTCAGAAACATTAGAGAGGAAATGAATTCTTAAGCAAGTATTTCTAAGATGAGATTCTTTCAGACATCAGTTATTTGATGAGTTAGCTAAAAATAGTGAAGACACTGATTTAAAAGATCTCCCCTCCCTCCAACCAAAAGAACAAAGTTAGTTGACGTTTACCTTTAGATTACTTCATCTTTGTCTTTGGGAAACAAAAAAATATATGTGTGTATTTACACACACACACACACACACACACACACGCATATACATGTACTGTGCAGGTCTTCCTCTTTATCTTTTCAGGTAAATCAGACTTTTTGGTCCTTGTGTTGCTTTTGGAAGTGCCTAGAACATTTCTTACATCATACAAAGAAATTTTATAAATATATATTTTTATTTTTATTTATTTTTTTTTTTTATTTTTATTTTTCTTGCGTTATGCGGGCCTCTCACTGTTGTGGCCTCTCCCATTTGCGGAGCACAGGCTCCGGACGCGCAGGCTCAGCGGCCACGGCTCACGGGCCCAGCGCTCCGCGGCATGTGGGATCCTCCCGAAACGGGGCACGAACCCGCGTCTCCTGCAACGGCAGGCGGACTCTCAAGCACTGCGCCACCAGGGAAGCCCTAAATATATATTTTTAGGTTGAAGCTAAAAACTGTAAAAGGTGTGGTGATACTGCACACACCTAGAAATAGTTATTAATAGTTTTGATAGAACTGAAGTGAACAGTAGTTGCCTTCATAAGGAAATATATACACACGAAAGGAAATGGAGTAGGGCATGTTCAGTTTGAAAAAAATGTACGGCATTAAATTATTCAAAAAGTTATGAGCGCTACTAAATTACTCTCATCTGTTCATTGAAACAAGTTACGCAGATTTTAGATTTGTGTGTCTGTTCGTCAGGTTTGCCCTTTTGAGAAGGTTCACCTACCCATGTCTCATGCCAACTATATTACATTTTAGCCTTGATGATTTCTCCAGGGCACTAAGCCTTGTAAGGGTATGTTGAAGGCCTTTATGTATCGCAGTGGGGGCTATAGCTGTCCTTAGGTGTTTATATTGAGGAATGTATTAACCTACGTTGCTGTGAAAATAAAAATTTCTGTAAGGTACTCTCATTTGAAATCATGGATTGTTAACCTGAAAAATATATGTTTCAGGGGGAGGGGGTCATTTTTCTGGCGAGAGGATCTAGTTTTGCAGAAGGGATCTTTGATCCCAGAGTTGGAACACTTGGAAGCTGGCTTTTTATGGCTCACAAATGTGATGAAGGACTGTTTTGAGTGTGGGAATCATGTTTTTACTGTCTTTATGTTTCTCACAGTGCCCAGCATATTGCTTTATGTGTCATGGCCATTTGGTGAATGTGGAAATTATCATTTTAAAGCTTTGTTATTTTTAATAACAGGGGAACTTGTTGCATTGTACCAATCTGTAATAATCTAAGGAATAGGTCTTATTTATCTAATTCCTAATTCAAGATAGCAGTTTAAAATGCTTTTTTTAAAGTACCCAGGAATATTTCTAGCTAGTAGTAGCATTTTATGTAACAAATTTTTCTTGATGTAATTTAGGAAACAAAGTTATTTAGTCCTACAGTCTTGTGTGTGTGTGTGTGTGTGTGTTTAATACTATTTGTGGTAAATTTGAAGCTAACCTACACCTTCAGTTTTTGCCAAGGCTATTTATTATCCATAGATGTACTGTACTGCTTAGTAAATAGGATTTTTGTCATTACCTAACATTAATTTGTGTTAAGAATAATAGCATGGTTCAGTGGGAATGGAAAGTTCTTTATAGATTTGGAAAAATGGATACTTGTTTTGTATCTCTACTCCCCAACTGGTTTATAGTGTTTTATTTTAGCCTGTTTCTGTTCAGAATCATCTAGCTCAAGTTTTACTGTATTAATAATTCTTAATGGGTGTAAGGAAGACTTGGCTAAGAGAAATTCTGAAGTCAAAATATTGCTAACTTTTACTTACATTAAAAATGGTTTTGACTGCTCTAAATCGTCTCCAAGCTAACAAAAACAGTAGTGTGGAAGGCTCAGCATTTGTTTTGATCCAGCTTTAAAAATGCAGCATAGGGAATTCCCTGGCAGTCCAGTGGTTAGGACTTGGTGCTTTCACTGCTGTGGGCCTGGGTTTGATCCCTGGTCCGGGAGCTAAGATCCCGCAAAGCTGCCCAGTGCGCCAAAAAAAAAAAAAAGAAAGGCAGAATAAAGGGCAAAAGCAGCCCAACACCAACGGGAAGCACATCCCTGTCTCCTTGGTTTCTGCAGAGCCAGGACCAGAACAGGAACTTAGTGTCTTTTGTGAAGTCTAGTTACTCACACTAGATTGTTGATCTTTGATCCAATTAATATATTCTAATAATTTCTCTAAACATTACCAGAGCATGGAACCAGCACTAATGTGATGGTAAGTGCCTAACTAGGCAGTTCTAATTCTGGAAGGAAATGAAAAGGAAAGGAATACACTATAATTTTCCTTATATTCTTTTTTTTTTTTTGCGGTACGCGGGTCTCTCACTGTTGTGGCCTCTCCCCTTGCGGAGCACAGGCTCCGGACGCGCAGGCTCAGTGGCCATGGCTCACGGGCCCAGCCGCTCCCCGGCATGTGGGATCCTCCCGGACCGGGGCACGAACTCATGTCCCCTGCATTGGCAGGCGGACTCTCAACCACTGCACCACCAGGGAAGCCCAATTTTTCTTACATTCTATAGGACATTTAAATGATGCCCCGGAATCCAGGAAGCACAGAGAATCAGAGTTTAGAGTGAATGCTACAGGTTTATGCTTTTTGAAGAAAAATAAAATTGAACTTTTTTCTGTCTTGATGCTTGTTTTAGGGGTTGTAGAAGGTGATTTAGCTGCTATAGAAGCATACAAATCATCAGGAGGGGACATTGCCCGTCAGCTCACTGCAGATGAAGTGCGCTTGCTGACCCGTCCTTCGGCTTTCGATGTTGGCTATACTCTGGTACATCTGGCTATACGTTTTCAGAGGCAGGATATGCTAGCAATATTGCTTACAGAGGTGAGTGTGACATTTTGATAAAACATTCTTTTATATGAAGGAAATGTGTTCTTTAGTTTTCATTTTTGATGTTATAATGTTTCTCAGTTCTTAAATGTTTTAGATTCAGTCTTCTGTCTTCTTTTAAAAATGACATTAAACTTAGACTTCAACAGAAGTAAATAATTTTTAAGGATATGTGTTTTTAAAACAGGACATTTTGCTACAATATTTGAGTCATATGTTTGACTTAAAAAAAACTGGAATGTACCTGTCATTCAACTAACATTTATTGAGTACCTACTATGTGCCAGGCACTGTGCATAAAAGGGGTATAATTGTGAAGACATTGGCTCTTCCTTCAGTGAATCTCCAGGTACGGTTATTCTATAGAGAGTGCAAGTTTTGTTTTTTCCAAAAAAATTTTTCTTTCTTTCTCTCTTTCTCTACCTTTTTCTTTCTCCCCCTCTCCCCCTCTCCCCCTCTCCCTCGGGTCTTCGTTGCTGCGAGCGGGCTTTCTCTAGTTGTGGTGAGCGGGGACTCCTCTTCGTGTGGTGTGCGGGCTTCTTGTTGCGGTGGTTTCTCTTGCTGCGGAGCACGGACTCTAGGCATGCGGGCTTCAGTAGTTGTGGCACACAGGCTCAGTAGCTGTGGTTCGCGGGCTCTAGAGCGTAGGCTCAATAGTTATGGCGCATGGGCTTAGTTGCTCTGCGGCATGTAGGATCTTCCCGGACCAGGGCTTGAATCTGTGTCCCCTGGATTGGAAGGCAGATTCTTAACCACTGCACCACCAGGGAAATCCCCAGAGTGCAGTTTCAGAGATGTAAATGCCAGGTGCTGTGGAGAGTGCTTGAGAAAGTGTTTTGAGGTATCTTACCTTCTTACCTGTAGCAGGTAACATTTTAGCTCAGAGTAAAATGAAGGAAGGAGTAGGAGGAATTAGCCTCAAACAGTAGGTGGAGAGAAGGGAGTTGAGGAAACATTTTATTCAGAGGCAAGGGCGGTGGTATTTGTGGCAAATTTGGAACTCGCAGGTAGCTCAGCAGGGATGTGATGGCGAAGGGGAAGTGAGAGGCAAGTGGGGGACGCAGTGTGAAGGATCTTCTAGGCCAAAGAATTTGAAAATTATTCTGAGGGCAGAATAAGCCTTTAAAAAGGGTTAGGTAGAGGGGCAGGGGAGTGACAAGATCAGACTGTGTTTTGGCTGCTCACTTTAATTTTTTTATTTTTTATTTTATTTTTTGTGGTATGCGGGCCTCTCACTGTTGTGGCCTCTCCCGTTGCGGAGCACAGGCTCCGGACGCGCAGGCTCAGTGGCCATGGCTCATGGGCCCAGCCGCTCCGCAGCATGTGGGATCTTCCTGGACCGGGGCACGAACCCGTGTCCCCTGCATCGGCAGGTGGACTCTCAACCACTGTGCCACCAGGGATGCCCGGCTGCTCACTTTAGAGAGGGGCAAGCCTGGTAGCAGGACACGGCAGTGATGCTGGCAGGAACTCTGCTGGGGCAGTAGTGGCAACAGCAAAAGGAAGAAGTGGGCTAGTTTGAGAGAGATGCTGGTGATGTAGGCAGAACTACGTGGATAGATTGGCCATGGGGAGTAATGGTGAGTTAGGGGTCAGAGTTGATTCTGGGGTTTCTGGATTAAATAACTAGGTACCTGTTACAAATGACAGAGGTTGCAAATGAATTAGGATGTGACTATATTATCCAGGTAATTTTTTTAAAAAGTATTTGTTCATTTATTTATGCAGCTCCACATCTTATTTGCGGCACGTGGGATCTTTAGTTGCAGCATGCAGGATCTTTAGTTGTGGCATGTGGGATCTTTAGTTGTGGCATGCAGGATCTTAGTTGCAGCATGTGGACTTTTTAGTTGTGGCATGCAGACTCTTAGTTGCGGCATGCAGACTCTTAGTTGCGGCATGCAGACTCTTAGTTGCGGCACACGGACTGTTAGTTGCAGCATGCATGTGGGATATAGTTCCCTGACCAGGGATCAAACCCAGGCCCCCTGCCTTGGGAGTGTGGAGTCTCACCCATTGGACCACCAGGGAAATCCCCAGGTAATTTTTTTTTTAATGATAAGAGAAATAGGGTAAAAGTGCAGAGAGTTAGATCAGTTGTGGATTCAAATCCAATTTGGTCAGTATACTCCTGTGTATGCTTGCTTGCACATTTAAGTTCGCCAGTATCTGGGAACATTTATGTACAAAGCATGGGGTGAGGGGATTAATAAATATGAACGTTAGATGAAAGCATGATTGAGATGGCTAGCCATGTGTTTAGTTTGGTAAGAGTCCAGTGTAACCAGGGGCACCTGATAGAGCAAAGGAGGGCTTGAGAGACAGCCATGCTGAAAACAAAGGGCAGGCTTATTGAGGATAAGGGAGAAGGGGACTGTTTGAAAAGCAGCTGTGTGATTAGAGAGACCAGAGTTCTGGAACGTGGGGTGGAACAGTAAGTAGTTCCTGTGGTATCTGAGGTCTGGCTGCATTCGTGTTGTGATGCCCAGCTGTGTACTGGAAGGGCCGGCACGTGGAGTTATAGTTGCTGGTGGTGGCTGGAGACAGGAGAGAGAAGGCAGCTGTGAACCAAGGCTCAAGTCTTTAGGGGATACATAGGTTTCTCTCAGGCTGGTAGAGGACTATGTGAAGGTTCTGGAGGGACTGGTGTAAGTTACTGGCCTCCTAAGAGCATTCTGGGGACTAACAGCAGGAAGACGGTAGAACCCCAGTGTGTTTATTATTTACTGCTGTGTAACAAATCCCCGCAAAACTTAGCAACTTAAGACAGCAAACACTTGTTATCACAGTTTCTGAGAGTAAGGAGTCCAGGAGCAGCTTAGCTGAATGATTTTGGCTCAAGGTCTCATGCGGTTACAAACTGCCAGGGGCTCTACGGGGACTAGAGGATCTGGTTCCAAGTACACTCACCTGGTTGTTGGCAGGAGGCTTCAAATCCTTGTTACGTGGGCCCCTCAGTAGGGCTGCTTGTGATGTGGTAGCTGGTTTCACCTAGAGCAAGTGATCCAAGAGAGGGAGAGAGCATGAGAGAATGATTCAAGCAGAAACTGTAGTGTCTTTTCTATATAACCTAATGTAGGAAGTGATATACTATAATTTTTGCTATATTCTGTGGTACACAGAGACCACCCTGGTACAAGATGGGGGAGGTGGAAAGGAGGCTTGTTCTAGGGGAAGAACAAAATCAGTGATGGAATTTAGTCTCAATGGAGTAGGCACTCTACAGGACAGAACTGAAGGGGCCAGTAGGGAGACTGGAAGGGGGAGAGTATGAGTCTGGACTAAGGGATGTGTCTGCAGACAGGGCACAGAGCCAAGTACTTTTGTGATGGGAACAGGAGAACATTATATTTTGGGAATATGTGTCTGGGCTAGGGGGTTTAATTGGATTTTAGATAATGGATGCTGTTTATAGTCTGGTGGAACCTATGGACTTCTTCTCAAAATACTGTTTTTAAATGTATAAAATAAAAAATAGGATTACAAAGGAAATCATTTATATTAAAGTAGTTATCAGAATATTAAATATATGTGATGTAAAGAAAATGCATTTTAGGGCTTCCCTGGTGGCGCAGTGGTTGAGAATCTGCCTGCCGATGCAGGGGACACGGGTTCATGCCCCGGTCTGGGAAGATCCCACGTGCCGCGGAGCAGCTGGGCCCGTGAGCCATGGCCGCTGAGCCTGCGCGTCCGGAGCAACGGGAGAGGCCACAACAGTGAGAGGCCCGTGTACAGCAAAAAAAAAAAGAAAGAAAAGAAAATGCATTTTAAATGTAGGCAAGAGGTTAGTGAAAATGAAGGATTTAAATTTAATTGTAATTCCTATTCTAATTCATGGTCCCTTCCCAAGTTCATGGACCCTAGGTTAACCAGTAGCCTAAGGAGATGGTTGAGACTCATGAGGTTGGAGAGGCTAGAACAGCGGTCCCCAACCTTTTTGGCATCAGGGACCAGTTTCGTTGAAGACAGTTTTTCCACAGACGGTGGGGAGGGGAGGCGGGAGTGGGGGATGGTTCAGGCGGTAATGAGAACGATGGGGGCGACAGGTGAAGCATGGCTCGCTCGCTGCTCACCTCCTGCTGTGCAGCCCGGTTCCTAACAGGCCGTAGACTGGTACCAGTCCATGGCCCGGGGGTTGGGGACCCCTGGGCTAGAAGATGAGAGGCAGGCCTCAGGGACATATGCTTAAGGATGGTGGCGGGAGAAGGAAGCTTAGAGGCCAATCACCAGCTGTAAGGTTTCTCTTGAGGTGTTTGCAGTATTCAGGTTTCAGTCCAAGTTGTTTTTGAAAAAAATCTTCCCAGGATTTTGGAAAGGGGCCGGGGGTTAGCACATTGGGATAAGCTATTTTTGAATTTACTTTTGAGATGCATTTTAATGCTTTGACTTGAGAAATAGTCCATTATATTCTAAAAATATTTAATATTTGGTTTTCCACAGTTTTAGTGTTGCTTAGATTGGGCTCATGGAGATAAGATGTGGTGACAATTTCATTGTTACTGGTAATCCTGGCTAGTAAAGTTTAGGAGAATTGAGTTTTTGTATAGTTTTCAGAATAGGATGTCTAATGGTTGCGTTGGGTATGCAGGGTTTTTGAAATACTGTTTACTTACCTTAATAGTAATTAACAATTAAGCTGTCCACGTGTGTTATGTAGATGACATTATCAGTAAAACTTATTCTTTGTGTGGCTTGTTGGAAGATCTGCTGCTCCAAGCCCCACTTGTGACTGGAAGTCTGCATTCAGGAAGGTCGTCCAGGTTAGTGGCTGCATCTGTAGTGACAGCAGAGAACAGAGCTAACTGGTTCGCTCAGGGTCCTACCAGACTCATTTCCTCTTTAGCAGATACCTTGGATTTCAGAATTCTCTGTATATAGATTTCTTGAGCTCCGCAAAAGGAGTACAAGTTAAATGTAAGATAATGTCTTTTCATCGTTTGTTGTTATTCATCATTTAAAAAGGACAGGAAAGTTCTAGCCACCTCCTTGTTTAGGGGTTCTCTGTGGTAGTGCTCACTACACCGGTGCTCAGATTTCATTCCCGTCGAATTGTACTACTGCAGAGATTTGTTGTCTGTTTTACACTCGGAGAAGCCAGATGCTTTTTTAAGAAATTAAGAATTGGGCTTCCCTGGTGGCGCAGTGGTTGAGAGTCCGCCTGCCGATGCAGGGGACATGGGTTCGTGCCCCGGTCCGGGAAGATCTCACATGCTGCAGGGCGGCTAGGCCCGTGAGCCATGGCCGCTGAGCCTGCGTGTCCGGAGCCTGTGCTCCGCAACGGGAGAGGCCACAACAGTGAGAGGCCCGCGTACCGCAAAAAAAAATTAAGAATTATAGGGACTTCCCTGGCGGTCCAGTGGTTAAGATGCCGTGCTTCCACAGCAGGGGGTGCGGGTTTGATCCCTGGTCAGGGAACTAAGATCCCGCATGCTGTGTGGTGCGGCCAAAAAACAGAAAAAAAAAAAAATCAGAATTGTAACAAGTGGGGAGGGATTTGAAGTCATTGGGAACTAACCCTTTAAAGGTTGGGAATCCGCCTGCCAGTGCAGGGGACATGGGTTTGATCCCTGGTCCAGGGAGATCCCACATGCCGTGGAGCAACTAAGCCCATGCTCCACAACTACTGAGTGCTCTAGAGCCCATGAGCAACAACTACTGAGCCTGTGCTCTAGGGCCCATGTGCTGCAACTACTGAGCCCACGTGCCTAGAGCCTGTGCTCCTCAACAAGAGAAGCCACCACAATGAGAAGCCCGCGCACCACACAAAGAGTAGCCCCCTCTCACTGCAACTAGAGAAAGCCTGCGGGCAGCAAGACCCAACACAGCCAAAAAAAAAAATCACTCGGGAGGTGGTTGAAAATACATATTCTGGGGCCGCATCCTTATAGTGCTGAACCTGTGCTCTAGATCCCGCGCTACTGAAGCCCGCGTGCCTAGAGCCCGTGCTCCGCAACAAGAGAAGCCACTGCAATGAGAAGCCCGCGCACTGCAATGAAGAGTAGCCCCCGTTCGCCGCAACTAGAGAAAGCCCGCGCATAGCAATGAAGACCCAACACAACCAAAAATAACTAAAAATAAATAAATTTATTTAAAAAAATCATGCTTTTCTTTACTCTAAGTCAAAGTACTTGAAATATTCTTAACAGAGCAGAAGAGTGTTTGTACTTTCCTCTTTCTCCGTGAGCTAGAATTCCCTGTTTTTTAATAAGAATGTTTTTATTAGGGGCATGATGGTTATTCTTACTTTGTTTTTTGTCCTCCCTCCCCCTCCTATGATGAATGTTTGTGAACAACTTCATTTTACATAAATTTTTATATGCATCTTTGTGTATTTCCTTGGGATAAACTCCACTAGAAAGTAGAACTACTGAGTTGAGAGGGTAAAGCATTTTTATCACTGTTTTCCAGGGAAGTTGTACTGATATATACTTATACTATTGAGGAAATAACACCCAGTACCTCATATATTTAAAACAAAAACACCTTGAGTTACTGGGAAATTTTGGTAATTTCTTTTATACACTATTGTTTTCTGCTTCCACTGATGATAAATGAGATGTAGAGGAAAGTTTCTTTTGTATTTAAGGTGTCTCAACAAGCCGCAAAGTGTATTCCAGCAATGGTGTGTCCTGAACTGACGGAGCAAATCCGGCGTGAGATAGCTGCCTCTCTTCATCAGAGAAAGGGGGATTTTGCTTGCTATTTCCTAACTGACCTTGTAACATTTACGTTGCCAGCAGGTAACTCCAAATCTCTGTGTGAAAATAAATTTCAACTTTATATTACAATTTTTAAATGCCTGAATGAAAATGTTTCTGTTAGAAAACAGATAACTTAGCTACTATATGTGGATCTTAAATTACTTGATTACCCTGTTTTACTGGAAGTGACCAGTACAGGGGCCATTTATAAACTAATGCCTTAGAGCTGACAGGAAGACAGCAGCTGATAATAAGTGACTTCTTTGTGGGCCTTAGATATTTTAAAAAGTCTGTTTTATCCATTTATTTTTCTCTTTGTTTTTATTTTAGGATATTATCAGTCTGCTTTTTTTTCTTTTTCTTTTCATAGATAACTATTGGTTACCTGATATTAGGAGATAAGATCAGAACATGGGTTTTTGATGGGTAGAGTCAAGTTATTTGAGTCAAAGATACTGGCATTCTTTTGAAAGTGTCATTACTTTCTTCACTTACTACGTTAATTTCTACTATATTGGTGAAGCAACTTTCTATTTTTCAGTTCCATGACAAGTGGAAATGTCTTCCAGGCTGTTTTTTGTCAGTTGGCATTGAATAAATGCAGTAAACACCAAAAGGTTCTAAATAAAACTTATATTTTGGTTTTGAGTGTTTTGAGCTTTTTTTTATATTGAGATATGAACAGAGGTATTTACAAAATGGTAGAAAATAACAACTAAGCTTTTAAAAATCAGACAAATTTCATTTGAAATGCACTCTGTATATTTAAACTTAGTACTTCAAGTGATGATTAGATTTTAAGTTGAAAATAGTTCTAAGGTTAAAACATTTTTGTAAGGGTAATGCTTCTTACTCTAGACTACTCAATTAGTAAACTGAACAGGGAGCATAGAGAATTTGAGAAGGTGAGGAAAACAGAAATCTGCGTGCCAAAGTGAATGGCTCAGTAACTTGTATAAGGAGATTCTAAAATCTGAAAATAACAGTCCTGAGCAGAGGTTGAGTGTGGGGGAAAGAGAACAGACAAAAATTTGTTTGTTTGTTGTTGTTATTGTTATTTTAACTTGAATATTAGATAGCTTTGTTCTTTTTTCTTTTGTTTCAACTTTATTAAATTATAATTGACATAGGAAATTGTAAAATATTTAAAATGTACTTTGTGGTGATTTGATTTATACATACATTGTGAAAGTTAACTGTTAATTAACTAGATTCCCCCCATCTAGTTAATTAACACATTCATCACCTCACATTTATTTATCTATTTATATTTTGGGTGAGAACATTAAGTTTTGTTCTCTTAGTGAATTTCATTTGTACAATACAGTGTTACTGACTATTGTTACTATGTTTTGCATTTAATCCTAGCTGTCTTCATTTTATGGTTTATCATTTGTACTCTTTTAGCAATTTCTCCCTATCCCTTCCTGCCTTGCCCCTGGCAGCTGCTTTTCTACTCTCTGTTTCTATGAGTTTGACTTTTTTTTTTTAAGATCCCATATGTAAGTAATACCATACAATATTGGTCTTTCTCTGTTGAGCTTATTTCACTTAGCATAATGTCTCCAAGGTCCTTCTGTATGTTGCAAATGGCATGATTTTCTTCTTTCTCATGGCTTAATAATACTGCATTGTATAGATATATCACATCTACTTTATTTATTCACCTATTGATAGACACTTAGGTTGTTTTCATATTTTGGCTGTTGCGAGTAATGCTGCAACCAACATGGGTACAAATACCTTTTCGATACCCTGTTGTCATATCCTTTGGCTGTGTACCCAGAAGTGAGATTGCTGGGTCATATGATAGTTTTAAGTTTTTGAGGATACTTCATACTGTTTTCCATAGTGACTGCACGAGTTTGCATTCCCACCACTGGTGCACAAGGGTTCCCTTTTCTCCACGTTCTCATCAACATTTGTTATCTCTTGTTGTTTTGATAATAGCTATATATAATTACTGGTCCAAATGATTTTCTTTTTATTGTTTGTAGATAGATCACAGTTTTGATAATGAAGTACAGAAAGGAAATATTTTACACCTCATACACACACACACACACACACACACACACACACACACGAGATACATGCATGTTTTTTAAAAGAAGCTATTCGACAGCCTTCGGTGGAAAGGGAGTTATTTTAGAGGAAGTTACTGTTAGATGCTGGCATCAAATTTTTTCAGTTATGAGACATATAAAGATTTTTTAAATCTGGTTTTTCTTTGTAGATATTGAAGACTTGCCTCCAACAGTCCAAGAAAAATTATTTGATGAGGTGCTTGATAGAGATGTTCAAAAAGGTAAGCATGGAATTAATGAGTATAATTTATCTTTTATTGATTTCAGTAAACTTTTTGCTTTGTAAGCTTTGGAATAGTTTGGTGTATGGTCAACATAGTTTATTTCTACTTTAAATTGAAAATGTAAAGTCCTTAAGAACAGTGTTGTATTGTGCTGTTAGAAGTGCTCATTCATAGCTCTTAACTGTGGTAGAGTGAATAAAGGTATAAACATTTTTGAACCTTGGTTTTCTGTTTCCTATTCTAGAATGAGTATATTTTCATATTAAAATTTTTTAGAAAATAAATCATGAAGAATTTAAAAATGGAGTAAATTATTCTAGAGCCTTAAGGCGATTATTCTAGAGCCTTAAGGTGTTTCAACTACTCAAAGGTTTATATTTCAATTGATCAGAATTATTTAGGTGTTTATTAGTAAATTACATACTAAATCTATTAACTTCTAGAGAATAGGTTCTTCCACTGAATATTTCTTAATTGCAGAAGCATGAAAATGAACATTTTATTTATTTATTTACTTATTTATATTGAAGTATAGTTGATTTACAATATTGTGTTAATTTCTGCTGTACAACAAAGTGATTCAGTTATACATACATTCTTTTTTATGTTCTTTTCCATTATGGTTTATCACAGGATATTGAATATAGTTCCCTGTGCTATACAGTAGGACCTTGTTATCTATCCATCCTGTATATACTAGTTTGCATCTGCTTACCCCAAACTCCCACCCCCCTTCCCCATTAGCAACCACAAGTCTGTTATCTATGTCTGTGAGTCTGTTTCTGTTTCGTAGATAAGTTGATTTGTGTCGTATTTTAGATTCCACATATAAGTGATATCATATGGTATTTGTCTTTCTCTTTCTGACCTACTTCACTTAGTATGATAATCTCTAGGCCCATCCATGTTGCTGCAAATGACATTATTTCATTCTTTTTTATGGCTGAGTAATATTCCATTGTACCACATCTTTTTATCCATTCATCTGTTGATGGACATTTAGGTTGTTTCCATGTCTTGGCTGTTGTGAGTAGTGCTGCTTTGAACATAGGGGAGCATTTATCTTTTTGAATTATAGTTTTGTCTGGATATGTGTCCAGGAGTGGAATTGCTGGATCATATGGCAACTCTATTTTTAGTTTTTTGAGGAATCTCCATACTGTTTTCCATAATGGCTGTACTAGCTTACATTTCCACCAACAGTATAGGAGGGTTCCCTTTTCTCCACACCCTCTCCAGCATTTGTTATTTGTAGACTTTTTAATAATGGCCACTCTGACCAGTGTGAGGTGGTATCTCATTCTAGTTTTGATTTGCATTTCTCCAGTAATTAGTGATGTTGAGCACCTTTTCATGTGCCTGTTGGCCATGCGTATGTCTGGTGAAATGTCTGTTTAGGTCTTCTACCCATTTTTCAATTGGGTTGTTTGTTTTTTTCTTTTTGAGTTGTATGAGCTGTTTGTATATTTTGGAAATTAAGCCCTTGTCAGTCAAATCGTTTGCAAATATTTTCTCCCATTCCACAGGTTGTTTTTTTGTTTTGTTTATGGTTTCCTTTGCTGTGTAAAAGCTTGTAAATTTGATTAGGTCCCATTTGTTTATTTTTGTTTTTATTTCTATTGCTTTGGGAGACTGACCTAAGGAAAAAAATGGTACGATTTATATCAGAGAATGTTTTGCCTGCGTCCTTTTCTAGAAGTTTTATGGTGCGATGTCTTGTATTTGAGTCTTTTAAGTCATTTTGAGTTTATTTTTGTGTTGTGTGAGAGTGTGTTCTAACTTTATTACATGCATGTGTCCAACTTTCCCAACACTACTTGCTGAAGAGACTGTCTTTTTCCTGTTGTATGTTCTTGCCTCCTTTGTTGAAGATTAATTGACTATAGGTGTGTGGGTTTATTTCTGGACTTTCTGTTCTGTTCCATTGATCCATATGTCTGTTTTTGTGCCAATACCATGCTGTTTTGATTACTGTAGTAATTGTCTGAAGTTTGGGAAGTTTAGACCTCCTGCTTTATTCTTTTTCCTCAGGATTACTTTGGCAATCCTGGGTCTTTTATGGTTCCATGTAAATTTTAGGATTATTTGTTTTAGTTCTGTGAAAAATGTCATGGGTAATTTCATAGGGATTGTGTTAAATCTGTAGATTGCTTTGGGTAGTGTGGCCATTTTAACAATATTAATTCTTCCAATCCAAGAGCATGGGATATCTTCCCATTTCTTTGAATCATCTTCAATTTCCTTTATTAATGTTTTATATGAACATGTTATTTAAATTCTTCATATAGAGTTAGAAGAAGAATCTCCAATTATAAACTGGTCCTTGGAATTGGCTACACGTTTGGACAGTCGACTGTATGCACTTTGGAACCGGACTGCAGGAGACTGCTTACTTGATTCAGTACTACAAGCTACCTGGGGCATTTATGACAAGGACTCGGTGCTTCGGAAAGCCCTGCATGACAGCCTACATGACTGTTCACATTGGTGAGCTGACATCCTTGCCTTTTTAAATCCAGGAGTGCACTGGCTGAATCATTTCCTTACAGTGGTGGGATACTTTTTGTCTGTTATATTTTCTGTGGAAGCTAGGGGGAGAAAACTTTGGTTTTCGGCACTAAGACACTTTGAACATCTCAGTGGTTTTCATATCTTTTTGCTAAGCTTTAAAATAGAAACATTTGAAGTTGGAGTGGTGGTCTTAAATACAGAAAGGTCTTTGCTCATATTTTATTTTTTGGTTTCGCCTGTTTGTTTTTTTTAGTGTGTGGCTAGTGGAAAATTTTAAACTACATGTACACTGTTTTTCGTGTCTTGGTCACAGCTCCGGTGCTCGTATTTTAAAGTAGCTTTGCTTTCGTATTTCTGTTCAACTTTAAGAGATTATATTGCTTGTGTATTACGAGTTTTTCTTCCTGAGACAGGTAGTCTTAAGACCATGTTTTATTTTGCAAATTTTCAAATCCACAGAAAAAAAAAAATCAGTGCAAGGGACCCCAGCATTTCCTTCATTGGATTGGCCAGTTGTTAATTGTTAACATTTTGCCACAGGTGCTCCATCTCTGTGTACCTAAACACTCCCCTTTGCCAGTTAGTTTTAGGCATCCTGGTGCTTTACCCTTCAGTATTTCAGCATGCATCTTTTAAGAACAAGGATATTCTCCTACCCAGCCACATCCTCATTACCACATCTAAGAAAATCAACATTGACTCAGTTATCTAGCATACTGTCCAAATCACACTGTCAGCTTGTCTCAAAAATATCCTTTATTTTAAAAACATCCAATAGTCAATCAAGTATATGACTAGTCTTGAACTGTAAATTCAGATGGTAACCTGATTGGTTAGCTAAAGAAAGAATGTGTCATTCAGAACTGATGGTTTAGACATTCGGCCCTTGTCCAGGGGAGAGGACTTTGTGCCTTTTAGTGGAGGGTGATTGCTCTGGATTGATCTGGTAGTGTGGGCAATACCATTCCTTTTGTGATGCGGATTCATCAGGCCAGGTAAGCCTGATGTCATTAAATGTTCAGTCTGTTTGACCTCTAGATTGGATTACGTGCTCATCAAACAACATCCTAATGATGATTTGGCTGTTTGTGTGGGCCTGCCCACACCGAGAGGATGAGAGTCAGAGGATGAGAGTCGTTTTGGATATTGTGGTTTTACAGGTTTGCCTTGTAGGTTTAGTTAATGTGACTCTGCCCTTGGCAAGATAGATCTGTCCTCTGGGTGTGGATGAGGTCTAGCTGCTCAGCCTGGAAACTAGATCTGGACCTTGGTAAGTCTACCATTTTACAAGTCCTTTTTAAAAGGCAGCTCTAGCCTTTCCTCTGACAGTAATATTCTGACCCTGTTATGAGGTTGAAAGTGTACTGTAAATTTCAGCAGGTGATATCTACTTTTCCTAGCTGCCAGGGCTTTAAAAAGAAAAAGACATTGGTGGCTATTAATAGTTTGGGAACTTTATGCTACCTGTTTCTCAAAGCTGGCAGTGGGTGATCTTCTGGATTGGAGTTGTCACTTATATTTGTATTAGGACTGAAATTCTGGTTTTGAGTCATTTGAAGTCTCAAAAGTCTAATGTGAAAGTAGGGAGAAAAAAAAAAAGATTGCCGTAATCTGAGGTAGAAAATGGGCTAGATGGCTATTGAGAGTGAGAAGGACCTAGGTTGTATGAGTGCAGCCACTCGTAAGTGCTGTTGTAGCAGATCGTTCGGTAGTGGAGGCCTTGGTTCTAAAAGGATGCTTCGCTGGCGTATGAACAGGCTTTCTAAAATAAAGAGTGCCTTGGTGCCACCTCCTGCAATCCCTGCCATACAGGGTCTTCACCTGATGTTTTACAGTTAAGGCATAGGAAGCTGCAAGGATTGTAGTGATCACATAGACATGCTTTTCACTATCTTGGGGTGGAGAGGGGATGAAGCTTATCAAATGGGGAGAGAGGAAGCATTGTTGCCGTAGATTCAAGGCATCAGTGATGTGGGTCAAATATATTAGCCTTACTGAATAATGATTAAATTGTTGACTGTTTTGAGTTGTGACAAGTTTGTTGACTGGGCTCTTAATATGACTATTAGAAGGTAGAATGAGAGGGCCCTGTCCTAGGTCAGCAGAGGAGCAGCCAGTATATCACTTGTGCAGTCTCCTTTTAAATCAGCTTTTTGCTAGGGTTTCCTTTGCTCATAATCCAAATCAGGTGGGATGAGACTTTTTTTAAGTCATAAAATATCTAAATGAGAACTGAGAAAGTAATTTTCTTTTATTTAAGCCCTTCCTCCTATCACTTAAAGATAGGACATTTTTTTTGTGGTGGTAGTTGTGCTCTTCTGTTGGGTGCCTATGATTTGATCCGGCTCAAGTGCTCAAGATGGAATATTGTACTTACCTTTGATTGACATGTCAATCCAAATAGAGAGCCAAATGGGAGTAGTTAATATAAATAGGGGGAAAAATCGGTGAAAAATCAGTTCTTTTAGAAATATCATCTTTGGATAACTTATTATTGTGCCTCTCTATATACATTTTTAGACCTTAATTTGTTGAGAGCAGTTTTAGTTCACAGCACAATGGAAAGGAAGGCACCGTTGTTTGCCATGTCCCCCCACACATAACTGCCCATTACGAACATCCCCCACAAAGTGGTATGTTTGTGACAAGTGATGAACCGACACTGACAATATTCTTATCACTGAAGGTCCATAGTTCACATTAGGGTTTATCTTAGTATACGTTCTGGGATTTTGGACAAATGTGTAATGACATGTGTCCACCATTATATTGATAGTATTGAACAGAGGATTACAATTATAGTGTCAGAGAGAGTATTTTCAATGCCCCAAAATCCTCTGTGCTCTGCCAGTGCATCCTTTCCTCCTGCCTAACTCTGGCAGCCACTGGTCTTTTTACTGTCTCTGTTGTTTTTGCCTTTTCCACACTGTCATGTGGTTGGAGTCATATAATATGTAGCCATTTCAGATCAGCTGCTTTCACTTCGTAATGTGCATTTAGGGCTCCTCTCTTTTTTCTTGGCTTAGATATAGCGCGTTTCTTTCGTGGCTTAGATATTAGCGCGTTTCTCTGTAACGCTGAAAAGTACGTCACTGTCTGGATGTAGCCATTTCATCCACTCTGAAGGACACTTTGCTCGCAAGTGTTGGCAGTTATGAATAAAGCTGCTGTAAACTTGCATATGCAGGGTTTTGTGTGTTCATAGATTTTCAGTTCCTTTGGGTAAACACCAAAATTCATAATAGCTGGATTATCTAATAAGAGTATGTGTTTAGTTTTGTGAGAAACTGCCCATCCATCTTCCAAGGTAGCAGTACTGTTATGCATTCCCACCAGCAATGAATGAGAATTCCTGTTGCTCCATATCCTTGCCAGCATTTGATGTTGTCAGCATTATTTCATTTAGATCATTGACATTCAAAGTGATTATTGATATAGTTGGATTCATAACTTCCATGTTTGTAACTGTTTTCTATTTGTTGCCCTGTTCTTTGTTCCTGTTTTTGTCTTTCACTCTTTTTTTTTTTTTTTTTTTTTTTTTTGGCGGTACCCGGGCTGTAAAAATATACTGCAAACTCTAGGGAAGCCACTGTTGTGGCCTGTCCCATTGCGGAGCACAGACTCAGCGGCCATGGCTCATAGGCCCAGCCGCTCCGTGACATGTGGGATCCTCCCGGACCCGGGGCACGAACCCGTGTCCCCTGCATCGGCAGGCGGACTTTCAACCACTGTGCCACCAGGGAAGCCCCTGTCTTTCATGTTTTCAGTTGAGTATTTTATGATTCTATTTCCTCTACTTTCTTAGCATATCAGTTATACTTCTTTTTTTAACTTTTATTAGTGGTTGCCCTAGAGTTTGCAGTATATTTTTACAGTTAATCCAACTCCGCTTTCAAATAAAACTGTACCACTTCATGGGTTGTGTCATTACCTCATAATAACAAAATAATCCTAATTCCTCCTTTCTGTCCCTTGTATCTTTTTTTTTTTTTTTGCGGTACATGGGCCTCTCACTGCTGTGGCCTCTCCCATTGCGGAGCACAGGCTCCAGACATGCAGGCTCAGTGGCCATGGCTCACAGGGCCAGCCACCCCGTGGTATGTGGGATCCTCCCGGACCGGGGCACGAACCCGTGTCCCCTGCATTGGCAGGCGGACTCTCAACCACTGCGCCACCAGGGAAGCCCTGTCCCTCGTATCTTTATTGTCATTCATTTCACTTATATGTAAGCATACGTAAGCGCATACCTGCACACACTCTCGCGCGTGCATACACACACAATATATATATATACATAAGTATGCATAATCAAATATATTATTATTTTGAATAAACTATTATCTGTTAGATCAATTAAGAATAAAAAATAAAAAGTTTTAATTTTATCTTCAATTTATTTCTTAATGCTCTTCCTTTTTTTATGTAGATCAAAATTTTTGATCTATGTTATTTTCCTTCTTTCTGAAGAACTTCTTTTAACATTTCTTGTGAACCGGGTCTCTGGCAACAAATTCCCTCCATTTTTGTTTGTTTGAGAAAGACTTTATTTCTCTTTTACTTTTGAAGGATAATTTCACAGGATATAGAATTCTAGGTTGGTGTTTTTTTTTTTTTTGTCTCAACTTTTAAAATATTTCACTTCATTCTCGTTTGCATGGTTTCTGAGAAGTCGGATATAATTCTTTTGTTTCTGCATAGGCAGGTGTTTTTTGGGTTTTTAAAAATAAATTTATTTATTTATTTACTTTTGGCTGCGTTGGGTCTTGGTTGCTGTGCGTGGGCTTTCTCTAGTTGTGGCGAGCGGGAGATACTCTTCATTGCATTGTGCAGGTTTCTCATTGCAGTGGCTTTTCTTGTTGTGGAGCACGAACTCTAGGCACACGGGCTTCAGTAGTTGTAGCACACGGGCTCAGTGGTTGTGACTCATGGGCTCTAGAGCTTAGGCTCAGTAGTTGTGGCGCACAGGCTTAGTTGCTCTGTGGCATGTGGGATCTTCCTGGATCAGGGCTTGAACTTGTGTTCCCTGCATTGCCAGGAGGATTCTTAACCACTACACCACCAGGGAAGTCCCAGGTAGGTGTTTTTTATACTCTGTTTTCTTTGAGGACTTTTTTCTTTAGTTTTCTGTTGTTTGAATATGATATGCCTAGGTGTAGTTTTTCTGGCATTTTTCCTTGGTGTTCTCTGAGCTTCCTGGATCTGTGGTATGGTGTCTGACATTAATTTGGTGAGATTCTCAGTCATTATTGTTTCAAATATTTCTTCTGTTACTTTCTTTTTTCTCCCTCTATTATTGACATTTGTATGTTATACCTTTTGTAGTTGTCCCATGGTTATTTGAAATTCACTTTTTTTTTTCCTATATGTATTATATTTGCTTTTTAGATTTGGAGGTTTGTATTGATGTATCTTCATGAGGTTCTTTGCTTAGCTGTATCCAGTCCACTGTAAGCCTATCAAAAATGTTCTTCATTTCTGTTGGTTTTTTTGATCTCTAGCATTTCATTTTGGCTCTTAGGATTTCCATCTCTTCTTACATTGCCCATCTGTTCTTGCATGCTCTCTTTTTCCATTAGATCCCTTAGCATATTTATTATAGTTGTTTACAGTTTTTAAATTTAAAATTTTAAAGTTTTATTCCTGTGTTTTCACCTAGGAATTTCATAGTTTTAGCTTTTACATTTAAAGTCTGTGACCCATTTTGAGCTAATTTTTATTGAAGGTGTGAGGTAAAGATCTAAAATCATCTTTTGTATGGATATCCAATTGTCCCAGTACTGTTTATTTTTTTTCCCCATTCAAATGCCTTGGTACTTTTGTCAAAAAGTATTTTACCATAAAAGTAAAAGTTTATTTCTGGACTCTCAATTTTTTCCTGTTGATGTGTATGTCTGTCCTTATGCTGACATTAGACTTTCTTGATGATTGTAGCATTGTGGTAGGTTTTGAAATCTGGAGTATAAGTCTTCCAACTTTGTACTACTTTTTTCAAGATTCTTTTTGCTATTCTGAATTCTTTGGATTTCTAGATAAATTTTAGGTTCTAGCTTCTGCAGAAAAGTCCTCTGAGATTTTGATACAGATTGCACTGAATGTGGAATTCATCCATGAATGTGGAATTGACTTTTGTTTGTTTGTTTTTTGTTGTTTTTTTTTGTTTTTGCGGTACGCGGGCCTCTCACTGTTGTGGCCTCTCCCGCTGCAGAGCGCAGGCTCAGTGGCCACGGCTCACGGGCCCAGCCGCTCCGCGGCACGTGGGATCTTCCCAGACCAGGGCACGAACCCATGTCCCCTGCATCGGCAGGCGGACTCTCAACCACTGCGCCACCAGGGAAGCCCTGGAATTGACTTTTTTAAAAAATAAATTTATTTATTTTTGGCTGCATTGGGTCTTCGTTGCTGCTCGCGGGCGGACATTCTCTAGTTGTGGCGAGCGGGGGCTACGGGCTTCATTAGTTGTGGCACGCGGGCTCTAGAGCATAGGCTCAGTAGTTGTGGTGCACGGGCTTAGTTGCTCTGCGGCATGTGGGATCTTCCTGGATCAGGGCTCAAACCCGTGTCCCCTGCATTGGCAGGCAGATTCTTAATCACTGTGCCACCAGGGAAGCCCGGAATTGACTTGTCAATGTTAAAGCCAAACTTGCTGTCCCGCTTGGCCTCGTATTCCTGGATTTGGTTTGCTTGTCTGTTCTCAGTGAGCCAGGTAGCTTGAGTGTTTAGGTCTTTGTATGGTGAACATGCTTATTTTTAAAATATATTTTTGAACACCCTTTTTCTGCAGTCTTCTTGAGTTTTGAGTGAAGTCATCATTTGATTTCTGGCAAATTTAGGTATCTCATTCATAAAACGATCCTAGGCAGCAACCAAGAAATTTCTTAACTGCAGCAACTTTCTGTGTTTCATGATATTTTTCCTCAAACTTATTAAAACAATGTATTTTGTCATTGGTGCATTGAAATATATTTCTGTGTATCTTAGGTATTTTAAAAGAGGAATATCCATATTTTATTTTTAAACATTTGGCATTGAAACTTACCTTCCTGATTTAAAAAGAAAACACCTATGGTTATCTGGCATAGAAAAGGTTTTTTTCTAATCAAACAAGAGTTAAGCCTCCGTAACATTCTTTTTTAAATCTAAAATATATTAATTTACTTTTTACAGAGCCCTGCATTAAGTTACTCTAAAGAAACGTGTGACACTAAGACATTTAATACCTTAACATTTCAACAACAGCAAAAGAATGTTTTCTGATCTTTTGATTCTTTTACCTAGAATTCAAATACATAAAAGTATTGGGGATTTCTGATAGTTCACTACATGTGAGAGGAATGTAATGTTACAAACAGGTTAAATGTCTTCAGAGGTCTTTGCTGGTTTGTTTTGTAAGACAGTGGATCACAGTTTTGAGCATAATTATATCTGGCTTTATTTAATTGTATACTTGATCTAAGGAAAAAGAATGTTTTGCTTTTAGTAATTCAGTCTACCAGTGGCCTAGTTTGATTTTTAGTCTTCATAATTTATTAGGCCAAAGTATTTAAACAGGTATTAAGCATGAAGAAGGGATTGTTCTTGTAGTTACAGTGATTTTTTATTTCGATTGTCATGTGGTAATCAAATAATTTTATTTAATGAATGAAATCTCAAGGAAGTGATTTTGATATTCTTGTAAACACATGGGCTATTTCTAGTCTGTGACCAAGTAGTGGATACTGTTCATTAATGGAGAAATGTAGTGTCTTTGATTTTTATCCAACCTCTCAGATGATTTTGAGTGTTTTTAGTTTTTATTTGTAAACCAATAGTAGACAATTGAAATCAACTGTTCTCATCACTAGTGTTCGTAGTTTTGATGAAAATTTGGTGGGTGGTGAATCAAATTATGTCTGAGGATATGTTAAAAGATGTCTGCTAGCAGAAAGGAGGCATTTTTAATTGGAAAAATATACTGCAAGCCAGGTAAAATTATTAATCTCTGCATTTGAATTGCTTAAAGACTACATTAAATAAATGACCGGAACATTAAATGAACTGTTTATAGAAAGGCTTCTTTTTTACTCTGTTGCTTTTAGGTTTTATACACGTTGGAAAGATTGGGAGTCGTGGTATTCTCAGAGCTTTGGTTTACATTTTTCCTTGAGAGAAGAACAGTGGCAAGAAGACTGGGCATTTATACTCTCTCTTGCTAGTCAGGTAAGAATGCTTCAGGGCATGTTGCTCCTATGAGAAGAGGGAGGCAGCTGGTCTAAATGCCTTGGTTTACATGAAGACCATGTTGGAGGCAGTGTGGCATGAAGGGAAGAGCGCTTGACTTGGCAGCAGGTGACTTGGGTTCTAGTGACTGCTGTTTATCAGCTCTGGGACCATAGGCAAGTCCTCGCTGCAGCACAGGGAGGGCAACATGTTTCTTATATTAAGTGATTAAAAAACTGCCCAAATAAAAGTTGTACTTGGTGATTCTAACCTCTTAAATATTTCCTCAGATTACTCTTCAGTTATATTGTCCGCTCAGGTGACTTTTTGGGATTGACATATACACGCTATTATATATAAAATAGATAGCTAATAAGGACCTACTGTGTAGCACAGGGAACTCAATACTCTGTAATGACCTATATGGGAAAAGAATCTAAAAAAGAGTGGATATAGGTATATGTATAACAATTCACTTTGCTGTGCAGCAGAAACTAACACAACATTGTAAATCAACTATACTCCAATAAAAATTTTAAAAAATAATAAATTTAAAAATTTTAAAAAATGGTGGCTTTACGCTTGTTTTACCTACCTATGGGTTAGCTCCCATTCTGTGTCCGAGGGGACACTTCCCCAAGATCTCTGTCTAGTGGTGGGTGCTGATGCTGAGCTGTCAGGCCCCTGAGGATCAAGTTGTGATCTTCACAAGGCTCCCCAGGTGAGGAGCCTCCCGTCCACGTGACGTAGGCCAAGGAGAAGGTGCCGTGGACAGGAATGATTAACTAACTTGGGAATGAACTTTTATAGATGTATTGTGTAGGGCTGTCCCTCACACTCATGCTAGTTTTATTTTATGAAGCATATTAATATACTTAACTATAAACTTCAAATATATGCACAACAAACCACTTCTTTTCTTTGCAGAATGCATCATAATTCATTAGTACCCTCTGAGGGAAGTACCTTCTGTCTCTGGGCCATTTGGGCAGGGTTCACAGTGACTGTTTTATATCTGACACATGTACCTCCTGTAAAGGTGCTGTCAGAATCGTTATGGGGGGAAGGGAGACCTGTTGCATATTCTTGCCTTAGGTGATGCAGCCATTTGCAGCCATTTATGTTTGTGTGAAATAACGAAGTTCTTTTTACTTCGGGTGGACCTTGTTGTGGGTAGTACTATCACAAGTAACTTAACCAGAAGGCAGTTACATAAACAAAGCTTCCTTTGCTGTGTCTGAATCTCTTGTTTCTGAAATCAGTATTTAAACAAATCTGTTCAGTTCCTGAGTTTGGATAATGAAGGATACCTGTACATAAACTTTGCAGATTTCTTTTATTGGACTTTGCTATTTGAGGAATCAAACTCTTTAGTTGGACAGTAGTATTACTATTTTTTAAATGAATTGAGATAGTGTAATAATGAAGGAGGGTAGCATTGTGTTATACACATCAGTTTTCCGGGGTGGTAATAAATGTTTTAAAGAGAATTTGCTTTCTTTTATTTTGTTCTGTACAGCCTGGAGCAAGTTTGGAACAGACCCACATTTTTGTACTTGCACATATTCTTAGACGACCAATTATAGTTTATGGAGTAAAATATTATAAAAGTTTCCGGGGAGAAACTTTGGGATATACTCGGTTTCAAGGTAAGCCATTACCATGAGTATTTTGGAGCTTTCTTGTTTATTA
Source organism: Lipotes vexillifer (assembly GCF_000442215.2). NCBI lineage: Eukaryota > Metazoa > Chordata > Mammalia > Artiodactyla > Lipotidae > Lipotes > Lipotes vexillifer. Next base: position 669,171 of record NW_006796565.1, on the reverse strand, counting down.
TTTTAATGCACATTGCAGTCACATCCTGAAAATCTCATTGTGACTTTCTTCCCTCTTTCCAGGTGTGTATTTGCCTTTGTTGTGGGAACAGAGTTTTTGTTGGAAAAGTCCGATTGCTCTGGGCTATACAAGGGGCCACTTCTCTGCTTTGGTTGCCATGGAAAATGATGGCTATGGTAACCGAGGTGCTGGTGCTAACCTGAACACCGATGACGATGTCACCATTACATTTCTCCCTCTGGTTGACAGTGAAAGGAAGTTACTCCATGTGCACTTCCTTTCTGCTCAGGAGGTAAGAAGCCTGTTTCTTGTATTAATTACTTAAAGTAACAGCACTGTACCAGAACCCAGCCTAGTGTGTCTTTCAGGTGTGGTATTATCTGTACTACCACTTAACAATTTTGAACTAGGTCGTAGTAATTGTCACTTTCTGTAAATCCTGGTCAGACAGACTTTGAAATTTATCTTTTCAGAATTGCTGTGTAGGATGTGTTCTGCAGAGATAAAGCAGTGAAGACCAAAGTCCTAGCCCTCAGGTAGTGCTGAGTGCTGAGGAGATAAAGTAAAAAGATGGGGTGAGGGGGAAAGCGGGGGATGAGGGGGCCACCGGGGGCCCAAGGTAAGGAAGGCATCACTGAGGAGGTGACGCCTGAATTGAGACCTGAAAGAGGAAGGAGTCTTGCAGAATCTGGGGGAAGAGAGTTGTAGGTAGAGGGAAGTTCAAGCCAGTGTGGTTTGTGGGGATTGGGCAAGCGGGGAGAGACGAGGCTGAGAGGTTAAGGGGTGGCATGGGGTCGTCAATGGTCTTTTAAATCTTTGGCTTTATTCTGGGTAAGCTGGGGAGCCAACAGCCAGTTTGCCCAGAAGAGGAATACTGGCAACTCGGTTGAGACTCGATACCTGGGCAGTGGTGGGAAGAGGAGCAGGTGGGAGGTCACTGGAGTTGCGGGGGAGCGGGTGGTGCACGCCAGGCAGGGGAGGTGGCGAGAATGTGTAAAAGAGCGCTCTCAGCCCAAATTCTTATAAAATTATCGGTCCTTTATTTCATATACTAGTAATAATTATAAACTTTTTATAACCATGATATTAAGAAAAAAGTTCAGATAATTTTTGTAACTTGAGCCTATATACATAACTTTCTGAGTAAACCTACCTTGTTCTGTTTGAAGCTGCAACTTTCTCTTTCTAGCTTTTTCTTTATAACATTTGCTTTTTGCTATTATATCAAACAAATTAACTTATTACTAGGCTATTCTTCCCTCTAGGTTTTTCTTTGAATTTTCCCATTGATGTTTTTTTCTATTTAACCATAGGAAACTGGGTTTTAAACATAAAATTGGTGAGAGGTGGAAACCATGTTGAAACACTTCCTTGCTCTGGGCTTTTTCATTAATCGTACCAGCTGTAGATTTCTGTTAAATTTTTCCTGTCAAGTCTCTGATCTGTTGTATTGTTTTCCCTCCTCTTCACGTTCCTCTAAAAGCTAGGTAATGAGGAACAGCAAGAAAAGCTGCTCAGGGAGTGGCTGGACTGCTGTGTGACTGAGGGAGGAGTTCTCGTGGCCATGCAGAAGAGCTCTCGGCGGCGAAATCACCCTCTGGTCACGCAAATGGTAGAAAAATGGCTTGACCGCTACCGACAGATCCGGCCTTGTACATCCCTGTCTGATGGGGAGGAAGACGAAGATGATGAAGATGAATGAAAATAATCAAAGAGCAGAAGAGCAAGGTACCAGCTCTGTGGTGACCTCCACGCTGCTGCGGTGCTCCAGGCAGAGTGCACGGCATGGAATGAAGCAGATCTGGCAGGATCTGCTTGGAAGGGTTTTTCTGATCCACACCCAGTGGAGATGATGCATCTGCTGTGAGGAGACAGAACTTTGGACTACAGTTTGTAAAAAATGAATTTTATTAAGACAGAACTTTTTTCCTTTCAAATTGTAAATCTGTCTATAAATGTAACGCATGTGGTTGTGTAAGAAGTTGTGTAATAGGAAAAGTTGTACCAGCATCTTCATATTATTGAGAAGTTTTTTCCAGCATGGGCACCTCCAAAAGCACATGGCAGATCACTCTTTGTTCCTTTGAGATAATTCTTGTTTAAGTAGAACCTTGCATTCTACTTGCATCTTAAAAGATCCGTTTTACATTATGTCTCACTAGAGCTCATTAGAGATTTGGAAACTTTTTGTACAAATTACCCACAGCAAAACATAAAAACAAGCTTTTATTTTTATTAATAATTTAGTTCCTGTTGTGCCCAATAAAATAAAATGAAATCTTTAAGGAACAAACTGTAAAAGTAAGGATTTTTTATTGAGTGAACTTTGCATAGACATCGTTCCCTTGTTTTGGAAAGGGTTTTGGTTTCTATTGTTTTGTCTTTTTAAAAGTTTCTGATATGCCCCTTTTCAGTGTTTAGGTATTTATTTGTTTGGAAGAGTGCCCTTAAGATGGGGCTTCTTCTGCCACACTCTGGGCAGCAGTCTCTTTGTGAATAGTTATTCGGTGGATGTAAGTGAGGGAAGTGCTGGCGGGGGAGTGCTCGGGGGAGCCGGCCCATTCATATGTAAACTGAATGAATCGTGTGAAATTCTCCCACTTGACTCTGTTGACAATGTTATACTCTCCCAGGTTGCCATGCATAGAGTCTGTGGATTCTTAACTGTCCTTTATCATCAACTCTGCTTTAAGCAAATTGTGTTAGAAAGGCATGCCTTTGCTTGGGCTAATTGGGAATATCAGTTCAGTATAGAATAAAGATTTAAGAACGCAGTAAGGTGGTAAATGCATTGTATAATGAATTTCTCAGTGAGTAGTCTGAGAATTTTTGCATGTTGGTTAATTGTGGCCATTCTTATTTAAAGTTAAGACTATAATCTTAGGTAGGAAAACTTTCTACAAAAAGTATTATTTGACCACTTCAGGTATACATTCGAAACTGGGTAAAAATTTCAGACCTATCTCAGGAACACAAAAAGACTTAGTGTCCTGGTAAGCACTTTGTAGACTATTGATGTGGCAAGGAATTTGGCAAGAAGCCCTACACACACACACACACACACACACACACACACACACACACACACTTTTCCTTCTCTTTGATGAAAAGGCTGTGAAAACCTTGAAATATTTACTTCTTGTTTTCTTAGTTCTGTTTAGATGCTATTGAAATGTGCACAACCTCAGATTTGATGCTGGAATACTAAAAATAGAAAATTACCTATGAGATGTCATCTCTTTAGTTCTTTCTTCCCTCTGAACACTCCTTGAAACATGTTCCCAGGATGATCGCTTTTGCTGCATGCTAGAACTTGCAGGAAAAATATTTGCAATTTGATTCCATATGAATGAATTTTGATGTAATAATGGTGTATGTTACTGTTTCAAATGGTTAATGTTTTCTTAGAAATTGACTCTATGGTTTGCTTTCATTTTGGACAGAATTAAGTTTTTAGAAGGCTGCCATTCTAATTACATAGCACAGCATCCCTATAAACTTTTCTCCATATATAGGGAGAGAATTCTTTAGTGGCCAGACATCCTGTTCTAGTTGCTGTTAAGCAAAAACTGCTCTCCCAGTTGAAGAATCCGAAGAGAAATGTTTGAGGGAAAAGCATCTAGTTGCTACGGTCTACATTACAGTCAGTGCTGTTTAGAGAACTGCAGGCTCAGTCTTTAGCCTTAGCCTCCGTGTGTTGTGTTTGCTGCGTGGTGTGTCCCCTGAGGTGCCTCTTTATTTATTTATTTATAGATCAGTGACCCTGACCACATCTAGTTTAACAGGTACAGCATTCTTCCCTGTGGGAAAGAATTATATATATATGACTCCATTTCTTAGGCTCCAGACAGGGATGGGGCTTTAAATGGTTTTCACAGCAGATTGGCTGGTAAAGGCCAACATTTTGGTGAATCAGTGCTATGTTAAGCTCTTGAACTATCAAACAGCCATAACTGTTGTCCCAAGATAGTTTGCAGTCCTTTCTCAGACTATATATATGGCAGGGTGACAGATATTGTATGTCTTTTGGTTGACTCCGGACAGTAATACCTTTGTGGTGTTTTCTGTCAAAACCCAAGTACACCATGGATTTGGACCTTTTTATGTTTTTGGTTTTTAGGCTCATCGTGTCACAGACTTAATCTGTGTTAAGGAACTATTGCTGTGCATAGGCGGTTGGGGTCTCCTTTTTGTGCATACGTCACCCCCTCACTGATTGCCTGTTTGACAAGTGGTTGTGAAGATGATCTTGAGCTGCCACTTTGCTCCCCAGAGTGATAGGTCAATAACCATTTGCTGTATCTCTGTCCAGGATCTCTCTATCCCTGTCAGGTGGTTTCAATGTAATTTTTCATGGGAGAGTTGGGATGGGACCACCACCTTAAAATGAGTGAGGAGGTTGATGCTTTAAGTTGACATGACTTTTTTTTTAAATGGGAAAGGGTGGGGGGAGGCGGTTGAAAAGGAGTTCGGTACCTGGAATTGTTGGACATGACTGACATTTGCAGATACCGCTAGTAGTAAGGGGTTTAATGCTATTTGAGAAGGAAGACCCATAAAATCAACGGAAAGTTCCTAACCTATGGAAATGGCTGATGTTAATTATTTTGCAACATTTCTTTGTAAATATCATTAAAATTTTTTTTTTTGAGATTCACCTCCCTTCCTGCATTAATGCTTGAGCCAGATAATTTTGCTTTGGGGTAAATTAAAATCAAAATTCTAAAACTTGACCAATTTTGTTTCTTGAATTGACTTAGTTCTAACCCACTATTTCATCTTAAGGATGGCATGATTTGATAAGGATGGACTTATGTAAAGTTTTGATTTTTTCAATTAAACTGTCACATGAAGTAATTATCAGCATTCTTGCGTCTGGTTATGGAATAGGTAGATGACAGAAAAGTACTGTAAATCTTTGACCCTCGGAATAACAAGAGTTGGGAAACTGGCTAATGGAAAATGCAGTTGCCTTTAAATATCTCAAGGAGAGAACTTTTACACTGGTGAGTTGTACTTGAATTTCAGAGCTTAACAGAAATTTTTATTACTTTTTATTGAAAACTGCACTGAACGCTAAATGTCCACCTTTACAATAAACAAATACAGTAACGGTAACTCACACTAAAACAAAACATATTTCTGATAGCCATTATTTTTCTGTTTGGGACAGTTTTAAAGGTTTTTTTTTGTCACAAAAACAGGAATGTACCTATACAAAGGCTCAAAATAGGCCATCTTTTAAACAAAAAGGCGATGATTCACAAAAGACTATGAATATAACATGTAACTAGTTGATACAAATCTAATAGGATTTGTTAAAATCAGTCACATCTAATAACACACCTGAAGTGTTCTTGTATAAAATATCACGTGAAGAAAAGAAGACTTTATCAATGTCTAAAAAAGTGGGTTTGTTCATAGACAATCTGACAAGTTACCATAAAAAGTGTTTCCTGAGACATAAGGAAATGCAACATTATTCTTCTTGAACCCTTTCAGTTCAAGACTTTCCACTCAATAAAATAGCTGAGGATCTGAAACTGAGAAAATATATTTGAGTACAAACAGCTTGTGAAACTTAATACTTTTTTTTTTTTTTTTTTTGCATCATCAGAGGGTTTTTACTGAACTCACAACCAACTTGCCCGCTCAGTATGCAGTTCAGATGGGAGAGACTTCTCTGTACAGGAGCCTGTACTGTCTTCAATCCTATGCTCGCGGTTGTCTAACAAAGGCAAACAGTTTTCTCCCCGTTTTGTAGTAATTTAATCTTCCTATTAGCAAAAGAGGTAACCAGCCCCCGTGGACCGAAGGGACTAGAGTCATAGGATGGGGATTTCCTCTTAATATTTTTTATTTTGATGTTTGTTTGGAACTCCTGATGCAACATTCTAGAGCAAGGTGTTCAGGACCTGCTGTGTCCAAGGGACTGATAAAGGAAAAAGATCTATTTATTCTTTGTGATTTGATGCACAGATGAAAAACTTAACACACAATAACAGAAGTTGGTCGTTAATAAATCACGTCCTAGTCTTTTTCAGCGCTTCCACAAGCAGACGACATCTTCAGTTTTCCCACGTCTCGGCTTCGAGCTCCTTTGTAGTTTTAACACTGCAACGTCAATGATGCGTATGTCCAGAATCAGTTAAAAAGACTGTCAGATTCCTTTTCTCTTAGTTCATCTAGTTTTCACTGTCTCTTGGTCCCAGGTGTATCTGAATGGTTACCTTCCGTCACTCTCTGCTATTGCTCGTTGGGGTGCTCTCGACTGTCCCCGTGTTTTGTGGGCTGGTTGGGAGAGGGAGCTTGGGAAGGGTGTGCCACCGTGGGGAGGTTGTGGGTTACCGGGATGCCTCCGGGGATGATCCCTTCCATGGCTGCAGGAAGTCCTCCCGGAGCCACGCCCACGATGCCTGGCGGGTATCTAGGGAGGGCGGGCACAAGAGAAAGGGCCGGTTAAGTTCAGGCCCCAGAAGCTGCCAAGCTCTTGCTCTGCCTGTTTTATGGAATGGGTTGTCATACTTCCTACCTCCAAAGCAAGGAGAAATCTACATAGAAAAGTTAAACATGGACATCTAATTCCTAAACAACAAAGCCTATTTAGTCCAATCAAAGCACTAATTTTGTAGCTTTTAGGCAATAGCAATAGACTATACTAATTAATTGTGTGTGGGGAAACCGTGTCGCATTTGGAAAACGTTTTGGACAAAATAAATTGCAAGTTTTCCGGCTGCGTTAGAAAGTATTCATCAGTTATAGCAAAGGCTTTAATGATTTCCTAACAGGGCATGAAGTACGCCTGTGAAGTGTGACCTCCTAGGCTGGTTAGTTACCGGCTCGCGTAACCTGAGGTGTGGGAGGGGACAGGGCAGCAGCAGGGAAGATGGTGAGCTGGTGATGGGCAGGATGCCTGCCCTCTGAGGGTACCTGGAGGGCACCTGAATGTGGCCTCATCTTATCCTGCGGGCACAGGAATGGCTGTGTGCGCGCGCACGCCTGAGCACACGGACGTTATGCACAGGTGTGACTCAGTGTATTTAAACACTGAGGACAAAACATACTTATGAAGCAGGGGCTTTAGAATTAGTCTTCCTCTCCAAGTTATCAAACCCTTCACACTTGCGGTAAGGGGGACGGGGTCTCGGCCTGTTACAGTGACGCTGGTCAGGGACTGTCCAGGAGGACTCTGATGAACAGGACCCTGTGAGCTGCAACCCTCCAGCACAAGCAGTTTTACAAGGGGCCAAGGAGCCTTGCTCTGTCTAGAGGAATAATTAGGACGTGGCCCTTAAAGGGTAGGCCACCAACACGAACAAACAGGGGAATCCAATCTGGTGCTGGGCTGGGCTCAAGTGATGCTTGAAAATGCTTATGAGGGTAAAACACAAGTGGGACTTTAATAGAACATGCTGCATGTAAATAAAGCCATGTGACTTGGGAAGAAACTGCTTAGCTTCCTTGCCCAGAGTAGGAGCTTTCATGTGTGGGTCCTTTTACACAGACTATATTTAATCGCCCCCTAGAGCAGTGGTTCAAAACCAGGGATCTCGGGCAGTGTCTGGGGGGCATTTTTAGTTGTCACCATTGGGAGTGGGAGGTGCTATCGGCATCTAGTGGGTGGGGGCCAGGGCTGCCACTATACATCCTATAATGCACGGGACATCTGGCCCAGTACTGCCAAGGTGGGGCAATCCTGGGTCAGGGTAAGCAAAACAAAAGGTCCCTTCTGGCATTCCACGCTGCAGCTTCTCCCCTTTATGGGGGAGGAGCTATTTCCCTGCAACCGGCCATGCTGGGGGAAGAGAAACATGGAAAACTACCACAGACAAAACCCCTGGTCCCTTCCAAGGGTCCTGGCTCGTGTCCCCAGTGCAGGTTCTCTTGCCTCAGTCCCACCCAAACTCTGTCACTGTCACGTGCCCCTGGGGTGAAACTTCCTGCTTCACGGAGAAACAAAGACAGCCCCCCGCCACCCGTCAAATGGACTGGGCTTTGGCCAGAATGCTCTCCTTGGAACAGAAAGTTCAAGTTAGAAAACAAAATCAGGCCCTCTTCCTTGATGACCTTTTCTGTACCTTTTCACCTAGAAACCCTCTGGTTTTCAAGCGGCTTCGGAATGAACAGTGATTCGGACATGCTGGGGAATGCACAACCCACCGTACCCCGCACCCGCTTTAAAATAGGAATTCCAATACTTGGCTCTGTCCCCAAACTATGTTTGTTCCACGGAAATGAGGAATGGAAGAACTGAGAGGAGGGGACAGTGTGTAATTCCTCCTAGCGCTCAGGTTGGCTTAACGTCCCCAAGTCCCCTGTCTCCGCCCTCCCCCAGGGAGCAGGGCTCAGCCCATTCCTCTCCTCACCTGTATGTGGCACCATTGAGCTCTGGATGAATTGCTTGCTGATCTATTACTGACCAGGGAGCTGTTGTGACAAAGAATTCCTTGTTCACACAGTTTCTTAAGCTCTCTGGGATGCGACCTGGAATAAGATGATTAAAAGTAATCGTGTATTTTTCAAGGTCACAGTGACTTAAATGTTATACTCCTCTGTTATGCGGGGACAAGCTACAATGCAAGTCTCTTACTCTTTGATAGGAAGGGCCGGCCCTTGTATTTCCACAACATATGACTTGTTCCAGGGCCTGAACCACACTGGGCTTCAGCCAAACAGAAGGGAGCTGCCCACGGCTCCCCCTGGGGCTCCCCTTCCAGGTTTGCGAGGCTTGGCTAATACGAAAGGGAATTGGTTTCCCCTGAAAGAAACGGGGCCCAACTCATTCCGAATTTCTTCAACTTGACGCCTAGAGACCACCTCTGCCCGCAGCAAAGCCCCACGCCCCCTTCCGCGTGTCCGTCACCGGGATGGGAGGCGGCCAGCGCGGCGGAGGGCTCACCTGTGATGGCCCGGCGGATCTCGGTGGCGGCCGCCTCCCTCATCTCCAGTGAGGCTTGCTCACTGTACCAGGCCGTGTGGGGTGTACAAATGAGATTCGGTGCGTCTTTCAGGGGACCCTGAGCAAAGCTAGATGAGTATACAAAAAACACAGTAGATGAGGAAAACAATGCACGTCACTCTCACTCCCTGCCCTGCTCGTCAAAAGGGAGCCCTTGGCCATGTGGAATGCTAGCTATATAGATAAAACGGGGGGATTCTGCAGTCTGTTTCCTAAGGGTTGGGACTGTAAGAACACACTCATAAAACTGTAACTGGCGTCAGGCATCGAAAGGGACTCGGAAAGAAGGAACAATTCTAGGGAGGGCCGGCTAGCCTGCCTCCAACCTGAGTAATCCCGAGTACAGGAAAAGCCTGCCCTTCACCACCATTTTTCTTTCTGCCTCTCCCCTTTCTGATCATCTTTGGGGGAAGTTCTAGCCCTTTTATACTTGGTGAGAATACAGCACAGACCTTAGAAGAGCAGAGGCTGTATACCTGGTCTCCAGGTGCCCACCCAGGACCCGTCCGGGAAGCTGCCCCGAGTTCACAGTGGGGCTCCTGCAAGTTCCTGTGCGAGCCCTGAGCTACCAAACCTGCCTGAAAGGCTCCGATTCGTGCACGTCGAGGGCCGCCCCTCGTATCCTGCCTTCCTTGAGGGCTTGGGCTAAGGCTTTCTCATCCACCAGTCCGCCGCGGGCCGCGTTCACTAGGAATGCTCCTTGCCTCATCTGCGAGGGGGAGGGAAAAGCTGGTAAATGGGTGCCGCCGCTGCCGCCTTGGGAGGAGCCTGCACCCAGGTTTGAAGAAGAGAGCCGCGGGGCAGTGGATGGTAGTGGGTCTGGGTGTTTGATGCGCGCGCAGCGGCTGCGGGGGAAGGGAGCGCGGAGCCTCGGTGACAACGGGGGGGCCGGGGGGGCCGCTCCTGCTGACCCCGAGAGAGGGCTGCAAGCTGGGGCGGCGGGGGCCGTGACCTGTCAACTGGCTGTCTTGGAGGCCAGGCCTGGTCAGAGCAGGGCCCTGCTGGGTCCTGGGCCGGGTCCTGCCCCCTCCCCGCTCACCACGGCCCATCTCACGGAGGGGGCCCCCGCCCAGCTCCTTGCTGATGCCTCGGGGGACTTTCTTCTCCGCTCACTGGTGTGTCCACTGGACCGTTTCCCATTCCCCCTTTGGTTTTGACAGACGTTTCCAGGGTCTGAGACCATTTATTTCAATTTACCTGCTTTATAGTAAAGTCATTGATGAGGTGGTGGTTATGTTCGTTGAGATTACAGTGCAAGGAGACGCAGTCGCTCTGATACAGTAAGTCCTGCAGGGTGTAGACCCTCTGCACGCCCAGGGACCGCTCTATCCCATCCTGCAAGTAGGGGTCATAAAATATGACGCTGAATCCAAAGGCCTTGGCTCGAACAGCAACCGCCTGCCCCGTGCGACCTGTGCAGAAAGAGAGCGTCCAGGTGAGCGAGGCCCCCGCGCCTCCTGCCGACGCTCGTCCCAAGGCTGGGACCTTGCATGGCACCCAGCCGCAGCTCTGCTGCCTCCAGCACTTCTGGCAGTTGGACCCAATCTGTGGTGGTGCTGGGAGAACCGAACGCCCAGGGCTTGGTGCCACCTGAGGCCAGCACTTCTCCCCAGGTCACTGGAGCTGGAGCCGGGCCAACGCTTCTGGGTGAGCAGGGCAGTGCTTATCACCTGTACTTGCTACCAGAGAAGTAGTTTTTTTTTTTCAAGTTCCTGTTAGGCACATTTTCAAACACAGACATAACTAGAGAGAACAATCTAGTGAACGCCACGTGCCAGCTCCCAACCATCACCGATATCATCTCCCTCGTATTTCTCTTTCCCCGACGTGTTTGCTGATATAATGGGGGCTTCTGAACCCGAGCTTCATCTCTTTACTGTTCTTAGTGTCGAACAGGGACTCTTCTCTGTGTAACTGCCACCAGGTTTGCTCATGAACAGTGATCAAAACTGCCCACTGCAGTCTGGCCTGAGCACCGATGGATGTGGGGAAGTGCTCTGGTTGAGAGGTGGGGCTCTGAGCACACGTAGAGTGCGGGTCAGGCCTCCAGCAAGTTAGACAGCGACATCGCCTAACAGGACGCGAAGGCTTCCCTTACTTCTGAGTGGCCGTCATTTGCACAAACCCGCTGATCCCCATGGACGGCGGCTCTTTCTTCCCAGAGCAGTTTTCAGCTTGAACACAAAATGGTGTGAGTGATACCTGGAGGGGCTGATTTGGGGAGAGCGCAGAATAAATCTGGCTCGAAAACCATTACTCAAATGTGCAGGAGGAAGAAGGGAAGGCCGCGGGAGGGCGGTGGGGTGGCGGACCGCCAGCGCCTCCTGCTGAGACTGCAAAATCCAAATGGGCGGCACTTCCAACCACCGCCATGGTCTGGAGGCAAAGCTCTGATAAGGCCGTTCTGATCAGGAGGGACAGCTGTGGGGTCGCCCGCGGTCACACCCCTCGTGCCACCCCTCTTCAGTGTCACCACCTGGACACGGTGAGCCAGGAAGTACAGCCACACTGCAGAGGAGCCAGCACGACGGCAGGGGCGGGAAGGGCAGCAGTGACCCGAAGACCCCCCTCTGATGCACCTGAGGTTCGGAACCAAGCGCCCCCACCACGCGGCAGCTGGGGCTCACGGCCAACACCAGCATACCCGCCACCCCCCGCTTTGCTGGCCTTTAGCTGCCCTCCTTCCCCCACCCCCACGTCCTAACATACTTTCACGGGAGATGGGGTCCCGGCGGCAGTGCCCGGGGCGGAGAGTCACGGCCAGTCACCAGAGCCTTCCCCACGGCTCTGCTTTTCATAAATTCACGAACCCTCATCTTTCCACTGGCTCTACTTTAGCCATGGGGTTTTCCTTACTAAATTTTGCAGGACCTGATGATAAATTCTCTTACTGACTTGATCAAAACCCAGCCTCAGAGAGGAGAACCTAATTGCCTTGGCCTTAAAAAGATAAAATAGGGCTTCCCTGGTGGCGCAGTGGTCGAGAGTCCGCCTGCCGATGCAGGGGACGCGGGTTCGTGCCCCGGTCCGGGAGGATCCCACACGCCGCGGAGCGGCTGGGCCCGTGAGCCATGGCCGCTGAGCCTGCACGTCCGGAGCCTGTGCTCCGCAACGGGAGAGGCCACAACAGTGAGAGGCCCGCGTACAGGAAAAAAAAAAACAAAAAAAAAAAACATAAAAATACTGTCACTGTTGGCATGCTTTCCCTTCAGATTTTTCATGCTTATTCCCAACTCGGAGGCTGGCCTTGAGCAGTACCCACCACCAGCCCGGGCTGGGGTCAAGCTCGCGATAGTGCCCCGTCCAGGCCCCTGCACGGCGGCACGAACTGGGTTTGGAGGAACTTGCTCCACACTCCGGGCTCTGCAGCTGCTTCTCGGCCGACTCTTAGGCAAGCGGAGGCTTTCAGCCCCAAACAGGGCGGCAGCAGGGGCCTGAGGCCGCGTATGACCATGCCGCCTCCTGCCTCAGCTCTGCCTACAGTTCTGGGAGGCTCCAGAGAGACCAGGAAAGGTAACAAGGAAAAACATAGTGTGCAGGGGTGCCCCGGGACTGTGGCAGTGCTTGGCTTACAGTCTTGAGTAAACGGCTGGAATTCATGGGACCGGCCTTCAAAAGATGGATGGCAAAGGGTACAGCCGAAGAAACGTCCCCCGTAAGAACTTGCTGTGATGGCTGCGGTCAGACGCCCTGGAAACAAGTGGCCGGGCCACTCGCAAGGTGAGGCTCTGCACTCTGGCCGGAGCCCACCTGAGGCCTGTGCATCGGCTTAAGAATGCACGATGTTCTAAGACCCATCTCCAAGACCCACTTCCCAGAGCGGTGGGAAGCCCCGCGGGCACCAGCAGAGGGCGCTGCGGCTCACAGAGCACCAGCATTTCTGAGTCATACTGTGTCTTCCACTCCAGAAAAATGAAGACAGTCTCTTTGGCGAAAGGATTAGCTCCCTGAGTGTGATCACCCCTGAAACCTGGGCTCTTAGCACCCAGACCCGGGTGCTGGAAAGGCGTGCGCTCCTGGAAGAAGCCCAGCTCCTCCTACTTGTTCCAGCCGGTACCCGGGCCTCCTGGACAGGAACTTGCGGCACAAGGAGGCACTGTGGAGGTCCCAGAGGTCCTGCCCTCAGTTATTCGGAAACACAGCTCCAAGCTGACGGCTGACTGGCAGCTTGGGGGGCCTTCTGGAAGCCAAGCCCTGCAGTCACAACGCACCCCGTGTGCTTCCAGGCAGCAACCGTGTAACACTCATTCCCAATTTACATATCGGAAACTGACGCAGAGAGGTCGAGCGAGCTCTGTCCTCAAGGTCGCAGAGCTGGTGAGCGGTGGGACTGAAGCTCAGCAACGAGCAAGCCCACCGGGCCGGCTCCCGTTTGCCGAGTCGGGGCTCGACTCGGGGCCCAGTGCTGCCAACAGCCGTGGCAGCCAGGCTGCTTTCCACTGCGGCGCACCTCCTCTCGAGGAACCTGCCCCAGGAGCTCCCAGGGCCACCCGCCGTGTCACCACGGAGCGAGGCCTTACCGTGCCCCCTCTCTTGGGGGAGCTTTCCAAGCTGCTGACCTGACCCCGCCACCTTCTGGCGCAAAAATCCTTCAGTGACTCCACTGCCACCCCCGCCTGGCACCTGCAGGTGGGCCTTGCCCACTGCCTGGGTCTCCACTCAGCCACCAGCCCTTCACCCTCTACCCGGGGCAGTTAGGGAGTACGGCGCCTTCCTGGGGGCGCCCTCCCGCCGACGTCAGACCCAATCTTCCAGAAGCAGCCCAGATCTTACCTCTGGGCGAGTTCCCTGGTCAGTCTTGACCTCTGACCTCCCACCCCAGGCAGCTCGGCGAAGGGCAAGGGCCTTCCTCCGGCCCAAGCGAGCTCCTCCCACAGGCACGGCTGCAGCGCACCCCGACTTCCAGGGCCAGGCCTGCCTCCCCCAGGTGGTCCCTGCGGAGCAGGCGCACGTACCGAAGCCAATGAGGCCCAGCGTCTCCCCGCGGATGCGGGCTGCCCCCGAGGCAACCTCCCGGATCTGCTCGACGCTCTGCACCCGCGTGCCTTCCCGCAGCGCCTGGTACAGCCACGTGTTCCGCCGGTACAGGTTCAGAATGTGGCAGATGGTGGAGTCAGCCGTCTCTTCCACTGCCGCGGACGGGATGTTGCATACGGCGATCCCTGGAAACAAGAGCCAGACGCCGGGATGAGAACCCCAAGTTCTGTGGGGAAGCGCCAGGGCTCCCAGTCCGCCCAGCTGAGGGGCAGGGGTGGCAAAGGTGGCCCATTCAGCCATGGACTATGTGTGTGGCCCCAGGCAGGTGTGGGTCTCTGAGGCCTGCTTGTCACCTAGAGGACACAGACCGTCTGGCTCTGAGGCCCAGGGACCTCCAGCCCCGTAGCCGTCCCTGGAGGACTTCTGTCCGGGGCTTGGCTCACCCCCCAGCCCCCTGCTAACCCCATGTCCGGCCCACCCAGTGCTTCCAGGCCCCACGTCCCTGGGAAGCGAGCAGTGGTCCAGCTCCGTCCACCATCCCCGTCCAGCGCCAGGAAGCTAGCGTGTAGGGCCCCCTCCTGATGGTCTCTGGGATCCAGGAGACCAGAGGCTCTTTGCAATGCAACCTCCTGGATCCTCCCCCTAGGCCGGGGCTGGGGTAATGGAGAGCGGCCTTTTGTTTTATGGTATTTTAAGAGTCTAATGCAGTGAACATGTTATTACTTTTTTTTTTTTTTTTTTAAAGGCAAGACAGAAGAATTATAGAAATCTTAACCTTGGCTCTTTCACCGCTATAGGAGCCTGATTATTTATCACTATTGTCTACATGTTCTCAAAATTTAAAGACCAAAAAAGACAACATTTGAACAGATTTTTTTTTTTTTTTTTTTTTTTTTAAAGGCAAGACAGAAGAATTAGAAAGTTACCAGCTTCCAGGCCCGTGGGCTGGGACAGGAATGGAGCTGATGTCTGAATCCAGCCCCACATTTGCTCAGTGGACCCTAGTCACCCTCCCGCTCTGACAGAAAGACAACAGAGCAGACAGGTGCCCGCCCTGCTTTCTGAAAGAGCTTTCAGGGCTGAGAGCAGCTGGTGAAGATGATCCTTCAGGCTCTGTGTGAGGAATAGAGATGAAGGGCTAGCGTTTCCCAGCACCAGGAGGCCGGCAGCTGAGGACTGCAGGGAGAACTGCCCCAAGTCTCAGGCAGGAAGGGCCCTGGCACTGACCTTCCTCAGTGGGAGGGTGTTTTGGGGAAGAATGTTTGCCAGATGTGGGAGGGGCAGGCACACAGAGGGCCGGCGGGCCTAGATCCAGCCCCGTTCCCCTGGCGAGGCCTGGGGTCTGCCAGTCAAGCTGCTTTCCAAGGAGGGACATAGGTGTCCAGGGAGCATGCTGGCCCAGCTCAAACGTCCCTTTTGGGACCCCAGGAGTCACAGCCAGGGATGCAGGGCCAGGCCACCTGAAAGGCGCCTGCATTCCTCTATCTTCTTGGGTCAGGAGCCTGGGCAGAGAGCACCGGCAGCTCCACCGGACAGAAAACAGGACCAAATGCGTGGAGCACCCCTTCCTAGCTGCTGTGTCGCCACCCCACGAGGGCTGCCCTGAGGTCCAGGGTCTCAGTGACCCCTTCAGGAGGACACACAGCCCCCAGGGTGAAAGCATCCATGTGCTGCCCCACCTGCCAGGGGATGAGGTTTTGAGATCCAGGCTGACAAACCTTCCACGAGCTGCAAGTCAGTCGTCTTGCAGCACCCACTTCATTTGAAAAAACCAAGCACAGGATCTGGGGCTAGACTAGAAGTCAGGATTACTGCAGTCTGGAGAGACGGAAGCAGATGCCAGTGGTATAAGAAAATCTTTTGGCAGCTGGGACAATTTCCATTCCTCGTGGGGCTTGATCTGTTCTGCCTGAAGCCCAGGGGGAAGGTCCAGCAGAAGAATAGCCCAGTGTGGACCTTCTGCTGCAGACGCAGCCACTGCCCAGGCCCAGGGGCCCCCCTGCGCCCTGGGAGGTGGGACGAGATGTGATGAGGCTGGAGGAGAGAATCTGTGCGTCCACGAGAGATAAAGCACCGCACCAGCCCGCCCAGGGGACGAGGGACGGCAGTGGGGCCATGTCTCCGCCTTTGCACTAGAACTTTGAAATTTAGCTCCTTGGCTCTTGTGCCTGTATGGAGAGCTCAAGACCAAGGTCTGGGAAAGCGGATACATGGGCTTGGGGGGTGCCCCAAGGCCTGGGAAAGAGGATACATGGGCTTGGGGTGCCCCAAGGCCTGGGAGGAGGTGCTGCTGGCATCCCCTGAGACCTCCTGCCCTGATGGCTGAAACTCTATAGCCCTGACCACCCTCTTGAGGGGAAACTCCTAATCTGTTCTTCATACCTTAAGGGTGATTCTCCAAATGCCATGAGGACAAGCTGCTGGCACCCACAGAGCAAGGCTGCAGCCCCCGTGGACCCGAAGTCCGAGCCCAAGAGCTGAGCTGCTTTCCCCCTCAGCTGACGCTTTTGCTCTCTGCTCTAACGCCTTCTGAACTGGACCAGGCTGGACGCCAGATTAACGAGCTTGGCCAGAAAGGCTCACAGAGTGACAGCGCGCGGCGCTCAGTCTGGGCCCTAGCTCCCACCAGCAACCTTCCAACCTCCCACTGCTTCCTCCTGGACCTTGGGGTGACACTAGAGATGGGGAGGACCCCTCTACTTGCCCAGGTGCTGTCCTCGCCTGCGGCGGGCGGCCCACAGCCCCTCCCTGCTCCGAACAGGAAGCACCTCGCCCATCGTGTCAGGGCCGGAGGTGAGGTGCCTTGGGCCCCGAAGCCTTCAGGACGGGGCTCCAGGGAACGCTGGAGGGGAGCTGCCCTCCCGGGAACACACGCCGTGGGCCCGGACGTCATCAGGAGGGGCAGAGACCTGAGCCACCTGCTCTTCTGTCTGCATTACAGGTCAGCTGACCGAATGAGCTGCGAAGTGCATTTGGAGACAAAGGACGGCTGGACAGAGGCCCGTTTTCCTTCTGCAGAGCCCACATTTGAAAACTGCCTTCAAAACGGCCCAGCAGATGTCCCCGAAGCAGCTCCCTTATCCAACTGGACCAGGGTCAACGAAAAGGCCACCGCGGACATGCCGTTTACACCTTTGAACATGGCAGGCCCCCGGCGGGCCTCTGTGGGGGGCCTCTGGGCACACGGCCGCCCCACCCGGGTCCCGAGTCTGCCCGCAAGGCATCTCCTACAACTGCGGAGACGGGACGTTCCCTCGCGGGCACCTCCGATCCCACCCCGCCCCGAGAGAGGTGGCCGGGTCCCGGCAAGGAAGCGCAATGTCGCACACGTTGCGGGTGGCGGTGTCACGAGGGGCAGATGCTGCAGAGGCGGGAGGCAGGTGAAGGGAAGGGACCGCGAGCCACGTCCTGTCGCCGCTCGAGCTTGAGATTTCAGCTCTATCAAGAGCACAAAGAACATTTGTTTTCACACAGAAACATTCCTCTCGGTGCCAGGGAAAACTGGGAAATTTAGTTTACAGTAGACACGCTTCTGAAGACGCGCATCCTCCCAAGGTTCTCCGTGGAGACAAAGAGGGGCTCAGAGTGATGCTGAGGCTGGAAGCAAAGGCTTGGGGTGCACATGGGAAGCCACCGCTGTCATAACCCCTTCTCCTCTTGTACAGGGTCCAGCGACCCCCACCCCCCCAAGGAAGGGGGTGAGACGATGGAGACCGGCCAGGGGTGACCCAGAAAAACCAGGATCAATCTTCTGAACCACCACTGCACAGCACCCCACTCGGAACAGGGGAGGGTTAGAACAGCACCTGCGGGTCAATGACCACCTCCTGCCGTATCCGTGGGCTTCACCTGGGAGGCGAGCCCAACCTGCCGTAGCCACAACTCCCAGGCCACCCGCCGCTCTGCAGAGCGGCCCGCTACCATCACGAAGAATCAGACCAGACCCAGCGCCACTCAGAACAGGCCCCCCCCGAGGCCTGCCCCCCCACCGCCCGCCGCCACGCGCACCCACAAGACTTACCCCGTGGTTCAGGAACTGGGTGCAGCCCCGATGCAAGCAGGGGAACTAACTGCTAAAACAAATCCGCAGCCCTCACTCAAGCCCCCAGGCTGGGACCTCAGGGGGTGGGGGGGAGGCTGCAGCCCACTGGGGTGCCCTGGGCTGAAGCAGCAGCAGGCGGGTGGGTGTCTGTGGGCTGCGGCTGCCGTCACACCACATGCTTGTGGGTGTTCACACTCAGGTATGGTGCTGAGCTGACCAGGCGAGGCACTGCATACACTTGGCCTGCTTTTGGAGCACTGGCTCCGTGGGGCTGAGAGGCTGGCTTGGGGCGGGAGCAGGCAGGGGCATAAAGGCCTGGGTTCCTGACCATTTTGAGGTACCCCTTCTCAGCCTCATGGTGGCAGGGCATCAGGCAGATCACAGCCCCACACACTGGGTGCAGGGCCGGCATGTTTCAAAAACAGCAAAGGACAGTCACCAGAGAGGGGCTCGCCTAGAAGGACCCTTCTGGCCCCTCCAAAGACAGCAGGGCGGCCTGGGGACTCCTGCTGTCAAAGCGTGGCCCCTTCAGCCTCTGCAAACGCTCCACGCACTCAGAGCCCACGCCAGGTGCCGGGACAGGGAGGCCGCCACGCCAAGGCGCCCCTTCCTCGGGGCGCCTGCGGCCCGGGGTCTGGAAAGCGGCCGGGAGCCCTGCCTTTGGGTGTCCATCTGCTGCCTCTGCTCTTCTCTGGAAACCCCTAATGGCAAGGGATGGGCAGGAGGGGCTGTGCAGTGGTCCACCTGCACTGGCCCTGACCTAGGAAGGTTCCTGTGTGGACAGCAGCCCTTGGGGAGACAGCGCCATCCCAGGACTGGAGGAGACCCAGAAACCCTGAGCTGTGCACCCAGCACAATTTCATTTTAGGTGGATGGGCCCTGGCCAGTCAACACGGAGGTGTGGCAACTCACCATCCCCTCTGCAGGGAAGGGCCTGTGGCTTGTCTGGCTTAGCATCCTTCCCAAGTGACACAGCCCGGCCCAGCCCCACAGGTCCCAAGGTGAGGCCTCTGAACCCAGCAGGACCTGTGCGCCTGGCTAGGTTCCCTTTGAAACCAACCCCCTTCCTCCAGCCAGAAGCAGGCACTGTGTGCTCTCTGTTCCGGCTTGCCTCTGCCCCAGCAGGCACTCACTGGGCACTCACTGGGCACCCGCCAGGCACTTACCGAGCTCGCCTGCAGCCTTGATGTCGACGTTGTCGTAGCCGCTGCCTATCCGCACGATCACTCTCAGGGCCTTGAACTTCTCCAGGTCCTCCCTGGTGAGGGTGATGGTGTGGTACATCATGGCGCCGACAGCCTCATTTAAAACCTGTGACGGGGCGAGCAGAGCACAGGTTCGAGGCCCCCACTGCCCTTGAACACCCAAGAGAGGATTCCAGCGGGAAAACAGCCAGCTAGGACGCGGCCTGGGTGTTGACAGCTTCCCGCAGGCGAGTGCACCCCGGCTGTGCTCAGGGGCCTGCTTGGTTACGCCAGGGGAATGGGGGGAGTGGAGGCGTGGTCAGGGAGGCCCACGGAGGTGAGAGGGACTGGCCAGCAGGGACCTGAGGGTGGAAAGGCGGGGGACCCGTCAGGGCAGCAGCGGCACCAAGCACTTGCTCGCGGAATGCCAGCTGCTGCCACCCGACCTGGGGGGACCAGACCGGCGGGCGGGGTGAGGAGGGGGCTCACCTTCTCGTGGATCTCCTGAGTGGACTGTGCGTCACAGAAGGCCACGGTGGCCAGGTCCTTCAGGATGGGCATCTCCACGGTGCAGTCTCTGCCATCGAGCAGCGCCACCAGGGGGCGCGGGTGCAGGGGGCCGTTCATGATCTGGGGGCGGATACCTGGGAGGTGGGGACAGGACGGGAGGGGTGGGTGAGGGAAGGGGCCGTCCCACACTCGGCGGGGCAGCGCAGCGCAGCGAGGGGCCGGGCCTCCCGCGCCGTGAGGTACCGCACCCCACCGTCCATGTGCCTCCCCTCCGGGGAGGATGCTGGGACGAGCCAAGGAGACGGAGCAGCAACATCTGTGCGGCTCCCTTGCCACGGGAGCTGAGATGCCTTCAGCCGAGAGCACACGTGTAGCTGACAGGCAGCGCTGCGGCGCAAGCTCTACTGCCACATGGAACTCGGGCCCAGGGACCCGGTCAGGCCCACACCTGCCTCTGCCACCACGGACAGCACCACCTGTATGCCCCTAGACCACCAAGGCCCAGAGGCCTTTGGGACACAGACGGGGCCTGGCCCACGGCTCCCCAGGCTGGAGCAGGCTCCACCTCTTGGCCCCTCCCTCCGCTGTGCCTCCCTGTTCCCACTGCCCTTCCGCACACACACCAGAGGGTCCAAAATGAAACGGGACAGCTGAGGCACCAGCATCCCATGGGAGCTTCCTGGAGGAAACCCCTGGGGGGACAGGCGCCCTGGGCACGGCTCAGGGGCCCTCTCACCTGGGCCAGGTGAGGAGAGGAAGCCAGCCCAAGATGTTGGCGAAGGTGTGCGTGTGAGGCCAAGCGGCTTGCCGGGGACTCAAAAGACCAAACGGAATTTCTCAAAGGACCACAGAGTAAGCAAGGTTTGTCGGCAGCCTGGACCAGCCAGAGCCGTCTCACGTCTTGGTGATTCTTATGGAGACAAAGGATGCTCGGCCCCATAGCTCAGCGGGCACAGGCCGGGGGTGGGCCTCCCCACACGCCGGCTAAGGGCCGGGTCCCCCACCCCAGCCAC
>NW_006796565.1:632550-648442 GCF_000442215.2 Lipotes vexillifer | reverse complement strand
ACGCTGCCTAAGTGCTGGCTCTCCAGCCCAGCGCAGCTGCAGCGCCTCCAACCCAGACGAGGGAGGAGTGTCCGCCCTCCGCCATGGGGACCCGTCCCAAGGGGCACACGAGCGGCACACGCACCAGCCCAGGGCAATTCCTCCTCCACAAAACCATTCCTTTCAAGTTCACACGGGGAGGCCTTGGCTTTCGGCCCCAATGTTGAATCACCATGACCCCCCCGCCCTGGGCGTGGGAGACACTGCAGCACTGAGGTGGCCAGGACAGGACACCTCCCGTTTTCTCATCAAATCACAAGTGTTTGATGTCACAGAGCACAAGTCACAAGAAGACAGCTTTCCACGCATGTGAGGTTTTCAGATGTTCAGATAAACTCTGATCGTGGCCACTGCACCAGGCCCGGCTCAGCCCATCTCGTCTCCTTCCCCACACACGGAATCTATTTATCCCTCTCCTCTGGTGGCCATCTTGGCCACTGGGCTTGATCGGGCTCCTGCAGGCCAAAGTGGGAGCCGCTGGCACGCTCATCTGCGGGACCTCTGCCTCCCAGCTCAGAACGGCTGGCAAGGAGGGCTCCCCCCGTGGCAGCCCTGAGACTGGGTGGGGCACCTCCTTAGCCACCAGGGCTCGGGACCCAGTCAGCCACACGCTTGGGCTAGATGCTGAAAGAGGAGCCCCCCGGTCTGGTGCTGTGGCCACAGTGCCACTGGAGCTGCACAGGGCGGGGGGTGGGCATCCCGCATTCCCGCACGACCGCCGCCCCAGACGGCGCTCCCATGCCACAGCTGCAGCATTGGGGGACAAGCATCTCTTTGAATGCGGAGCAGAGAAGAGGCTTTTGTCCTGGCCTCAGTAGAACAGGCTGGGGCGGCCGGGGGCAGGCAGGCCACCTCTGGGCGGCCCCGGGCTGGGCCTCGCAAGTGCTCATGGGCCCTCCCAGCCCGCGAGCAACAGCCAAAGCCCCACTGCCGCCTCAGGACCTGGATGCCCAAGTGAAGCTGAGCCTCAACATTCTCTGTCCTGAGTGGGAACAGGGATCCCCTACCCCGCATCCTCACCAGCCCTCAACTCACAGGGCAGGCGGGGCGCAGGCACCAAGGCTGGCAGGCTGCTGGGGGGCTGGCGAGCGCCCTGCTAGCATCCTGCTTTGCCCGACAGGTCCGCAAGAGCTGAGGTGCTGTGTGCACAGGAGGAGAAGGTTCCCCCAAAGACCAAGGCTGACAGCTTCAGACAGGAGCCCCGGAGACCCCATGGAGGGAGAAGGGGGGAGCAGTAATTTTGCACGGGCCCCACCTTCTCACTTCACCCTTGAGACAGCACCACCGTCCCCCTAAGAGGAAATGGAGGCACAAGGTGGAAAGTACGTCACCGGAGGAAGCAGCTGGAAGGTGGGGCGGCTGGTGCCAACTCGGGGTCGACGCACAAAAGCTCCTACGCCTGCCCTCTCGGTCAAGTGAGATGACCACACCCCAAGGACCCTTTCTCCTCCTCCGGATTCTGCCCCCGCCCCACACACCTCCTACGGAGGCCAAGGTGGGGCCCCTGCAGGACACCGTGAGCAGATTTGCTCACTTGCCCCGGGCTGCCCCTCCTACAGGGTGACGAACACCCCGACCTCACTCTGGGGGTTGCTGGCAGGAGGGTTAATCAGACAACGTTTCTAAAGTTCATGATCACGACTGGAAATCCGAGTTGTTAATTAAAAAGCAACCACATGGGAAGACAGTGGGCACAAGGCAGGCGTCTGGAGAGGCTGAGGGGCCGTCACCACAACATGTCCATCCACAGCATCAGTGCATGCATCCCGTTACCTGGGAAACAAACTCCGGGTTGCCTAGCGATCGCCTCCCTCCCCGACTTGGGTCGCCTTTCTCTTTGGCGAAACCCACCCTTTGCCCTCGTTCAGGCTGGCCATGCAGAATGCAGCTGAGGCTGGTCCACAAGACGCCAAGGTTCCTGAGGCCTGAGGCTTGAATACCGGTTGCAAGCTCTTTATGGTAAGACAGGAGATGGAGATACAACGGGGATCATGCTGCTCAGAGGTGCTCAGGCTGGGGAAGGATGCTGAGTGGGGACAGCTCGGTGGGTGGTGGGAGTGGGCGAGATTCACAGGTGTTTTGCATGAGGTGCAGGGACTATAGTGTGGGGCTGCTGAGGATCGGGCTTTACGGGGACCACATGAGACCCCCAGCCCTGAGGATGAGAGATAGCTTAGCCAGGTCACTGCCAAGGTCTGTTTCTACAAAGAAAGAGGCCATACCGTATATACATGCTCCTTCAGTTCCAGAAGGGACTCGGCCACCTGCACACCTTAGAATCCAATTACTTTCAAGCCACTGTGCCCAGCACCCTCTGTCCCTACAGTCTTGCTGGAGTCGGGGACAGAGGTACCCAGAAGACCCCAGGAAATGCTGGGAAGATGAAGCTGCAATTAGACTTTTTATCTCACCTCACGTTAATCAACATCCTTCAGTGCTTCTAACAATTTGAAAAAATTTTAGTGTATTAGAACAGAATGGACACATTATGGATTAAGAGCTGTAGGTATTAAGATGGCAAATGACCCTTTCAGAGACTATGGAAAATGGGGTACCAACTCAGAGGCTGGCTCTCAGGCTGGAGGGAGAAGCCCTATTTCCTCTACGGTCAAGGGAATTTAGGGGAGAAAAGCAAGGCACAACGTTTAATGAGAAGCCATGAAAAACGGGTCTGAGATCAAAAGCGAGGCTGCCAACTACTAGACACTGCTAGGACCCCAAGAAACAAGCCCCACAAACTCCAAGGCTGATAAGAATCACACAACGCTGATGGATCTTATTCCCATTTTACAGTCAAGGAGACAAGCTAAGGGAACAAGGAGAACTGCCTCAGACAGGACCAGGGACCCCGCAGAGTCCAAGGAAACACCTGCCAATGAGGGTCAGAGGGTCCTGGTGGCCCTGTAGTCAAAATGACCGTTCCCTTTCTACAGTCCCCCTTCCATTGATGAACTCGGTCTATCCGTTTCAGAATAATTCCAGCTGCAAATGGACACACCTAGAAAGTGTACCAGTGCACTGCTTTCAACAACTTGTCCAGCATTAACTTTGCAGGGCAGAGAGCTCAGCCGACTCCCCTGGTGTCAATTACTTGCTGGTTTCAGGCTCCCTTTGGCACAAGCAGGGACGCAGAGCCCCAGCTCGAGGCCAGCTCTGACGTCTGCCCCGGGCCTGGTATTGCTTAGAGCTGCAGCTGCACACAAATAATTGTGCAATTAGACACACTCAGTGGAAAACAAAGACGACGCCGGGCTGAGATGCCGGAGTTTTGTTGAGAGTGGCCAGCAGTCCAGTGAATGCCAAGTGCAAAGGCCTCATGAATTCCAAGGTGGAAAGGGGTGGGCCCCAGGGAGGACTTCGGTAACTTTTTGGCCACCCAGGCTTGATGCCACCTTATCTGGATAACAGCACCAGATTTCTTCTTGGAACTGTTCCTTCCCTAGGCGACACAGGCTGAAAGGGCTGCTGTTGGCTAAAAGGGATGACGTACTCCTGCCATGCAAAGCTGCCCTGTGGTGTTTCTGAGACCCGTTTTCTGGCCTTTCTGGACACCGTGTGAGTTCAGCTGACATCTTTCCTACAGAACCATGCGTCATTTTCTAAGGTCTGAGTCGGTTTCTGTTGCTTTTTGCAGCTCAAGAACCGAACCGTCTCAGGAACGTGATTTTGCTGCTTTCAGATTTCAGTTATTGAGCAGTTTTAACCCCAAAGGAAAGTGGCTGCAATAATTGTGTTTGACCCAGCAGGCAGAAAGGCCTCTTTTGCTTTCGTGGTTTTTTGTTTTTAAGATTTTTTTGATGTGGACCATTTTTGAAGTCGTTATTGAATGTGTTACAATATTGCTTCTGTTTTTATGTTTTGGGTTTTTGGCCACGAGGCATATGGGATCTTAGCTCGCTGACCAGGGATCGAACCGGCAGCCCCTGCGCATTGGAAGGCAAAGTCTTAACTACTGGACCGCCAGGGAAGTCCCCAGAGAGCCCTCTTTTAACAACGGACCAGATTTTATGAAGCATCCCAACACCACAGCAGCCTCAAAACCCCCATGCTAGGCTGGCTACGGTAACAGGATGACGGTCACATGTACGGATGGCCACACCTGTGCAGGGTCACCTCCTTGCTCACCTGACTGGGGTTGGCCAAGTACAGCGGGACTACCTCTTGAGGCCCCCAAAGGACACACATGTGGGGCTGGGACCACTGAGGGAAAAGGACCTCCCACCACACAGCCCAAGTCCACCCAAAGATCTTCACTGCTGCCCAAAGGCAGTTGCCAGGATCCTCTGGGCGGCACCAGTCGTCTGGACAGCTGACGCCAGAACAAGTGCCTGGAAAGGTCCACAGATGGGAGACCCGTGCAGGCCTTAGGAAGACCTGAGACAAACGGCAAACTGCCCTGCACACTCAGCACGAGGCTCTGGAAGCAATCAATCAAACGGATTCTCAGCTCCCAGGACCGGCGTGGTGGCCTGGAAGGCAGCATGCACAGCTCCCATCCTCACGTGCAGGTGGCCACGGGGGGAGAGGAGACGCAGCCACACAAAGCCCAGCGTGGTCCGGAGTGGGCAGGGAAGGACAAACCAGGCCCGCACCGGCAGCCCTCTAGCCTGGACCACTTCCCAAGGGTCTGATCGTGTCTCCTGCCACCCAAAGAACAGCTTCCCCTTGAATGCATCTGCTCCCCCAATTAAAAGGCCACTTCCTGCAAAGCAGCACAGCTCAACCCTTACTGGCTGGGCTCAGCAGTCTGATCCCCAGAAGGCCAGACACAGAACCAGATCTAGGGTCCGATAAGCGGCATATTTCACAGGCTTGCATTTCCATGACCTAGAGCTGCAACTCGTGACTGGGGCCAAACCAGGAACCAGATGCTGACCTTGGGACATAAATGAGCCCCTGTCTGAGACTCGGCTTTCAACTCGGAAACGTGGCTGTGTTGAGGGGGTCTACCCAACCACCCAGGGCCTGCGGTGGCAGAATCCTGCCTGGGAAAGGAGGCTGCGGAGCCTCATGTTGGGGTGAGACATCTCCCTTGCTTTGTAAACATGTTTATCCATGTTATAAAAACTGCTCTAAACTGTCAACAACAAATGTTCTGCAGTTGGCTGGAGTTGATTCAGAAAGCAGTTCTGCAAAGTGAGAGAAGGCAATGACTGTCCCAGACACGCCGGGGAGGTGCCCACCCCACAGCAGCTCCCCTCGCCTTTCACAGGAGGGACAATGTGAGCAGGTGAAGGGGACTGGGTGGTCTAGAGAGCGGCCGCAAGGCAGTGATTCGCACTAAGATGTGTGTTGCTCACACACATGTGGAATCTTAAAAAAAACAGTACTGATGAACCTAGTGGCAGGGCAGGAATAAAGAGGTAGACGTAGAGAATGGACGTGAGGACACGGGGTGCGGGGCGGGGGGAAGGGGAAGCTGGGACGAAGTGAGAGTGTGGCATGGACATATGTACTCTACCAAATGTAAATAGCTAGCTAGTGGGAAGCAGCCGCATAGCACAGGGAGATCAGCTCGGTGCTCTGTGACCACCTAGAGGGGTGGGATAGGGAGGGTGGGAGGGAGACGCAAGAGGGAAGGGATATGGGGATGTATGTATATGTATAGCTGATTCACTTTGTTATAAAGCAGAAACTAACACACCAATGTAAAGCAATTAAACTCCAATAAAGATATTAAAAAAAAATGTGTGCTAAGTGTGGCACTATTTTAAGGTTAAAAACAAAAAAAATGCAGTTAACGTTGGAAATCTCATTTTTGTTCCCACACTGCTATCTGCCTTTTCATTTGACAAACTCTCTCCTCTCTGCGGTGTCCCTGCGCAGCTCTCCCAGGCCGAGGGAGCTGCGTCCACTTCCCTCCCACACCTCCGGGCCAGTCTGGGATGTGGCCAGGCCGCAGTTTGGTTTTGAAAACTCGGTCAAGTGCAGATATGCTCTCCCCGCACAGCAGAGAACCCGATTTTTCTCAGGTTGCCTCGCTTTTCACGTCTTGTTTTGCACCCAACAGCTCCCCGCTCCAGGAGGTGTCCTCCTTCCTGTGCCCTGCCTGGCCCGAGGGGGACTGAGCCTTTTCTTGCTGGCCAGGATCTTGGGCAGAAACGTCATGGGGATGGAGGTGATGACCAAGGAACAGTGTACCTCCAGCCCGGAGGCTGAGGACCCAGAGCAGTTTCTGGCTTTAGGACCTGATAGAATCACAGCGTGCTTCCTGGCCAAGGAGGAAGTAAAGGGCAGTTACTGAAGTGGACATCGGCCCGCGGGCTTTCAGCTGCTCATCAGCTTTGTAGGCTGAGGCTGCCTTCTCCAAAGTGGCCCCTCAGACTCCATCCATCCTCATTCCTTCCCAATTCCTTACCTCCAAGCTCTGACATGTGAGAGCCTGGCCTGGTTCTAGGCACCCAAAGAGGAGCCAGACGTGGACGCTCCCTCAGGGACCTCTAAACACACAGGGAATCTGGCTTATGGAAGAAAAAGGTCTCCTCAAAAGGTACTTCAAATCTGGAACATGAGGGAATACCCCGGCGGTCCAGTGGTTAGGACTCCGCACTTTCACTGCCGGGGGCCCAGGTTCAATCCCTGGTGGGGGAACTAAGATCTCACAAACCACGCGGCACAGCCAAAAAATTAAATTAAATTAAACAGAATCAGGAGCGTGAAGTCCATCTCAATCAGGGCCGAGACGTGGAAGTCAACTTGTCTAATACAGTACAAGTGAAATCGGAACATCCTGAAATTCAATGCAGGCTGGAGCTGAACGGCCACGATGAGCCTTGGTGTGTGTTCAGGGCTGAGGAAGAGGAGGAAGTAAAGCAACGCTGGACGACGGATGCAGATACACGACCACTCTTTCTTCTGTGCTCATGGCAGGCATCACTAATTGATCCCAGCACTCTTGGCCTCAGAGTCCCTGTTGACCACAATGCCCCGAGGGCCGCCCTGCAAGGCTAGCTGACATCTGCTGGCCAAGCTTAATTAAGTGCGCTCAACCTCCTCTTGGAATGGGTAAAGGAAGGTGAAGGTCAATGTTCCACACGTTCCTCCAATACTGTGAGCATGGGCAGAAGAGGGGAGATGTAGGGAGGCCCCAGGGGAAGGACGCAAGGTCCCCGCAGCCAGGAGCAGACCGCAGACCTCCTCAGTCACTCCGGGACGGCCCTCTGTTCTGCTGAGAAGGGTGGGCTTCTGGACAGGAAGGGGAGAGAGACCCCAGAGTGGGGCTCGGCTCTGTGGCAGGTGCCTGGGTTTGCACCCACCCCCTCACAGCAAGGACCTCACCTGTACCTGGCACTGCTCCCGATGGCCTGTGACACCTGCCCCCTTCCCAATGTGACTCTGCTGCTACCCCCGCCAAGAGGGGGGGTCCACTTCCCCAGCCCCAGGAAATGTGCTGCCCTCGCACTTCAGTCTGACCCACACAGAGTGACAGCGGTGCTGCGGCACCTCTTCCAAGGCTGGGCCTCCGGGGTCAGCGTCACACCATCCAAATTCCCACAGGAGCCTGAGACTAGCTGGGAGCTGGGAGGCACTGGGAGGAAGGACCCTGGGGCCGGGGCCCAGCCGTCCCAGCTGAGGTGGGGAGGCCACCACAGACTGTCCAGTCCCAGCTGAGCTTAGCTGCCTAGAAGCCAGGAAGTTCTGGAGTGATCGGCCACACAGCAATAGCTAGCTGACGTGCCCAGCAAGGCAAGGCCAAGGCGGTGAGCCCACCTGTCCTCCACCAGCAGGGACCCATCTCCAGTGCTGCAGAAAGCCCCAGAGGCCTGTCCCCAGGCCTTGCCAGGACAGATCAAGGTGAGAGATCCCAGAGGGGATGGACTTCTGCAGGGTAGGTGCCCCAAGCAGGTATCAAGCTGTGGACAGTTCAGTAATGATGAATTCACTGTCACAGGCACCCTTACGTCAGGGCTGGAGCCCCTCTCTCCTTCCCCCAGTGATGGGTTAGGCTGCTGCTTCCCCACGGCACTCGCAAGGGCCCTTCTCCGAGGCCTGGCCCACTGTGCTTTCAGGATTCTGGTGTGGCCTTTGGAAACAGCTCTCTCCTCCCTTTCCTAAATGAACCCCCAGCTCCTCTCTCCTGGAACACCCTAGAAGCCCTATTTGATGCTGAATCATACGGCCTGGTCACTGGGAGTCTCGTGTCAGTCTCTCCCTCTCTGGAAGGAAGTTTTCTAC
This sequence comes from Lipotes vexillifer, assembly GCF_000442215.2. NCBI lineage: Eukaryota > Metazoa > Chordata > Mammalia > Artiodactyla > Lipotidae > Lipotes > Lipotes vexillifer. The sequence continues at coordinate 640,228 of NW_006796565.1, read as the reverse complement.
TATTCACTCCGCACGTAGGGCACCAAGGCCTGGGAAGGTGACAGGGTTCCTGAGGCGCCCGAGGGGTGAGCACAGGCCAGCTAACCTGAACTCTGCGGTGTCAACACACCCAGCCATCTAGAACCTTGCCCAGCAGGAAACTTTCACTCGACCCTGACGGAGCGCTAGCCCCAAGTCAAGTACTAGAAAAACAGCGGGATTAAAGGTTGAAGACAGAACAACCTGGCTTAGAACTAGCACTGGGGAATAAAAAGGAGTGAAATATTTTTTAACGAAAGTGCAGATGGCAGTGCCATCACTGTGTGTATCAGCAACTATTGGCACATCTCGTTTCATTGCACTTTGCAGATACCGCGTTGTTTTTTTTTTTTTTTTTTAAACAAACTGAAGGTCTGTGGTAACCCCGTGCTGAGTAAGTCTACTGTCACCATTCCTGCATATTTTTAAATTAAGCTGCGAACACTGTTTTTAAAGACAACACTGTTGCACACTTTACAGACTACAGTATAGTGTAAACATAACTTGTACACGCACTGGGAAACCAAAAAGTTCGCATAACTTGCTTTATTTGCGATATTTGCTTTATCGTGGTGGTCTGGCACAGAACCCAAGTTATCTCTTAAGTATGCCTGTGCAGACACTGCCCACAGGCCCCCGTGATGAGCGCTGCAGCCAGGTAGGAAGGAAGCCCAGCGGTCACTGCACACGCAGCCCTCTCCTCACTAGGACTATCACAGCTTGAATGCTACTTGGTCTTGGGAAGCCGGGCTCCTCTACTCAGCTGTGAATATACTAATCACCACCACACTGGCACGTTGAGAGGTGAATGGTATAGGCGTTTGAGTTATACCTCTCAATAAAGCTATTAAGAAAGAACACAAGTGTGGGGGAATGTGGCCTCACCAGGCCCTCTGAGCACCCAGGGGCTGGGCTGTTGGGGGTTACCCACACTAAGGGGGCTCCCGGAAGGCTGGGTGTGCTCCACGGGGGCAGGGGCGGCGGGGGGCGGCTGGTTTGAAGCCACCCCTCAGCCCTGATTTTAGTGTTCTCTGCAAAAGCAGCTGGAGGCTCGGTCCACAGACGGCTACAGAGTGCCCTGACAAGTAGATTCGTTTCTTAAATACAACACGGATCTTAACGAGTCACGGCCTCCAAGTGAGATGCTCTCAGGCCACGTAGCTCAGGTAAGAGCTGGGCAGAGAGCCGGCTGAGCAGGCAGCTAGCTCCCAGGCTCCCAGGAGCCCAGGCCGCTGCCCCCTCCCTACTCAAGGCTTGCTGGGTGAACACTGACTGCTAACCCAGTGTGCACGCATGAGGCGTGTCCTTTAAGCAGAGGTCTAGACTTGTGGGACGCACATCATCTAGTTAAAAAAAATCAATAAATAAAAAGTACAACTTTTGTACCTCCAGAAAGACAAGCATTTGTTGTACTTTAACTGACTCCTTAGAGCTGCCCAGGGAAACTGTCCCGGCAGCCTGAACGGCGCAGGGTCCGTACCACACCGGGGAGCCGGAACAGAGAAAAGTGATCGATACTTTTCCTTTGCCCAGCAGAGCTTAAAAACAAAACCAGAACCCTTTATCACTTAATTAAACCCATTCTCTTAGACACTCGCACGCTGGCCGGGCGGGCTTGCCTGGAGCCCACGTGCCCCCCGTGCTGCGCTGGACGCGCCCTTTCCAGGGTGGCTCCTGGTCGTCAGTGTTTGGGCTCCTTCACCCTCCCGAGTCCCAAGGGAGCCTCTTGTGCTCCTGGTGGACCCCTCTGCCCTGAAGAAGCGGCTGATGTTGATGGAAAGCTGGTGCTTCCCGCTGGGGGCAAAGGCAAACAGCACCCACTCAGACCAGGTTCTCTCCCTCCCAACTGACCGGGCCAGGAAGGACCACGCAGGGCGTCACCGAAAAGCAAATACGCCGCCAGGGAACACGTTCCAAAGCAGCTGAGGACGCTCGGCCCTGCTTCCACTTTGGGGGAAACGTGACATATGGTCTGCTTTCCCCCAAAGGCCCAGCCTCATGTGGGTGGCCCTGCAGAACCGGAGGAGGGATAAAGGGACGTGGCCTGGGTGCAAGGGCTGGAGGCTCTGGGCTTGGGGAACAGCAGATCCCCAGGTGTGAGGACCCACTGGCTTCCCGTCCAGGTGAGGTCACACCTCTGCATGCTTCTCAACACGGGGAACAGTCCCTGGAGGGGCAAGTGACCGGTAGCTTATGCCTGGGGCGGCAGACAACCTCGGCTGCCCTTCTGGCCAGGAGCACACGTGCTCTGCACCTCCTTTCCAATAAACAGCTCCGATGGAATCCCCTGGCGCTCGTTCTCTTACAGGACTGCCGGGGTCAGAAGGCCCCAGTGGCCCGTGCCTTCCCCAGGTCCTCCTTCCTTATGGCAGCTCCTCCAAGCCTGTCCAAGAGAGGAGCCTCAGGACCTCGCCCTAGACCACAGCTAATAGGGCATGAACTTCTCAAGGGCAAAGGGGCTCCCAGGCCACTCGCTGACAGGATCCTCAACGTTGTGTGTCTGTGTTCCTCAAGGGCGCTGACCCAAAGACAGGGCTCAGCCAGCCAAGCTCACCCACTGCTCCTTGGTCAGGGCCCAGCTTACCCCCAGCCACTGGCCAGCAGCGCCACAGCAGGAGGCAGAGACTGGCCGTGAGGTGGGCGTCCAGGGCCTGCCCTTCCCCCTGGTGGCGGCTCCACTCTGGTCCCAGCTTACAAGCCCTGAGATTCTGAACTCAAGGGCGGCTTTCCAAGTCCTGAGGTGCTCTGGAGCTCGCTGGAGAGACCCCCCCACCCCGTGGCTCAGCGTCACCTGCAGATTAAAACAGCTCTCTGCAGCCCAGGGGTCCCTCCACCACAGTAATCAGACCAGACTGGACAGTGACGTGCCTGGGAGCTGGGAAACACCTGAGACCAGCCTCAAGTTGTAAAGTAGTAAGTCACGCAGCTGGCACCGCCGCCCTCAGACATTTTTCCTTAATTGACTTGCAATCTTTCATTGCATCAATAAAATCACCTACACACCCCAAACCAGCCCACGCAGGCAACCTGAGGTTCGGGTAGCTGGGAGACGGCAAGCAGGTATGAGGACACTGTCCACGGGGCACCAGGACAAAGAGATAAAGCCAGTCCCGTGGGTTCTCGCCTCTTTAGAAGGGCTGCTGCGTTGGGTGCTTCCCCTGCACTCTCATTCAAACCCTGTGTCAGACAAACTCCTTGAGAGCTGTTGCTGCATTGCCAACGAGGAAGCAGAGGCTGTGCGGTGAGAGAAGCTCATCCAAGGTCACAAAACGGCCACGTGGTAGAGGCCAGGTCTGTCTCACATCAGCGGCTCAGCCTCAACCCCAGGGCTCACCGCGGACAATCGGGGACAATCACACGTCACTCCTACATCTCCTTGGGGATCAAACTGCACACTCCTGACACTGACAGAGCGACAGATGCCACCCGCCCTGCCCTGGGACCCACCCACTCTGATGACAGACAGGTGCTCTCACCTCAGTAGGCTGAGGCAGGTCTTCAGGTGGCCCCTCTGACCCCAGCACTGGCTCGCCTACCAATTACAGATGCTCGGCTGGGAATTCATAAATCATAAATCAAGAACCATCGTCTGCTGTTTCTCATGGTAGAGACAGACCTTTCCCTTTGGGGTCTCTCTGGATTTTGAGGCCTTAAGGGTCAATCACTGGGGTGGTAACTGCCACGCAATGTAATCCTGTGGCGCCAGGGAAGAGACAAAGCCCCTCCATCCTCCATTCATTCCTCCCAAGCTGAGAGGTGCCCAGGGCCCACCCCAAGTCCCTCTGGTCTGCTGCTTGCCCCTGGAGCCCTCAGAAACATGGAGACGGGAAGGCTGCATCCAGGCAAGTCAAAGCCCCCACAGGGGGAAAGTGACCCATGAGTACACGGCCCCTCCCCCAGCCACTCTCAGGGACACATACTCACTTCGCAAAGTCCTAAGACCCAGCTACACCCATGGGCCCGGCTGATAAGAAACCTGGTCCAGAAGGTGTCAGCTTGGCCCTTGACCTCTGCTCTTCCCCTAAAAGGATTAAGCCAGGACTCCACGTGCCTTCCAGGACCGTCCTTACGAGGAGCAACCTGGAGGTGGCCTCTGGCCAGGCAGGGCTTGCTGAGGCACTGCAGCCTCAGGGCCTCGGGGCTGGATGAGCTCAGAGGACTGAGCTTTGACCAGCTCTGGGCCATGTGGACAAGACAGAGCCGGGGCCCAGGTGACCCACAGCTGTTCGGTGTCGCGGGCCTCTCACACCCAGTCACCACCTTAGATAGAGGGAGGACACGGTCTGTCCCTTCTAAACAGTAACTGCAGAGACAGTCGGGCCATCAGGCCTCATCGGAGGACAGAGCTCCTCACGGCAGCATCTTGCTAGAAAATACCCGCAGTGTGTAGCGAGTTACCAGGTTTGTTTCCTTGAGGTTTCAATCAGCCTGGGGAAAAACCCGGTCCATGCCCTTCGCCACAAGTGCTGGGCAATCTCGCTAGGCCTGCACGCACAGCCCTGCCCAGAGAGCCTCCTCGGCCACCTTCTTCCGTTACTGCGCAGAGATTCATTTAACAATTAGCTCATTCATGGTGCCGGATGCCAGGGCATCGCGGTGGGAGACCGTCCTCGTGAGTGTGTGGCCAACACCAAAGGAAAAGCCACCCATGCTGGCACCGCTGGGTTACTGTCTCCTCTCGGAAGAGGAGACGGTGCTTTGCCGCCCTGAGAGCATCGTCACGGATGGGGGAGCAATCGCTGGTTCTCTTATCAACGCCAAACTCAGCGGCAACTCCAAGGACCACATGCGAGGCACACAAAGTCTGTTCTCCACCCATAGCCTCCCCCAAGCGGGAGGTGTTCAGAAATCCGCGCCCTGCCTGGAGCCCCGACACTGGGTGGGGAAGCCGAGCAGCCCAGACCGGTGTCTCCCCCTGGCCGGGGGCTGAGAAGGGATGGGCTGAGCCTCTGAGCCTTGGGGACTTCCAGGAAGGCCTTGCCCACGGCGTGGGGACCGCCAGCGGAGGCCACTGGGTATTTCACTTGAGTTATTTCTCAAGTTCTAAAAATGTGTCCATGGCAACAACAGAAGGGGATGTTTAAGACAAATAAAGTGAAATAAAGATGAGAAAAGAACAAACGGATGCCAGGAGTCTGGCAGAGGCAGGTGCTGCAGGCCCACACACTGGCCTGGGTGCCACCAGCTTGTTTGTGATGGGCTCATGCCGGGCTGGTGGGACCAGGGGAGGCTGCAGTCAACCCACTAACAGCATAAATCACCTGCCCCGACCCCTCTCCAGGTGAGCATTTGGAGGGGCCTGGCACCCAGCAGGTGGGCTTCGGCACTGTCGGGACAGACTGGGGCCAGGGAACCCCTTGGAGGGGGTCCCAACCAAGCCGAGGACACCCCACTCTTCTTGGTGCCTGGAAGGGCCCTTCCTTCCAAAGCACAGGAAGCAGCAGTGGAACAACACTGGCCCTCCAGGCTCGCCGGGCCAAGGTCGACAGGGGGCCACAGCACATGCGTCACTAGGAGAGCAGGTCGGCCTACGCGTGCTCCACGCCCCGAGCCCTCCTGGGCTGCTGCCTCTCTGGTTGGCTAGCCACCTGGAATCAGATGGGCCGACTCCACCAGGGCCCCTAAGGAACAGACAAGATGCCCTTCTCCCTAAAGGCCACTGGAAGAGCCTAGCAGACTCAGGCTTATTTTTCTAACTGTACTGCCTGGACCAAGGGCCCATAGAAACAAAGTACCGCCCTGCTTTTTGGCTATGGCGGCCGCCGAGGCCGGGATGGAGACGGAAGAAGCACAAGGCTTTCAGATAAAACTTAGTTTTTCCTGCGGCTCTAAAACCCAAAAGGAAAGTGTCGCTTAAGGACCCTTTAACAGGCTTGCTGTCCGGCAGGCCAGAGGCCAAGCGTGCTGCCCTCAGGCCCCAGAGCAGCCAGGAAGCTAATTCTCTGAAGTGCAACAGCTCCGTTGGACGACCCCGCCCTGCTCTTTTCCTCTATAACTTTATGTCTAAAGCGATCCAGGCTCAAAGCCCAGTACATAGGAAAACACTAGAACCCATCACAAAGTCATATTTATTCCTTCAAATATAAAGCATTTAATAAACAACTCCCTAGAAGAAAAGCCGGTTAGGTTGAGAGGTGAGCTTTAAGCACCGCAGATGGAAGGGGAAGGGACCCGGCTCAGGCTGGGCTGCTGGCGACAGCATTCAGCTCCCCAGGCAGAGCCCCCTCAACTGAGAAGAATCGCCGCTTCCATGTGGACTTGGCAATGCCCACCGAGGGCTGGGCTAAGGAAGCAGCAGACACCCAGGAAAGGAAGTCAGCTGTCTGCTGCAGGAGGAGCCCAGCCAGGCCCCAAGCCTGCACCCGTGAGCTAATCAACTTCGACTGGATAAGGCCCTGGTAAAAATTTTAACAAAATTGTTCGATGAGATGCGGGAGGTTGTCACAAGGTAGTAGAGCCTGTGAATGGGAGGGCGTAGGTTGAGGCATGATGGGGAGGGAACACTGCACATCTAGAGCGGATGCTGATTCTTTGGACATGTTGTTGAGGGCGGGAGAAATTCAGCTCGTGATTGCTCAGAAAATGGATTTTTTTGAGCAAAGGGCTCATTGGTCCCATCTTAGGAGCAATGTGAATCTTTCAAGAGATCTCATTTCCCGCTTTACTTTGGTTGCCAGGAAGCTCAGAGTGAAATTCTCACCCGTCCTTGTGCATAGGACTGCAGAGAGTGCTGAGTTCTGGCCTTATCACCCAGCTTCATCTTTTCCTGCGCTTATTTTTCCATCCACTCAGTTTTACCCTTCCTTGTGTGTGTTAGAGCTCTTCCTGATAGCCAGGCTTAAATCCTCTTAGGACCAAAGAACATTTTACATTCCATTTAATCACACAGAAGAATTAATTTCCTTGACTCTCCCGGAGGGCAGCACAGCACAGAGGAAAGGGGCTTTTGGCTCTGCAACAGAACAGCGTGGATCCAAGTGCAGTCCTGCAGGGTACCAGCCAGGGACAGGCAAGCACCAGTAGGTGCCCCTGGGGCCACACAAGCACTGAGCTTACCCATGTGCAAAGCCTGGGCCAGCCCATGTGACGTGGTCCTCAGAGCTCTCTGAGGGGTCAGTAGGTCCATCTTCCCAATGTCACACTTGGGGAAGTGAGCCTCAGAGCACCTTGGGGCTCCTACTCTGGAAACACCCTCTTCACTTCCTCTTGGTGACATGGACCTTGGTTTCCAGCATGGGCTGGTGTCCCCCGCCCTTCCCTGACTTCACACCACTGTTGAATTTCCCATGCTGTCCCAACGTGCTGTGCTTGGTGGTTCATCATGACACAGTGACCAAGCACACGTTTGGAGTCAGACAGGCTGGCCCCAAATCCCTGTCCTGCTGTGTGACCTGGGGAAGAGTGCTAACCTCTCTGAGCCTCAGAATTTTCATCTCGAGAGGGGAGATGCCTACAGTCTTCCTGGGAATTCAGATGAGATAACTGTGGTCAAATGCTGCAGAATGGTGACATTTACTCTTATTTATTGGGCCGGTTAAGCCCCAGATGCACTCAAGGCTGGCTTCTCCAGCCCCAGTCCTGGTAGAGAGCAAGAGGCGTATCAGGGGCAACTTGGGGCCAGGGGCTCCCTCTGAGCCCTGCGGGGGGGGGGGGGGCGGGC
>NW_006796565.1:620321-632236 GCF_000442215.2 Lipotes vexillifer | reverse complement strand
CCCCGGGGGGGGGGGGGGGGCGACGCTTTCCTACCAAGCCAGCACCGGGAGGACTCGCTCCCTGCCGGCCTCAGCAGCACTGCACGCAGCTGCGCTCGGGACGCAGGCAGCAGAGCGAGTTCGGGCTGTCCTCCCAGCCCCGGGGCCTCATTTACTAGTACAAACTCGGCACCAGAACTTTCTCACCCCGATCTCCCACGTTTCAACAAGAAGCTGTTCCGCTCACATCTGCAAACTCTTCCTGGGATCAGTTCTCAACCGCACTCAGATCGCACCCCCAGGAACCGCCCACCCTCTCAGTGGGGACGAGTGTTTATACAGGTTTGATTTTATGCTCTCCTAACAATTTGGCAAAGGGTGTTTTATTCATATGCTGAGCACCACTGTTTGGCTAAATTTAACTGCCATGTACCTTCCTGTTCCTTGAACAGGAGGGAGCAAGTAAAAGTCCACAGTCTTGGGTTTCGTTCCCCCCTTTACATGAAAAACAACTAAAAGAGTCCTTTGTGTAAGCCAGCCTCAGAGGTGGGTAAAACACACCCAGCAGCACATTAACTTAAGTACATTTACCTTCTATATTGCTAACAAGGGCTAATCAGTTATGGGTTAAAGCATTATTTCCCTTTCATAAACTTAAAAAAACAAAAAACCCATGAACTAGCAAAGAGCCTATCAAATAGCTTCAGAACTCTCGCCTTGTGTAATCTTAGGGACAAGAAATAGGTTCCAAACACCTGAAAATCTTCCATGTTAGTATATGTTGGTTTTTCTCTTTTAAAAATGGTGTTGGGACAACTGAGTATCCACGGGCAGCAGAATGCGGTGGGACCCCTACCTTACTCCAGACTCAAGTCAACTCAGGTTGGTTCAAAAGGACCTAAACGTAAGAGCTAACACTACACAAAACTCTTAGCAAGAAAACTGAGGCACAGACCTTCATGACCTTGGATGAAGACACCAAAACCACAGCAACCAGCGGGGGAAAAAAAAATAAACTGGACTCTTCATCACAATGAAAACTTCTGTGCTTCGAGGACAATATCAAGAAAGTAGAAAGACAACTGCAGGATGGGAGAAAATATTTGCCAATCAGGTGTCTGATACCAAAAGCCAGTGAGGACTTCGGGTTTTGCTTCCTGGGCCCCATGGCCCACCCAGGTCCACCCAGTAGAATGTAAGTTAGAGAAGCCCAGTGTCCAGTGGACACTGGACACTCAAGGGCAAGGGTCATGTGAAGAAGAAATGTGGCCAGGGGGTCTGTTGCCTTTGCCTTTTCTTGGGCAGATAAATGCACCGAGGCTCGCCCCATCTGTGCATCGGGCTCAGGCACTTGTGTCCCCTGGAAAATCTAACTGGCGCCGTGGACGAGACTGCCACCTCTTCTAAGCATTTCAGAGAGGCAATCATCCCTGGAGGAGTTTGGGGGTGGAAAGAGATACTAATACACAGAACTGTTACCTAGAGACCAAAGGCACGTCCGACAGGCCACTTCCTGAAGGCAGAGGCCAGTGCGGCCCCGCTCTCTATTACTCAGAGCCACTCTGTAAAACTGGGAGACCAAACGCCCATCTAGAGATGAGAGGGCATGGCCAGCCTGTGCCGGGCAACTTGGTGCTGCTCAGGCCACACGATGAGGGTCTGGCGACAGGAGCTCGGGCAGAGCTGGCCGGTGTCCAGCAATAGTCTTAGCCCCATCTTCCTCTGAGAGAACACAGATCAGTTCCTTTAAACTAACTCGCAGGAAAGCCCAGCAAGGAATAGTTTCATTAACCACCTTCTCTGTGTCTCACATCACATTAGGCAGAAAACCTACAATGACCTCAGAGCCTCCAAGTGGCCGGAAGCCCATTTCACCAGTAAGGGGCGGTGGAGGGGGGGGGATCCCCAGATTATTAGGCAGAGAACTGGGGTCCAAACACAAGTCCCCACAGATCGTACTCCTTGTACGATCACTGATACACACCCCTGCAGAGGGGGTCTGAGCCATCAGGGTTAGGGGTGGGGTGCCACAGAAGAGGCGAATTGACAGAAGGGTCCAGATACCCATTCTGTGAAAGGCCCGTTAAGCTTTTCTTTTCTGTGACTCAGGCCTGGCAGCGTGGCCCTCTGCCCTGGCACAGATAGCAGCTGGGACGCCTCCAGGCCACCAGACCACAGCTTACCTAGATGCTGTCCTCCATGGACAGAAGGACCAAGTCCACACCCAAAAGGTCAGAGCAGGCTGTTTTGAGGGACACATCGCTGTGGGGTAAGCCCAGTCTCTGAGCCGAGTGCGCCAAAGCCAGAGTCCTGCCTCCCGGCCTGAGAAGTAACCGAGGAACAATGACAATGATAAAAGCACCACTTTCAAAGCTGGCCTAGCCGAGCGGGGGCACCCTGAGTGAGGAAGGTGAGAAGACTGAACCAAGCAAATGGCGCCCTTGGACTCTAAACCCGCACCCAGCGGCCAGCCCGAAAGACCCTCCGAGTGCAAAAGCAAAACAGAAGCCTGTCGATTTTATCGACCTTGGACTTATTTCAGGTGTTTTACTTGGAATGGCCTAGCTGTCAGCACCTTAGAAGTACATGGCTCCTTCCTGGGATCCATCTGGAAGGGAGGCTGTTGGGGAGAGGGGCCCCGGCCAGAGGAGGCGGCGAGTCCTGCTGGGTGACCCTGGATGAGTCCCCTGGCAGCTCCACGTGGCTAGGATTTCCTGACCGTGGAGGTATATCACTCTTCAAGAAAACCTGTTCCAGGGAGTCACTGGGCAACAGCCAGGACCGCGACAGCCTTCTCGGGCTACACCTACACATACAACCGCCCTCTGCTGGTTTGGGCAGCGTCCTCTCCCTTAGCCCCACCGCAACGTTTGCAGTTTGACAGTCATTCTGGAGTTTGAGCTCTGCCCTCAGCCTCCCCCGCCGGCGCACTCCCGCTCCTCGGGGATGCCTCCCCGAGTGCTGCAGGCTCCCCCGCGTGTGTCCCTACCCTGGCCCTTGTTTCACACTGCAGTAACTGTTCTTTTATGTATTAACTGGGTGGAGGGTGGGGGGATGCACCTGAAGCCCAGGCTGGGGTGCACCCACTTGTGAGCACCAAACATCTGACCCCAAGCCCGGAACACAGCAGGGGCTGGAGCAGTGCTGAGGGGACCAGCCCCCAGGGGTCTGTGCTCAGGAACCCTGCCCTGGACCGTGGCCCGGGAGAGGTCTACCTCCTTTACACATCTCGCTGGGCAGGCTGCAGGGTCCTGACAATGGAAGAGCTGGTGTCACCAACCCGTTGCTCTGCAGGGCCAGCTCAGGGGCATGGTCCCCACATACTGACATGCAGGGGTCTGGCTGAGCCCACCCTTCTTGGGCTGGCTCTGCTTTGGGGGTGGGGAATGGGTGTGATCAGGTGGCTTGGCGGGGAGGGTGTCTTTGGGGCCTCTTCCAGGCTGATGGTTTGAGGGTCATGACCCTCAGAACCAATGAATCGTCTGGACCCCATTCCCCAGAACAGATCTTCATTGCAGAGGGACCTTCAAAACCAAAGGCAAGGACACGGGCGGAATCACCAGGCGTGCGTGGGCCTGACAGGAACAATCCTCCATTCTGATTCTGATGGGACTTCCTACCCAGGAGACCCGGCATGCACTCCCACGGTGCTGGAAACCAGTGCCAAGATATCAGTATCACATCAAACACTGCCACGCAAGTGACCAGCTCTGGTGACAGATAACACTGTGACGCCACCAGTCTCTCCCACACCCCCAGTATAAATGGGCTGCAGACACCCCTGTCCTGTCCTGTCCTGAAGGGTATGTGGGCAGTGCCCCCGGCAACTAGATGGGGGTCACGGATACACTTAATCGAGAAAAATGCCTGGAAGGAAACTGAAAAGGGCCAGACAGAGAGCGGGCTGGGGCTGCATCTCTCACGTTGGAAGCTCTGAGGTCCCTGCAGCCCGTGTGTGGCGCTGTATTTGGCGGAGGACAAAACCGTGAAGATGGCTGCAGCACTGCTGTTCACACGATGCACCCGGCTACACCCGGCACAGGGGGGACTCGGGCGACGGCAAATCCTTGGCCGAGGTCGACACCATGTGACGTGGGGGGGAGGGGGCATCGTTGGGTTAGAGCCGCTGCCAGAAGTTTCCGCAGCTTGTGCCCCAGTCGAGCAGGTCAGTGTGTAAACGACAGCAGGTCCACTGGGTACCGATACTCCCGTGGGTCTGACATGCGGCCCCACTCATCCCGCATCACAGGGGCTGGGGGCTGCCCTGGGGCCTGTCCTCACCTGGTCACCCTCCACTGCCCGGTCCATGGACTAGCAAACAGGAGCCTGGTATTTATACCAACAAAGCCAACCAAGATGAAGCAGGTAGTTCATGGACCGAGAAAAGCAAATATAAATTAAAATATCTACTCCAGGATGTGTTGTACAACACAGGGAATATAGCCAATATTCTGTAATAACTGTAAATGGAAAGTCACTTTTAAAAATGTACAAAAGATGAAAAAATTAAAATACCCAAAGCATATAAAAATAAAACCAAGCACTTAAAAACAAACAACCCACCCACTGCAAACACTCAGATCACCACTCCAAAGGGAGAGAAGAGATAAGCCCAACTCCTGGCATCCCCTGCCCCTCCAGATCAGAGGGAAACACGTGAGTTCAGCGAAAACCAGAATGAAGATTTATTCATGCTGGTTGTGCCGCAAATGTCCAAGGCGGCTCGATCTGGATTTAAAGATCACAGTCTCCCGTTTCAGCTCAGCAGCCGCAGCGGTAGGGCTGCCCCTGTGAGCTTCAGGATTCTAGACCCGAGGTCTGCAGCGGTTTCCTTAACCGTGAATGTTATGGACTGTAGGTTGTGACAGATCCCAATCTGGCTATTGACTTCATGAAATCTGCCACACAAAATGCCATGTATCCAGGCTCAAAGCTCCCGGGGAAGCCAAGCTCCTGCCCCGGTCACTGACATACTGTTTTCGGGGGAGGGCTAAGAAGACACACTGAACGTTCGAGAAGTAATGAGAGGAAGCACTGTTACGGGACAGATCATCTGACAGAGAAATTTTTTTTGCTGGCAGACTTCCGACTGCAGACTTCTTGGCACTGGCTTGCTGCCATGCAAATGAAACAAAAATCAATATCCCTCGGTCTGCAAAACCGTGTGTTAACAATCACACTCCAAACAACTTAAATAAGATCCCTCACCCCCGTACCCAAATAACAGTGACTGTTTTTGTTAGAAGGCAGTGCAAAATAAACAGAAAAAGAGAAGAAAAGAAGGCAATTGAACAGGTCCTCCTTAAGCAAAACCTTTCCAGGACTTCAGTGTGGAGATAATCTTTCTGTGATTATGACCAAACCCTCCCGTTGCTTAGCAACACATAATTAAGGAATATGTTTTCAGATCCGCTTTGCAAGCCCAGCCATTATCAGATGAAATTACTGAAGCAACAAATGTCATCGCCATGCAAATTAGTTGGTTGCAAAGAAAGAATGTTTGACTGTGAAGGGGAAGACACAGGGCCTGGGAAATATTGCCTGACTTTCCTCCTGTCACACACTGATTAAAAAAACAAAAAAAGTCAAATAAATTTTATAGTAAGACTTAAAAAGAAAATCCACACGTGAGACAAAACCACAATCTACAGGGAGAGACAACAGAAAAATCCAACCAGCGTCCCTTTGGAAATAAGAAAGAAACGTGTGCGGAGGCCAGCATGTAAAGCAACAGCCATTTCAGTCTACGAGTCGCCGAATCATCAGCGGCTTCACCAGTGTAACAGATAACCCTAATGCAATATCTCAGAGCTGCAAGATCAGGCTCCCAGCCCCCACCAATGGCTATTTAAGGGGTATTTTCGAAAAGGTACATCTTATTTTTACCACGATTTTCGTCCCACTCTCTCCACCCTATAACGCTAGTTATTCAGGGAAAAAAAATTCATTTAAAAAAGATTCAGTTTTCTAAACTATGTTGGGGAGGACAGGGGAAAGAAAGGAGGAAAGCTGATTAACAGCTTAAATAGCCAGGAAAGATCCCAGAGTCGAAATAAAAATTCATAAGTGTTGCTCAGAGGATGCCCACCTGGAACTTTATCCAGCCGCCCAGGGAAACACATGCATTCAATCACACTCGTCTCGTGTTTTGAAGAGAATAGCTAGATTCCTTCTCTCTTTCCTCAACTTGGAAATATATCCTTCCCTACAAGTAAGCAGAATTCCCAACCGTGTTTTCCAATATGTGAGGCTAAGTCTGTTTTTGAAACAGGGAGTTCTAAGGGATTTCAACATCTTGCTTTGTTTAACACACAATTCTGGAAGCACACCCGTTTTTAGCTCTGCAGTGATTAATTCTACCTCTGATACTGTGTAGACCCTTCAGAGGTGTGCTTCCATACTATAATGCACTTCTAACAGCAAGTGAACGATGAACGATTTATGGGAGGCGTTGGACAAATATCCCACCTTCTCCAAAGCCACTGAATGTGAACTGGAGAAACTGCCACCGCTCGTGAGCTGAGGGTTTCATCCTGTTCTGAATGATTTCTGGGTTTCTCCCATAAACACAGTTGTGTTTCCTTACTGTAAAGGGAAATCCACAAATCAGCTTGAGCTCAACTAGAGAAAAGGGGAGGCAATGCCATCCCAGTGGGTCGGCCTGAACCACAAATCTATTTCACCCAAGAGAACCCTCGCCAGTTGGCTAGCTGGCCGAGGCGCCAGGTTGGGCGGAGTGTGCGTGTAAGCGAGAGCAAGTCCAGGGGAGGGTTGGTCTCTCCGGACTTGGCCGGAGAGCAACAGGAACACGAGGACCTACTGTCCTGTGGGCAAATCTCTGCCCCCACTGTCCCCTCCACGTCCCAAATGAGGAAAGGCAGGGAGGGGGTGCATTACTTGGTTCCGGTGCAAGCATGGTGGACACGATGATGGGGGCCCCCGTCCGCCGGGCCACCTTCTGGTAGGGCGAGTGGGGCGTGTGGAGGCTCTGGCTGGCCGGCAGCAGGGTGGAGGGCTCCGGGGGGACGTTGGGCTTCCGCAGGAGCTGGGGGCTGCTGTGGGAGCTAGGCAGGGGAGACGCCACCGCCCCACGCTCCCGCTTCAGCAGCTCCATGGGCACCGTGTACGCCGTGGAGTAGGCAGTTCTGGGGCCCGGGTTAGTCAAGGCCACCCCGGCCTGCGGGGGGTACGTAGGGCCCAGCCGCGCTGTCAGGGCGCAAGGGGTGGGAGAGCTGTACCCAGAGTTGGAGGGAAGGTGGGGGACTTGGGCGCCCACCCCCGGGGCAGAGTAGGTAGCCGCGGCCTCCAGGAGATGCTGGGATGGCGCGCTGGAGGGGCGGCGAGTGGGATCTGCAGTTTGGGGGGAGGTGGCCTGCAGGGGCCCCGCCGGCTGGGGCCGCAGGGCCGAGGCGTCCAGACCAGACAAGTCACTGTGGAGCTCGCTTCGGTGGCTCAAGCTGCTGGAGCGCGTCCGGGGCAGAGAGCCTCCCCGGCCCTGCCTGCGCAGCTGCATCTCCGTCCTGCAGCTGCTGGCCAGACGGCTCAGGACGCGGGCCTGGCCCAGGTTGGGCGCCACACACTTGATGTCTGCATCCTCCATTGTGGACAGGACGGCTGGGGAGTCGAAGCCCTGCTGCAGCAGGGCCACCAGCGTGGCCTCGGCCACGCCCTCCGCCCTCAGGAAGGCCAGGAACTCGGGCATCGCACTCCTCTTGCTGCCGCCGGGCCCCCGGAAGGCGGACAGGTCGGCCTCGCAATTCTCATAAGGCGTCCTGGGGTAGACGCTTTCCCGGGCAGGTCCGTAGCCTCGGTTCAGGGCGCCCGGGGCTGTGCCCAGGCTGGCATCGGAAGCAGCAGCCGCTCCAGGGTCCACGACCAGGCACGTGGGGGCCGCCTGCCTGGCAGTGGTGGCGGAATCCATAGGCCTCTCGCCCACATCGCTGTAGACCTGGCTGGCAGGGTAGGCGGGCACCTCCGCCCCAAACCTGCTGTCGGCCAGCTCCCCCGAGTACCGCGCAGGCAATGGGGCCTCGCTCTGCGATCGCTGCCCCTGAGGGATCATTTTACCTCCGGGGTCCCGGTACAGGTGACCGGTGTCCTGCAGGACAGGGGCCCGGCCTTGCACTGGCTCCCATGTCATCCTGCTGCCCAGCGCTCCATAACCGGGCGGCAGCTGGCCAGCTCCCGGGTCGTGATGGCGCTGAGGCTCTCTGGGGGCCCGGGCGGCTCCGGCCGGGTCGCTGTAGTAATCCCGCGGCAGCAGGGCCCTGCGAGCTGACATCACCGCCTGTCTGCTGTCGTAAAGGGCGAAGTCGGGAACGGAGCTCTTCCTTCCGGCCCGCGAGTTGTAGAAGGCCTCCCGGTAGCGGCCGGGCTCGGCGGCCCCGGGCGTGGTGGCATCCTGCAGCCCAGGGCTCGGCCGCTCGCACCAAGGTCCCTCTCCGCCTCTGGCCGTCAGGGAGCCTCTCCTCCCCAGAGCCTCAGCGATCTCCCAGGGGCCCTCGCACCACCCGGCAGCATCCCAGCTCTGAGACCGACCGATATTTATATGCCTGCTGGGAACCGGCATTGGAAAAAAAAAATGACTACGGCCGAGGCAGAGGAGGAAGCCTTTCTTTACAAATCTTCAATTACATACATCAAACCCAGACCCGGCTGTATTCTATCCCTTCCAAGACAGCAGGAACAACCAACTGTGGGTTTTCTATTTCAAAGTATGGCCTAAATTATTAATCCTCCGAAACCTTAGTAGACAAAACACAACACTCACGGTAACTTTGCCTCACTCTCCAATGGTAGCGCCAGAGGTCTTTTCTTTATGGCTCAGTCCCAGAAAGGAGGCTGCATCCAGCCCGCCGGGCCCCCCTCCCGGCTGGTGCGCTCACATGGACCTCGGCTCTCTCAGCGTGCGGATTAGGAGCTAAATAAAACCCCGAAAGCTTTTGTTCCATGTGACATCTCGTTAGACTGATGAAACCGGCTGCGGGCTCCAACCAGGCCTCTCGACCCGCAACTGGGACTTATCTTCACACTGAAGCTCCGGCTTATCTCCCCCGTCCTCACCAGGGCACTTTTTGGCCGAGTACTCCCTCCCCCTCCCGAAGGTGCCCCCACCCCCGCCTCTGATCGCCTAACAGTGACAGGAGGAAAATAGAAAAAGACCGCTTTAATGTTGATTCACTCTTAATCTACCCTGATGAAATGTTAATCCATTGCACACGGCTAAGAACAAATTAAATGTGAACAGGCAGGCGGGATAAAAAGAAAAAGTCTCGCACAGTTTCTAGAGCGTGAGATTCCCCAAGAGATGGGCCAGGTCTGCAGCCCGATGCTTTGCCAATATTGAAATCTGGCTCTGAGATGACTCTGGTTACGAATCAAACGAGTTATTACATTGCTCAAGTCCAAATGGATTCTTTACCGTATTATCGTAAAACACGGATCCTTTCATACTGCCTGGAAAAACAACAACGGTGACAGAAAAACAACCCATGCGTGTAATCTAGAATTTATCATTTTAAGACTGCAACAGAGGTCAACAACTAAACCCCAACATTATGAAGCAAAGCTGGGAGGGAGGAGGCTGCACCTGAGGCGCGTCTTCGTTTAAATCTGTCTGCAAGGAAAGCAGAATTCTAGCGAGCTTGGCCTGGCTCAGATCTCGCGGATCATTTTCCATGTTTCCATAGATTAAGATTTTACATAGTCCTCCGGGGACTTTAGGTGCAATAATGCAAAGAACAGCAGTTATTTAGATAAAGGAAAGCTCCACATAGGAGCATTAAAATATTTTCTTAAACATACACACAGGTCCCCGAGAAGCACCACCACAGGCTGGACCGGGATCTTCCAACTGCAGGTTCCACGATAAAGAATTCACAACGAAAACAAAAGCTGGGAATCGCGAGGCTACAAGGGCTGTGTGCAGTTAGAACGTTAAAAAAAATGGGACAATTTGCATATTTGCAGCCATTAAACTTGAGTGTTTCGTCTTCACCCATACGTCCCTCAACCTAAGATGCAACTAGAATCTTTAGCTAAAGAGAATTAACTGTTTAAAAAAGAAAAAAATGTTTTTTGAATGAGCAATACTGAAAATTTACTGTGAAGAGGAAAGTGGGTAGAAATCCATTTCCGGGAACTAGAGGCACACGGCAACGCAAGACAGTTTAAAAGGGCAGTGCCCCCTCATCCTGAGCAGTACATATATTAAACTTTGGGACAAGCTCTGTTTAAACCAATGTTACTCCCCAAAGAGCACTGGTCCCCAAAAGCCAGAGCTCTGTGACCCCCAACTGACTACTTAGGAACTGGCCCAGGCGCTGCCTGGGGACACAGCACAGGGACCCCAGTCTGCCGCCTGAACACAAACCATGGCCTCTATTTCTGACCCAAAAATGCCAATAGGGCCTCAAGTGAACTGGGAAAAAGCCCTGGCAGATGGCAAAGAGACTCAAATCCTCCCCCAGTCCCCTCCGTCTCCTAGGATGCATGACAGGAAAAAAAGAGAAAAATGAACGAGCCACACTGCAAAACGTTGGGTTTCCATGTATGAAAGCAGCCTGCTGGTGCCAATTTCTCTAATTCCTCTGCTGGCACATTTGCCATCATGGGCTGAAAGGCCTGGGCAGAGGAGACAGAGGCAACGGGCCTGGCCACAAACAAGACAATATTTACACATCTCACCAATAGCCTGAAGATGTGTCCACTTAGAAGATACATCAAAAAGGACAGGAAAACGTTAGAGCCCCAAACTCAATGGAAACAGCACTATCTGGTTACAGCAGATCCCTTCCCGGCTCTGTTGGGCAGACGGGTTTTCTCTTTGGGGCACTGTTCAGAGCCAGGCGCAGCTTCCTCCCCTCCGGAAAGGAGAGGGTGGAGAAACATGGGGCAGTCTGGGCGGTAACCCTTCTAAGAAGGACGACAAGCAGACAAGACTGTGTGAAAACAAGCCTGGTGTACGCATCAGGCGGGACACACCTTCACCCCAGAAAAGACACTAACCTGATGACGTCTCCGGCAGCTCCAGCCCACGCTGGCCTTGTCACCCCCCTCTCCCAGTCTTGGCTCTTTTGGCCAAGAGGGGCCTTTGAGGCCTCCTAGTGGGGGTTCCATCCCATTGTCCCTTTCCCTGCCACCTCCCTCCTTCCACCACTGGTCAGAGAACACGGCTAGCTGGGCAGGAAGGGCCACAGCAGTCCTGCCTGACCCTTCGAGGTGACCAGAAAACAGGGCATCTTTGACATCATCTTTTCCTTGCAGGATCCTCATTAGAGGGCTTCAACATTTGTTCAGTCTGTACCAGGCCTTGTGCTGGGTGTTTTGCCCATAAACGATTCTACAGGCAGGAATGATTATGTCACATTCCAGGTGCTGGGATGCAGAGCTTGGGTACCCGGCCCAGGGCCACGGTGCACAGGACCCAGCTCAAACTCCAAAAGCCAACGCTCTGCTTTCTGGAATTCCCTGCGCCGACCTGGGGCAACAGTCCTGCTGGTGCTGGACAAAGGGAACCTCTTTAACAAAGTAATTCTGTTATTTTCCTAAGGTTTCCCAAAACCCCAAATATAAATGTCACTTATAAAATTAACCACTTGAGTATCAGAAAGTAACTCCTAAACAGACAACTGCCTCAGCTTCTCGAAACGAGGCGCAGTGGGCCCTTGCCAGAGTCAGGGCCCCCAGACTTGAGCCAACAGATGGCACCAGCCTAAGGCGTCATCAGTATTATACCATCTCGATGCTTCCTTTTTCTTCCTTCCTGTCATAAAGAAACACAACATGGGGTGGCGTTAATGCTACAAAACGCCACCTGTGGTGCAGACATGTCCCTTCAGAAGTTATCTGTGCCGAATCTTTTTGCAGCGGGGTAGCTGTTGGTAACTCACCCAGATTACGGATGAACTGAAGCAGGTCGAGCCCTCCACTTCAGC
>NW_006796565.1:609986-620235 GCF_000442215.2 Lipotes vexillifer | reverse complement strand
CACTTCAGCAGGACTACCTAAGAGCATGCACAGCCCATGGCCCCTAAGAAACAAGGAGCAGGTTTTTGAGAAGGTGCGAAGGTGTAACGCCAGGGGCAGAACAGCAGTGAACAGAAGATTCAGGGAGGCGTCACCCTCCACCCCAGAACGAGGAGGCCCAGGTTCGTTTCCTTCAATTTCCGACCCATTCTGCTTGGAAGCCACCCAAACTCACGCAGCCTCAGCTTTGCAATCCGCCAAATATTATGACAGATGTTTTCCTGTGTTAGGTAAAAACACCTGTAACTGGACTTGCACTTTTCTAAACACTCTGGCAGATTTTTTTTTTTTTTTAAAGCTCATGCACAGTCTTTAGGAAAGGGCTGATTTTCTGAAAAATCTCACGTTGACTAAATAAAGCGAGATGGGACCAATATCTGAAAGATTAATGAGTCTCTCAGACTGAACTTTTTAATCCTGCAAAGAGTCTCACTACAGAAAACTGCATAAAGGAAAAAGCCATCTTCTGAAAACTGAGGAACAGGCAATCCACATTCTCTTGCAGACAAAATAAACCCAAGGTAAAGCTGATCCTATAGAATCATCTGAACAGGAACCTCAAGGTTATAAGCAACATCCCCCCAAGGCTGATTGCTGAATTCCCCGGGGAGCATAAGGCATCAATTCACAACTGTAGAGACCTGAAAACTCTGAGATGACCTAGACAGTTCCAGAAAAGCAGGGAAGGAAATCCAGGAGGCGGACAACCATCCATCCCTTCCACCGAGCAGTCCTCGGGCAGACTGCCCACCAGCATTTCATGTTCTGATCAACACGATGACCTGGGAAATTGCTTGAAAAGAATGGGAAACAGAAGGACTGCTCTGGGGTCTAGTCCTCACTTCTTTCTTTAAAACAAAGAAAATAACAACAACAACAACAATCAGGCATATGGTGGACTCAGCGAATCTCAAGGCCAGACTCACATGAAGGTCACTGGGTCTAACTGCCTGTCCCCCGACAGCTGTGCTGTTTCCGCCGGCCTGGCGGCAAGGGATGCTTACCCCTTCTTAGGAGGAGACTCTAGAGCATTACTTGGCCGGCCTTCCCTGTGCCAGGCCAACACTAGCCTGAGGCTTTCCATCCCCTGGCTCTCCAGTCCTTGGGGCCAGGAGCCCAAGGCAGCTCTGAAAGCAAAGGCGGAAATAAGAAAGCCCCTGAGATGCCTCCCTGCGCCTGCTGTTTGCCAGGATGAAGCCGCTGCAGCGCGCTCGCCCTCTGCCCCCCACGGGGCAGCATCTCCTGGGGGACACTGCTGAGGTTAGTTAGGTTACACTCTGTTTTCCGGCAGAGACGGCCAAAAATAGGCCCATGACATCCCACTTCCTACTTTTAAATGTGTACAGGCTGTGTTTTTTGTTTCTGTCAAGTGCTTTAGAATTTATGTTTAAAAACAGCTTTCTGCCTTTAAAAAAGTTTTCTTTCCTTCTGTCCCCACAGTGTCCCCTACCAAAGCGACTTACTTGGCTAGTCTGAATCAGAGAGGGGGACACAAACCCCAAGTACACTAGGAAAACAGCAAACAGGGTCTGGCAGGGCTTTAAGATAGCCTCCGTCTAAGTGACGTGAGTACAGAGACAACATTGGCGTAACCGACCAGACATTTCAGGCATCCCAGGATCGACACAGCATCACAGGCTCTTGGATGCAGGCTTTGGGCTCCTAATTTCCAACCTGGAGTGGGAGGCTTTACATCATCAGCACGGCCCTCCAGAGAAAATCCAAGCCACGAGGTAGGGCCTTGCAACCAAATGAGCTGCCCTCTGAACAGTCCCAGGCCTCCCGTAACTCACGATTTAGCCATTTTCAGTGAAAACAAAGGCTTGTGCGTCGCTCCTGACTTGATTTCTTGACTGGATGATAAAACTTAGTGAGAGCCGCATTATGAAAATCAGGCTTGATTCCCACATGTTATGGGATTAGAAAGTCTCTTTTATGGCATGTCTTGAATGTGCCGGTGAAGCAGAAAGTGTGAGCTGAGACCCCAGGTCGGACGCAGGGCCTGGGCAAAGCACAGGGCAGAATCTACCTGCAAAGGCTTTCCTGGATCCTTGACAGCACCTGGCGCAAAGTCCGCCTCGGGCTGGTGCTCAGTGACCTCTGCTTCCCTCCAATAACAGCTCTTCCTGCAAAGTCTCAGCATCTCAGGTGACCCGACTCCCCTTGACGTTGCCACTCTCACCCCAACACACTCCTGTGTTATGACTCCTCATCTCTGTTGGGTTCTGAGTATCAGGAATGGCTTCCTCTCACCTTGGTTGATGCCCCAGTCATTTCCACCCGCCAGGCTCCAGCTCAAATAACCCACCTCCAGGAAGCTTCCTCAGTCCCCTGCTGTCACTCTGTCCCCGGTCCAAAGAAATCTGCCACCTATCAAAAGTGAGAGTACCAAATAATCCAGGGAATTAATCCACCTGCAGAGACATCCCATGGTTTTCTCACTAAGGTGGCAGAGCCCTGTCCCCTCCTGACATGTCCTTCTTGCATTCATCATGTGCTCATTTGTTTGACTCACGGGTTGTAAAAACTGACCTATCGAACAGGACTCTGTACGAGGAACAGGACTTGGTGGCAACAGCCAGTCTTCGCCCTCAAGGAGAGTATGTTGTGATGGAGAAAAGGACAGAGAGGTGCACACGACCACCAGGGAGCCCCGACCCACGGCGGGCCCAACCTCTGAGCGCAGGTCCAGGCTGAAGCAAGCACAGCCCCTCACTTGCAAGGACTTGGGCACAGTGGGAATTGAGCAGAGACAGCAGAGGAAGACGACAGCCCCCAACGTCCGACACGGCCTGGCAGGGACCCACACTGTCCCGGCCCGCAGCGCTGTTTCTCACCCGGGTCCTGATCGTACAGTAAGAAGACGGGCTTTAAAGACCTTCTGAGGACAAGAAAGGACTGATCGTCCACGCTGTCTGTTTCACCCATTCCAGGGTGCAAACAGGAAGGGAGGACCCTCTTGTTTCCCAGGAGTTGGGAAACAAGCTGATGGGTGTTCCAGCCCCTCTGATGTCCACACAAGAAGGACAGGAAGTGTGGAGATGGCGGCGAGCAGGTGCACAGCGATGTCCAGAACATGCTCCCCCGGCTACTGCACAGCCCCCTGCTGGTACCCAGGAGATTATTCCCCGGACCTGGAAGGGGAGCCCGCATTTCAAAAGGGCCACCTGAGGCCTCTCTGGAGACGGAGGGCACGCCTGAGCTCTAGAGCAAGGGAGTTAATCAATGTTCAGGATGGTCATCAAATAATGGTTTGGCGAGCTGAGTATAAGTCAGTCAGGACAGGAGGCTCACTCCACGCCTGTCATTTGTAAGGTTCTGGAAAAGGGATCAGAGGGCGGGAAGCTGGCAGCAAAGCGCATCTTGGAGTTCTGGCATCACAGTCACCCCGAACACTTGTGATTAGGTTGAGCTGTGTGGGACAGCCTCTGAATTCACGTGGGGCACCATTTGTGGGCCTCCAGCTCTGCAAAGCCAGATCACTCTGCTGTCCTCAGACCTACTCTGACAAAGGAGGCTTGGCCTGGAGGTGCTGGAACCCTGTGAGGTGTTCGTTAGGCCTGGAGCAGACCTCTTTCCTCAAAGTTGCAAATGACCAAAATGAAACGCACCCTGAGCAAAGCAGACGAGGCAGGCAGCTCACACTCGGGAGGCGTGATCCCAAAGGGCACAGAGACAGGTGTCGCCCACCTGGGGGAGAGTGTGACCCTCCCCGGTGGGCGCAAGAGCCAGAGCAACAGCCGCAAAACAAAACCCAGACACTGACAAACACCCACACCCGGCCATGGACTAAAGTCACCACACCCCAAACCCCAAAGTGGAAACAGAGCAGCCCTAACAGGCTGCTTTTAAAAATGTGGGGAGTTTAAAAAAATCCACCAACCGAGATGAGAGCCCATCGGCAAATCAACAAGTGTAAACAGTAGCTTAAATCTGCATTTCACAGATGAGGAACAATGGAGAAATAATACAACATGGAACCTGACTCTCATCTGCAGAAAGCTGAGGGCCGGGTGTGGGTGCTCGACAGACCCAATCCTTAGGTGACAGCGGGAACCCCAGGGGAGGGGCCGCTCTCCAAATTTATCTTAAAACCAGGGCCTGATAAGACAAAATATGGATATTTATCCCTCACAAACAATGTCTATGAAGTTTCAACTTGACCATTCCCCCTGCCTTTTCTGATCCTTTACCTGAGCACAACGTAGCTTTATTATATTCATTTATACTACAGAGTTTTAAGTCATGTCTGGTTGACTATTGTATATTTACATAGCTAATGTAATTATCACTAATCACATAATTACTGGAAATGTACATAATTGCCTGATCCAAACATATAATTATAATGTATAGCAACATCATGAATCCCATGTTTAAGATCTACATTTTGGGACTATTTAAAGACATTTATTAGAAATAATTGTGGACTGCCTATAGATGGTCTCGACGCTGTTTCGTGGTAAGGTGCTCCAAGTGCTTTAAAAAACAAAACAAGTAGTGATTTTATAATGCTTTTTTTTTTTTAAGACGGGTGAAACAAAAAGCACACAAATAAAAGACAAAATTTTCCTGGCCTGAGTCTATAGATTATGGTCTTCCCATGGGGAAATAAGGTCAGTCCTTCCCTGTGGGCTCTGATGGGTGTGAGCCAGGCAATGAGATCTGCCCCCCCACCCCAATCCTCCCTGCAGGGAGCACACAGCTGGCCTGGACACCCTCACCACTTCCACCACCGCGACGACCTAGAAGCTCTTAGACAACATCTTTGCTTCTTGAATATTCTGGGACCATGAATGAACTTTCTTGGGGGAACGGTCCACTGAGACGTACTTTCACAATGGCGAGCTCATCCCACTAAGAGCACAGTGACACTGGGAAAAAAGTTTTCTTCCACCTCATCCCTGCAGCATTTTCTGACTTTTCTCGTCCTCTTGGGGACAAAGATTCCCAGGATTTATAACTACGTGTTTAATAGACACCGGTTTATTAGACAATTTAATAGACAATAGAGGTTGGCCTCTATTTCTCCCACAACCATCCAACCAACCCACCCATCTTCCTCACCGCCTTTTATTCTCTGTTCCCATAAGAACATCCCAAAGGTAAGGATTGTTGAATTCGACTGTTTATTTAAAAGGAGGTTCACATCATTTCTTTTTTTCCCGCAGAGGAAAGAAGTCCTCTCCTGAATTATGTGATGAAGGGGACTGATTACAGCTCAGCTGATATAATCCTCAGGACCATTTTTCCACACATAAAAGACATTCAAACAAAATGAAGATGAAATATCTACTTTTTTTCCAAATTACGTTTTCAAAAGCAACAGGAAAGAATGGTGTTTAGTGATTTATTGTACCATAACACACAATAAGGTGCTGTAACAAAAAGTCATCAGCAAGCCCACTGTGGTATATTACAGTTCTGCAAACCTAGGCTCCAGAAAATGCTTTTCTGGGTTTACTTTCGCAGTGACATGGGATAGCAAGCCCTCTTCTCTGGCCAACAAATACTTGGGGCAAATCAAACCAGCTCTGCCATGATGCAGTTACGTATTAAAACTCTCTGACTGGTGCAATTCATAAATGCAATATTCCAATTATGCCAGCAAACTAAACACAGGAGAAAACCAAGACCTACATTATACAACAAAAAGAAGAGACTGCAATTTGGTCTGACCGCTCTATCAGCAGACTTTGCTCCATAAAACCTTTACACAACAGCACTCTAGGATTATTTGATATGAGGCATCAGGAAAGAGCAGAGAACAAATTACAAATATCAAAACAGAAGAACTGCTTTAAGAAAAAAATCTGGCTTTTAAGTCAGCTTGAAAGACCATTATTCTAACGGAGCTGGGTGGAGTCCCGAAGACTTTGGGTGGTGAGAAGCGAAGCTATCCTCTATACTTTGCTTAATCCCGAGCAGAAACATCCCCTTAGAGGCGCAAAGGTGCAGACAGATTCTGGGCACATGAAGATTGATGGACTGGGTCACAAGGGGACTGCGGTTCAGAAGGAAGAGACCCCAAGGGCTGCTGTGGAAGGTTTCAGGGAGGAAGGGACTGGGCCTTGGGAGGCAGGTAGGGATTCTGGAAGCAGTACTGGCACAGGGGTGATGCTCAGATCCCACCAGACTGGCTCAGCTGGAGAAAAAAGGTTCATTCGAGGGGTGGCGGTGGGGGGTTGACCCTGGAGGGCATCAGAAGCCTTGTCTGGCTTGGGACCCAAAGCCAGGGATTTGCACTGGGGTTGGCAGCAGGCGGGAGGGAAGAATTTGAAGGAACATGTGTTCCCACAGACCCAAGATCATGAAGACAAATCTCCTACAAGCCTGGAGCAGAGCAGGGCAGCTTCATGTTTTTAATCATAAAACAAAAACAGAGAGAGAGAGAGAGAGAGAGAGAGAGAGAGAGAGAGAGAGAGAGAGAGAGGGAGAGAGATACAGGAAGTCCCTGGGGTGTAGGCGGCGGGAAGGAGAGAATTGTTTGCTGAGCCTGCTGGACTTCCAAGGAGAACATTCAAAAACAGTTAGTTCAGGTTTATAGAACAGAGACTGCCAAGCATCCAAAGCCAGGGATGGAGGTGTGTGAGGCTTTCAGGAGGAAGAAATAATGGAATCCACGTGCCGATTCAAGGGCAAGCCCAAATACAGAATAGCAGACTGCCTAGGTGCCTGGGCGCAAATCACCAACTGCTCCGTACCTCGCTGGTAGCACCTGGGAAACGGATGTCCTGACCACCTGTCCTCACCATTAAAGGCACTAAACCAGCTTATAAATACAAGGAGCACCAATGGAGCATCTTGGAGCAGCTGTTATACTTCATGGGACACCAAGTGACTGTTTGGGATCATGGATGATTGTAAATTACACTTGAGTAACTTTGGACTGTAAATTACACTTGAGGAACTTTATGTCATGCATGTATCTTGATAGTGGCTACTGAGAAATTAAAAGATAAAACAAACCACTGCAACTGTCTCAGCAACACCGTTCATGGATAAAGGAGATGCTGGAATTTGTTATAAAAAATACGCGGGGGAATGGTGAACCATGCCTGGGAGAGAGGGTGCGAAAGAACGGCCAATGGTTTTGCTGTCACCGACCACCCCGGACAAGGAGAGGAAAGGCCCCTGGTGCTTCAATCCCATTCTTGTCTCAGATGTGCTACCTCTAGATAAATACTGGGGTTGGGGTTGGGGGTGGGGGGTGGAATCGGCCCCATAGACATTCCTGATACTAACCTTGGAAAGCTGATCCACTAGGGCTTTCTGGAATGGGGACTCAGTACCCCAAATGAAGCACCTTTCCACAGGAGGGCAGAAGTACAATTAAAAACCCCCAAACAGGGCTTCCCTGGTGGCGCAGCGGTTGAGAGTCCGCCTGCCGATGCAGGACACATGGGTTCGTGCCCCGGTCCGGGAAGATCCCACATGCCGCGGAGCAGCTGGGCCCGTGAGCCATGGCCGCTGAGCCTGCGCATCCGGAGCCTGTGCTCCGCAACGGGAGAGGCAACAACAGTGAGAGGCCCACGTACCACAAAAAAAAAAAAAAAAAAAAAAAAAAAACCCAAACAATCAGCTGAACCCAGATTGTGGGACACTGTACAAACCTATTCGCTTGGACTCTTCAATGATGTCAATGCTTCTGAAAGTCAAAAGGACCAGGGAATTATTTTAGACTAAGGAGACCAAAGAGACATGACAACTAAACGCCTCCTATGACCCGTGATTGGTTTCTGCACACAGGCAAACAAACCAGCTAAAACAGACATGTGGGGGAGATGTGCATGTGCCATCTATGTTAGATAATGCTATAATGAGGTCCAATTTCCTGGGGGTGATGATGGTGGTGTGTTTATGCAGGAAAGGAGCCTCTAATACATGCCATAGGTACTTAGGAATAAACTGCTGCACTACACATTTCTCTCAGATGGTTCTGGGAAAGTCCATCCATCCATCTTCCATCCATTCAAACACATGTATCTCTATAAGAAGAAAGCAAGCGATAACAAATGTTATCAACTGGTAAATACAGCTGATGGGAATACCAGTGTCCGTTGTACTATTCTATCAGTCTTTCTGTAGGTTTGAAAATTTTTTTAATATTTAAAAAAAAAAAAAAATCCTTGAATCCCAAACCCCTTACACTGCAGCAGAATCCCAGGGATGTGGAGGGACAGTCAGTGCTCCTAAATTCTTTTAGGTCGGAGCTGTTGCAGGGCAGACAGTCACACAGTAGAACATGCCTTTAATGCCTCCACACCGCTAGCTTGAGCCCCATCTACAAACAATTCCATATGGACAGCTCCTGGGAGATGTTTTCCTGGGCCTGAGTGAACTGGCCAACTGGTGTGCTAGCATATTCAGGGGTCGGGGACAGGCTGCTGAGCCCACCCCGCCCAGCGGCTCCCCTCCTGAGAGAAACCCTGCAGTGAGGTCACGGGTAACCACGCCAAGCCAAACCCAGCCGATAGCACGGACACCAGCCGGCTAGGAGCACTTTCATGCTAAGCCCAGGTCCACTGGCGCTGGATTTCTAACCACTCCCTAACGAGGAGAGGACACGGTGCTCAATCCACATCTCAGAGTTCTGTCCCCAGGTTTCCACTAGATTTTAATCCTGTTTATTTTTCCTTTCATGAATATAACACTTCCAGACATTTTTCAAAGATACCAGGGACGCAAACAGATCATGAGGGGCTATGCTGGGCTCCTGAGGAATATATCAGAATTTGTGCTGGTAAATCTTTTCATTCAAAACAGATAAAGTCCAGAAACTTCCGCAAGTAAAAAAAAAAAAAAAAAAAGATGGTCCTAATATGCAGTGCCTTTCTTGTGCAAAATGATCTTGGGCCTGCTTCCCCCAACTTCCGTCCTAGCCCCACCCCTGCCCTGGAAGCGGGCCTCAGCCTACTTCAAGGTCAGGCCTACTGACCACGCCAAGGACACCAGCAGAGCGAGTGGGAAGGTGGGAGGTGCTGGGGGTGGGGGGTGGGTCGCAGCCCGGCTGGGAGACCAGCTGCAGGATTCCAGGGCGGGTCTACGCGTCTTTGGTGAAAAACCGCCAAATCACGCTGGCTCTTACCTTCACAAATCCTGTCCAATCGCTGTCGCTTGACTTTGTGCTTATCCACAAGGGCCATTCTTTATCGAACTTTGCACCTCTCTGATTCAAAAGGCAAAGCGGTCCTCTAAGAACTTAGGGGCCCTCGCAGGAGTCTGCCGGCATTACGCCACTACGCGCCCTGAAACAAGGAGAAAAGAAGCCTTACTCTCTGGACACCCTGGGGGCAAGGACGGCAGGTCATTCGGGCGTGGCTGCCACTTGCTACAAGGGGACCTGCCCTTGGGCGCTTGCTCTCCTCAAATGCTGGAGATGGATTTGCTCCAAGTCCACGGGACAGTCTCCCGCCTCTGAGGGCAGCACGCGACACACAACAACTGTCTTTGGTTCCTGAAAGTGGTAAATGGCAGCATCTGGATCTCTTGCTTTTGACTTCGGGGCTGGAAACACCAATTACTGACCAGCCTGAGTCATAATACTTTGTACTCGAATGCCAGAGACCAAGCTATAGCCAGAGGGGCAGAGTCACAGATCAACCCACACCACCTAGGAACACATCCCAGGGGCCTCTGGACCGAGATGCAGACACCCAGCTGCCACTACTCTCTCAAGGCCTTCTGCCAGGAGGTTCACAAAACCTTTCAGAACTGCCCTTTGGCCACCGCTCAGCACCACACAAGCCCCTTGCCCCACCGCCTGAGAACGGGGCAAGAAGGCACGCACCACCTAACCAAGGTTTGACCAGTGCCACCTTCCGGAGCCTTCCTTGCATCCAGAGGGAGCCACAGCTGGCATCGGCTGCCCCACACCTGTGGTGTCTCAGGCAGAGGAGGAAGGGTCTTCCATTGGGGTTGGGGTATTTGGGCCTCTCCAGAGGGAAATCCGCATGCCAGGCCACCTGCGGAATGGGGAGCCCAATTCGTGGAGAAAGTCGGGGCTGCGTGTTTGGGAGACCCTGACCTTCATTTCCTGCTCAGCCAATGTACCAGTTGAGGCCACAAATCATCACCTGTAACCCCCAAAAGTCCCACAGCTTTTGACTCATTACTGCAGTTATTCTAACAACAACAACTACTACCACACACACACACACACACACACACACACACACACACACACACACACACACACACACACACACAC
>NW_006796565.1:590200-609635 GCF_000442215.2 Lipotes vexillifer | reverse complement strand
CACACACACACACACACACACACACACACACACACACACACACACACACACACACACACACACACAGTTGTCCTCAGTTATCCAGCAAATGAAGAGGGGGTTAGGAGACACACGTGAGGCTTCAGGGTTAATAATGAGGATTATTATGTATGATCATCAGTTACTGCAAAATGCTGGGAGTTACTTTATCAAAGGTCGGAATGCAGGTCTGACTGAAAAGGTAGGCGACTTCCTGGAAGTTAATGACTAATTTCTCAGCAATGAGGCTGAAAAGATTTATGGCAATAATTATGTGATTTTTTAAAAATGAGCTAGGGAAAAAGAAAAAGCACAATTTCCACTCACAGAAATAATTAATGCAACATCCAAGAGACACCAAACCCTTTCCAAACCTGGGACGTTCCCCACACCTGGAATGACCCTACTGGACAAGCGAGGAGATGAAGCCGTCCTGAAGCAAGCCAGAGCGGCACCGGGTTGATGGGGTAGGCAGATTTCTAAAATTCTGGTTTCACTTTTGCTGGGCTTTATGAAAGGGAATCATGCAAAGCGGGGAAGGTGGTTTCTTAGTGGTCAACTTGAGACAGACAGACAGAGGAGCAGGACCTCTGATCCAAGGGTTTCTGTCCAAGAGAGACCCTCAGAGGCTGGCTGGCAAATTTGATTTGCTCGGGTCCTGGGCTCTGATCAGCGGACGGCCCCTCCTTGGCTCTGGCGTGGAGACACACCCCGTGTTAGCCGCCACATCCAGGGTGAGAGAATTAATTAGTTAATATTTGTGAAGTGCCTTGGAGATGAGAAATGACAGCATTATCATCTGAGGCAAGACGGGCTTCACACCCTCCTCCTCCAATTCCCTGAGTGAGAAGGCATAATCATTCTTTTTGCTTTCCTTTGAATTTTAATTTGTATAATTAGATGGCTTCCTGAAAAATTGATAAGTAGAATCTCGATTATGCAATCAAAGGAAAGAATCAGGTTACACAAATTGTCTGCGTCCTATTATTTAAAAAAAAAAAGGCAACTGACTCGTTTGTGTGGCTTTGGGGGGTGGGGTGGGGTCTCTCTGTGGCTGGCCCTTCCACGGGGTCCCCTCCAGCTGCGGCACCCACCCCTGTCTCAGACTGGACATGCTGACAGAGCATCCAGAGTCGTGAGGCCACCGGGCGAAGTCTGGTCTGGACGTTACAGCAGTGACCACAGACTAATTCATGTAGTCTCAAACCCCTCCCCCTCAATCGATCCCTCCCCCCCCTCCAATATTTCTTTTTAAGCAAGAATGTATGACATGCTTGCTTAAAAAGAAAGCAAGAATGTGTCAATGTATGTGACATTTTCCTCCTTGGTCCTCTGAAGGAGCGAGCTATTTACCAGGACTTAATTAACATGACCCTCTTCCTAAGGACAGGGACAGGCCCTCCTCAGAGCCCAGCTGTGAGCAGCGTCCCTGGCTGGTGTCCACGCCGAGAATGCCAGCACCCTGCTATCCACACTGGCCCTGGGAGCCCTCGGCGGGGCCCCCCAACGGAAGCCCACCTCTGCTTTACTTTACACCAGTCTCCACTCATAAATCACGAAATTTTTGCCACTGAAGTTATCACTACCATCATCCATTGACACTATCTGGTCAATGTTCAACCACAAATAGATAAAGGTCCACATAGGGAAGAAAAAGCAGAGGGGGATGTATTACACGGTCTCACTTTGACTGAAATTGTAAACCTCCACACCATATTTGTGGGTGGCAAGAGAGTTCTAGAACCTGCTTGCAAAACGACTGTGCATTAGCAAGCTCCATGTTTGTACAATGCAGATGATGTTGCTTTACGTTCCAAAGCGGCTGTGAGGGTCAGGTGAGAACACGCAGGAGAACATTTGGTGCCCAACAGCAGGCCTCTAAGCACCACTCCTGCCTTCCTCTGGTGAGAGGCCCCCTTGGATGCGGGCGCCAGTCACAGAGGAGCATCCCTCCTGCTGAGGCTGGAGGTAAACCTCCGGGGGGGGGGGGGGGGGGGGAAATTCAGGAAAGGTCAAAAGGCAATTCAGGTCTTTTCACAAGTAGGAGGGGTGTACTGCTGACAAACCTGACAAGAAAAAAACACTACCTTCTCTCCCAAAAGAGAGATACCAAAATCACAGGGCAAACCACAGAAAGGTCTACCTAAAGTTTTGTTAGCTTGAAATGAGGGGTGTGATCTAGGGCTGAAAGATTTGGTGTCAGGGAATTCAACTTACTTCAGAAGGGGAAAGATGCTTGCATAAGAAAGCTACTTAGAGATTCTTGATTACTAGAAAGAAGATACAGGTATGGAAGATCTGTCCACTCGTGGGCTTCAAAAAAGAAGCATGAGAATTAAGAAAAGGGAGAACAAAAAGGAAGGCTTCATTTTACAAACAAATGCAAAACACCCAAAGTGAGGTCGTGAAAAATAAAAGGTTACCCCTCATCAATCTAAAATCTGGGCAGATTATCTTTACTGAACGACCGTTAGCAGCCCTGCCTGCCAGGACCAAAGCACTACAGTGCACAGAAACTCAGTCATCACTAACTTACATTCTTAACATCTCAGATAAGTTTTTAAGACCCCCTCAGGTTTCTTTATTCTGGTTCCTAGTCTTTGTAAAGATTAGGCAGACGAAGGAATTTACACAAAGCAAATGATGTCTTCAACGGTGTCTTTCAAAATGAAAATTCCCCTAAAACCAGTTAAACGTGAGGAGAGCCTTCAATTCTTTTAAGGAAATCTACTTAAACACTATGTCAATAGAGAAACCAAGTTTTACGATATAATAATAAATTAATATTATTGTAGTTAAGCAAGTATTGCCGAAGTTCTCCGAGTGAACGCCAGGAGTCTTCAGAATACGTTCCATTGTTAAACCTGCAAGTGGGGGTCAGGGGGAGATTTAAAGTCTGAGAGGTTGCCCCGTGACCCAAGGCAAGTAGAGTAAGCTCCTGCAGCCCCAATAGCATTGGTGCACGAGGTATCCCAACTTTCCAAGCCTGGGATCCCTAAAGGAATGACATAACTCCTTGGGTCTCCTCTACCACGGCCTACAAGGCTCTCCTGATGTGGCAACAAGGCCATCTACCAACTTCTGAATGACCCAGCAGGGAGGCACCATCCAGGTTAAGGCAACACCAAGCACTTGTTGCCACAGGCAAGGACCCCGCAGGTGGGGTGCCATCCAGCCGATCCACAGGTTAGTGCGTTTTCATAGTGCCTTGAGAATGCTGGCCCACCAATGACCAAAAAACCCTCTCGATTCTTCATCTAGTCCCAAATAAAGCCACAGAGCTTCAGGCTACCTGAAAAGAACTTCCAGAATCTTCAGAAGCCAAACAAAGGTGAACAACAGATGACAAGCTGGGTAGAATCCTCTGAACAGGTGGATGTGGGTTTTGTTTTGTCAACCATACCTGAAGGACCAATTAAAATCCAGATGGAACAAAAGAAACGTTCTACAGGGGTGAGGCATCAGTGGGAAAAACACGGGCTTAGCCTTTGGTTAAATGGTTGACATAATACCCCAGTTAATAACAAAATAATTAAAACTACACTTTAAGGAAGAAAAAGAAGCTTTGGGGGAAGACCTATTATGGGAAATGAATTTACTGAAGTCAATTTTGTCAATGTCCCAAAACAACTACTGCTCCCTAATTATAACTCAGTAGCTTTGGGGCATATTTAGGTTTTGGGGGGAGGAGAAACATATGGTTCGGGTATCTAGTGGCATTAAAGAGTGTAGAGGGACAGCTCCCCTCCCCCACCCCAGGGGTTACCAGCAAGACCCTTCAATACACACCGGAGCTTCACTCTGGTTCCTGGAGCCTCCCCCATTGGGCAAGGCGGCTCATATTTCCCCAGGGAATGCCCAGCAGCCCAACCCTAGGGTGACAAGGTCACACCCTGGTCACATGCCCTCCATCTGATCCACGGGCCCCACCCTCTGATCCCCTGGGGCTGACGCAACACCAATGTCCCAGAGAAAAGTGCAAGATAGCTCAAGAGCTATTAGCACCGGGCCGCGGCCCTTTCCAACAGCAGAGGTCAGGCAGGCTTCAGGACTCAGATGGAATTTGAAAAGGGCAAAGCCAGTGTTTACACCATGTTATGATGGACCCCGAAACCAAGCAATGACATTTCTTTACTAGGACATATGAACATGCTTACCCAACTAGATTAATATACAGAAGATTAAAAATAATTGCGCACACACACACACACACACAATATACAATTCAACAATTCAGGCCAGGTCAAAATCTGCCATCAATCTGAAGGAAACAGAGAAATGACAAATGAAGACTCTGTAATCTATGTTGAGCTTGTGACAGCCATGCAACATAGAAAGCAAGTCTTTTAGCAGGTGGAATCCCAGTGCTGGGGTGAGGTTGGAGGCTGCCTATGTGAAAACCACGCTTCCTGGGACGACCTCCTCGGCCAGCAAACAATTTCTGAGTGAATCCTTCTGCCCAGTTTAGATTTAGAAAATACATCTCCTGGTGTTAAATGCAAATCTCAAGAATTCTAAATTCTTCTAAATATTTTCGCTTGCTAAAAGCTTTGATCAAGAACAGAGGGCTTGGGCAGAAACAATTCATGATTTTCCCAACTGGCTGTTTTATTTGTGTCATAATGAAAATTAAGTGTTGGTGAAGAAAATAAGATGCTTCTGTGGTAAGAATTTTCACACATTTTTAAAGCACCTGACTTACAAATATGCTTTAAAAATAAATATATTCGTTCTAACACTAAAGCGTTCTTTAAAAATAAAAGCAAAACAAAATGAAACAAAGGTAAAAAGGCAAATAAGCAAACTCTCATCCCGATTAAGAGGTGTTACATGACCCCTTTATTTCCACTGTGCTGAGACTGAGGAATCACAGAAACATGGATGAATTTCTCCTTTCCTCCTTTGGTGATTTTGATCTGTAGCTACGTTTGGTTGAACAGGGTGAAGGGACGAGCACCCTCAATTTCTGTGCGGACAGAGGAAGTTCCATCCTGACCAGATGACTCATCCTGTTTTACATTATTACATGCAAGAAATTATTATAACAAGTTTATATCCGAGCAAGTAAAAGTGAACACCATACAGAGGAAGAATCCAGAACGTTGGAAAGTTTGGAAAAGGTCTCATAAAATGCCTGCGGGGGAGCGCTGGCCGTGGTGAGGTTTTTGGGGTGGCTGCTCTGTGCCCCAAAGGTCACCTGAAGGTGATGTCTGCAGGCTGTGAAACGCCTGTGCACCCACATCCATTTGCTGTGGTCCAGTGCAGAATAAAAGCTTGGATAACTGATGGCCACTAGGGGCTTGGACCTGGGGGCCACCAAGGCAGGAGGAGCCACCGGGAGACAGCTAACTGGAGGTTATATGTTAAACCTGTGCTAAACTTTAAAACAGTCTATGGAATGGAGGTGGAGGTGCCAGGTGGGGAGTAAAGAAGATTTAACATTTCAAGGGCAACTTTGGATTATTTGGCTTATTCTAACATAAGTGAATTGCACTTGTATTTAAAGGAATTAGTTGGTTATCAAACCAACAGCAATGATGAGGTCTTAAATGTTTAAAAATCTTCATGTGCGATTTTTTAAAATTAATTAATTAATTATTTTTGGCTGCGTTGGGTCTTCGTTGCTGCACGTGGGCTTTCTCTAGTTGCGGCGAGCGGGAGCTACTCTTCGTTGTGGTGCGCGGGCTTCTCACTGCGGTGGCTTCTCTTGTTTTGGAGCACGGGCTCTAGGCATGCAGGCTTCAGTAGTTGTGGCACGTGGGCTTCAGTAGTTGCAGCATATGGGCTCAGTAGTTGTGGCTCACGGGCTCTAGAGCGCAGGCTCAGTAGTTGTGGCGCACGGGCTTAGTTGCTCCGCGGCATGTGGGATCTTCCCGGACCAGGGCTCGAACCCGTGTCCCCTGCATTGGCAGGCGGATTCTTAACCACTGCACCACCAGGGAAGCCCCTGAGATTTTTGAAGACGTCTGCCTCTTGATTTCTTGCTACTGGGTGGCCCTAAATCCTAGATTGGCTACTCGGAGTGTCCACTTTCCTTAGGGGACACAACTGCTTTGCTGTCCTTGTGAGATCCCAGCCCATGTGTCTCTTGACACTGTGCAGTCTGGAAATGTGCAACGGCACGAGCTCTGCAGTCTCGACTCAATCCCAAAGCCAGTGGAAACCACCGGTGAGGGCCCACCTTCTGTTCAAGCCCTTCCCTGGAGCAGGTCCACCCAGAGGAGGCCTGGTGCCCAGCGATGGGGCCCTTTGGCCAGCAGAGGGCACTGCACACCCTGCACGGCCTTCCCGAGGCTGCAGAGACCTGAGCTACTTTGCCAAGGCTCACCTTGCTCATCTCAATCCCAACTTGGACTCTGCAAGAACCTGGAGAAAGTGAGGCCAGATACCCGCAAAAGGAAAGGTCTGAGATGGCTTCAGGATGACACACCGCATGTCCCCTCAATCTCAGGATGCAAAAGGGACAGAAGAGACCTCCAATCTCCCTTAAAGCAACAGGTGTTTAGCCTTCAGCAACACGACCAGCCAAGGGAGAGGAACACAGTGGCTGCCCTCCTGCTGTCTATCTCCTAGGCTGGCAACTGAGGTTAGCCCTTTCAGAGCTGAAGTTTAGGCGCTGGAGAGGCGGGTCACGGAGAAGGGAGGCTCTCAGCCATGGGCTTGGGCCACCTGAAGGATGATTTTCCATTACATCCATGCTTCCTGTGTAAAGATACATCAACGAGGAAGGAGCCACAGTGATGAAAGATGAAAACAACTTGGCAGAGACGCAACTTATAAAGAGAGGAAAGGCTGGAGGTGGGCCTGGGCAAAGGACATCAGGGTTTCCATTACAAACCACAGCTCCCGGGGCACCACACACACCTGCTTAACTGGAGATTGCTCGGTTCTCCTCAACCCAGGATCCGTTTGTCGTGAAACATGTATGACCTCAGGATACGCAACCTTTTCAGTAGACAGTAACTCAGAGAAGAAGGTGGAAAAAAACAAGATTTTTCCAACCTTATTCAGGAACTGATTCTGGCCAGTGGCACCGGCTGGGAGGTGGGGCCTCGTCTCTGGGCCCCTGAACCTGAAGGTCGCAACCTTCATGGATGCTGGCTTCTACCTGCCAGGCTGACCACCGCAGAGGGACAGCTGACCTCTCTAGTCCTTTCTGATCACCAAGTTCTAAGAAGCCGACACACTGATGCAGTAAGGCAGCTCTCTTCTCCACACCTGCAGGGCACCCAAACGGTTCAGGCCAGAGAAGGAAAGCAGGGGCTGGAGCGGAGTCCACCAGTGCTGAAGCCGGGGACACACACACCCCAGCCAACCCCCACGCCTCCACAGGACCAGCATCCTTGCTCACTACCATTTCAAAGCCAAGGGTGCCATAGCAACAGATGCCACTGGACCACACGGCTTAGTCTTGACCTGACATGGCAGGAGGTACCTTTGGAAGGACCCCACACAGAGATCCTGGGGTGGCATTCTGCCTTCTCCAGGAAGCCTTCTGGATGAGCCTCTCTGCCCTTCCTGCTTTGCGGCTGACACCACAGGCCCCTCCCCACCTTGCCCCAAACCCCATTAAGTGGGATTCGCTTTGACCTCCCGGGGGAGGGTACTCTGTACAGCCCACTTCAGGGTGGACAACCCAGTGAGGCACGTGGGCTACCTGGTGAGGCCTAGGTGAGGCTAAGAGAGGCCAGCAGGTAAGGCCCAGGTCAGGCTGACAGGAGAGGGGGTTCAAACTGGTCCAGTAGAGATAAAGTTATCATCAATGCGAAGGACGGATGACTGGGACTCTTTGTCTATTTTCAGAAAGCAAGTGTCCAGAAAGATTATCTCAAACACAAGCAGAAGAGCTCACTCCAAACCTGACCACGGGCCTGAGGGAGTAGGGAGCCAGCCTCCCAAGTTCAGTACCGGACAGGTCACACAGTCGCCAGTCAAGAACCAAACCCAATAAAGGCTTCTGAGCAACCCTGCTCCAAACCTGCAGCCTAGCCTGAGGTGCGCAGGCAGGCTGGGAAGAGAGAGCTTCCCAGGACCCGGGCACGGCTCTCATGCAGCTCAGCTCATCACCTCCCAGGTCCCAGGGCATCACTCTAGGGCATGGCAAGGGACAGGAGTGCTCCACGAGGGGGTGGGGGTGGGCAGCCCATCCTTTATTTCAAGGAGGTGCCGCTGGCACAAAGGCAGACATGCAGGAAAGCCACCTCAGGCCTTGGGAACAGAGTAATAACTTTGTTTCATGACGACAGATATTCTGTGTCTGGGTCTTTACAAATACCCAAATTCTGTCGTAATGTTTCTGTACAAGGAAAGCCACTGGGCTGTAGCCATGGAGGCATTCAGAAGCCCACAGTTCTCACACAAGAATTTTCTGGAAATGTGAGGTGGGAATCAGACATCCCAAGCTCCAGAAAGTCTTCCGATGGAATAGCGGTTCTTCCCAGACCTTATCTTTTTAACCTGAGTCATAGAAAGGAAAATCTTAATCTTCTATGTAGCTATTTAACAATGCAAAGTACAACTTGCGGCCGTTCATCTCGCTTAACACGGTCTTAACGTGGAGGATGAGGAATATAACGGAACCCAGGGGCAGGCAGGCTTTGTTCGCATCTACGCCGGCCACCGACGGGAGCAGGTGGCTGGAGGCCGGGCTGGGGGTTGGGGAGAAGTGGGTGACACTCCTGCGTCACACGATTTC
The DNA here is from genome assembly GCF_000442215.2 of Lipotes vexillifer. Classification (NCBI taxonomy): domain Eukaryota; kingdom Metazoa; phylum Chordata; class Mammalia; order Artiodactyla; family Lipotidae; genus Lipotes; species Lipotes vexillifer. Next base: position 600,922 of record NW_006796565.1, on the reverse strand, counting down.
ACCTTTGCTGATCGAATTCAAGAAATAAAGAAGGGAGCCGCTAACTAGCTCCTTTTGTTTTTGTTAATTTCAGGGTAGTCCTGAGGTTAAACACTCTTCTTGAATTATTTCACCTGTTTCACTGTGGACTCCTGGCTGGCCTCCAAGGCTTTGGTGGGTAAACGATGCCATTTTTGCATTGATTGCAGCCCCGAATGTCCTGTGCTATGGCTAAAATCTCACTTGGTGCAGAGGGGTTGCTGGAACAGGGGAGAGGAGGCAGCAAAGCTCCCCGTGAGAATTTTCTAGGTGTGACTCCTGTCATGAACAACCGGATTCTTCACCAACAGGGCGAACATTGGGATGGTTATAGGGAGGATGGGGCACTTGTGAGTACAGTCGCCTGTCTAGACAATTACAGCTGTGTGCTAATGCCCAAGGATCCTCATTTCACATGAAATCCTATTAAAGAACTCTTGACAAGGTGATGGGCATTTAAAAATCTGCTCTGAGCTGACTTACGGGGGCCCCACGAGACCAAGAACAGATATGGACCAAGAACAGACAGGGGAAGGAGGCTCCAGGGAGTCGGACGTCTGGACACTATGTTCATGTCCCCAGACCAGACAACCCATGGAAATGACACAGGATGACCTTCTGGGGAAAGGCAGGCTCCTGACTGCCCCCCTCCCTGCAGCACTGTGCTTCCTGCCTTAGGAGTCCAAACTGCTCATCGGTGGGCTCAGGGTCAGTATACGGACCCCCAAAGGCCTAACACACATTTTCTACTAGCTGCCCACAGCCATACTGCCTTGTTATGGATTGAATTATGCCCGCCTCCACTGCCCATTATGTTGAAGTCCTGAGCCCCAGTACCTCAGTGACCTTATTGAGACAGTCTTTATAGAGGTAATCAAGTTAAACTAAGGCCCTAATCCAATGTGAGTGGGGGTCCTTCTAAAAAGGGGAAATTTAGACAAAGATATGGACAGAAGACTGCATGAAGGCACAGGGAGAAGACGGCCATCTACAAACCAAGACGGGAAACCTGGAATAGAGCCTTCCCTCCCAGCTCTCAGAAGAAACCGAGCCTGACACCTTGGTCTCAAGATTTCTGCCCTCCAGAACTGTGTGACAGTATATTTCTGTGATTTAAACCATCCAGTTGGTGGTGCTTTGTTATGAAGCCCTAGCAAACCACGTCACGCCTACTGATGATACTGGGGTGGCCACTCCCAGAAACCCCTCTGGGATCTTGCACCAATGATGCTTAGGAAAGCTCATGACCGCCTTCGAGGGAAGCCTGGCTGTGGGGAAGAGGCGGCCTCTGCGCAGTGTGATCTGTCGCGGGTCCTGCGCCCACTCAAACCACACCCAGCCACGTGCCCCAAAACGCAACGAATACGGACATGCCCATGGCTGTACCCCAGGGGCTGCTCTGCCAGGCACTGGGGCCTGGCTGCAGGGGGGAAGGAAGGGGCTACGGGCCCAACACCAACCCCCTTAACTCTTGAGGAGTGGCCTCCCGTGAGACAGAGAGACCTGTGTTTTCAAGGGAGAGACACAAAGAAAACTGTCCCAACCGCACTTTACTTTAAACTGTGTTCTGCTCCCCAAATCCAAAGATTGTTCTGGACACACTGCCACTGTGTCCTCTATGTTAGCAAAGGGTAGATGTCTCCATCCTGATGCCAGGGGTGGGGAGAAGGGTGGTCCCACACTGTCCTGTCCCTTCTCCTTGGTCAGGCACCGGCAGACCATGCTTCCAAGGAGGTGGGAATCTGCCCAGGAATGTGCACGGCCTCTCGGGATGCCAGCAAGCAGGTGACTAGGCTGTGCCTTGAACACCAGGGTCTGAGGGATAACAGTCTAGCGTGAAGCTCCATTAGGGATCTGAATTCCATCCACAGTTGACAAGATGTGTTTCTCCTTCAGAGTCAGGGATCCTGGACTCAGGCTGGACACTGTGACTCTAAAGGCCTCTGTTAAAACTGTGTTGGGGCAGCCTGTACCTCTCCACGCTTCCTAAGGTCCTGGGAAATTCTGAACAGAAGTCGTTTCTGACTATATGAATACACACAACCCAGCATGCAATCAAGAGGATTCCCTGTCCGTGGGGCAGGGGCACTGGCCAGGGATGCCCTTCATGCCTAGGCATATGCTCAGCAACACGAGGAACCAAGGATCCAGCACAGGACGTGATATACTGCACAGGACTCCCACAAAGGCAGCAGGGACATGTCTCTGTGACCCATCCAGCTCCTGCACGGGGTACCCAGACCCAGAACGCCGGTGACATATCAGTTCTGCACAGCACCTCACTGTTGGCATAGGGGCACCCAGGGAACAGTGGGAGCGGGTGTGAGTTGTCAGGGGTCCATGGAGGATTTCAGAGCCACGACTGTTCCTAAGAGGCCTATGACCGGCCCCCTCTCTGCTTGGGGCAGATTCCATCCTTGCTATGGAAGCCAGGAAAAAAATCAACACACATGGCCCCCAGCGATCCCCACCTCCTTGTATCTGTGTCCTGTGTACTCTCTGTTTCTAACAAACAGACTTGATAATAACAACAGGCAGGTGGGGTAAGGGGGGCGTTGCTGTGACACTGCCGTCTTGGGCATCTCCCCCCACCCCGGGATCCAGCTGCCATCTTGTGGGCTGCTTCGTGGAGGGGCCCAAAGAACTGAGGAACCAAATCCCACCAACAACCAGCTATGTGGCCTCCTCCAGTTGTGCCCTCAGGGGAGGTGTCAACTCAGGCTGACACCCTGACGGCAATTATGAGAGACCCTGGCCAGGGCACCGAGCTGAGCTGTGTTGGGTTCCTGGCCCTAGGAAACTCTGAGGTGTGGTTTTGCTGTCCTAAGACTCTAAGTTTTGAGGTAGTTTGTCACACAGTAATAGACAACCCAGTCTAATAAATTTACCGTGGTCACCGATATGGTCAGTTGAACAGGAAAGACAAAAACGGTGACACATTTGTACTGCAATGGGGCCAAGTTCCTATTGCCTACAGGACAGAGAACGCCAACAAAAAGCCATCTAAACGCTGTAAATCCTCAGCTGCCCATGCTGACACGAGGTGTGTCCGTGACGTACCCAGCTCTGCAAACTCTGGGGCAAACTCCATTCTCCGCAGCTCAATCGTGCCCACTGGAGAACGGAAAGTCTGCTGTGATGTTCACAGATGCTTCAATAAACTCCAGGGCTGCGCTCAGTGCGCACAGAGTTAACTAGGGCACCTTGGGGTCTCCACTCCAACTCATGCAGACCCATAAATACGGGACATTAACAAGCTCTATCCAAGACAGGGCCCCACATTAAGAATGTAGCCTTTGTGTTCACTTCGGCAGCACATATACTAAAACTGGAACGATACAGAGAAGATTAGCATGGCCCCTGTGCAAGGATGACACAAATTCGTGAAGCGTTCCATATATATATATATATATTTTTTTTTGCGGTATGCGGGCCTCTCCCTTTGCGGAGCACAGGCTCCAGACGCGCAGGCTCAGCGGCCATGGCTCACGGGCCCAGCCGCTCCACGGCATGTGGGATCCTCCCAGACCAGGGCACGAACCCGTGTCCCCTGCATCGGCAGGCGGACTCTCAACCACTGCGCCACCAGGGAAGCCCGTGTTCCATATTTTTAAAAATAAAACTATTTCTCTGGATCAAGTCAAATAATAAAGAGGAAAAAAAGGAATGCAGCCTTCAAGGCCACCCTCTGAATGGGAATGCGCTGGATAAACAGGCCCTCTTGCTTTCTTGTTCTTGAAAGTCCTTGAACTGCAACTGCTATTTAAGTTGAGCTAATCCAAACCAGAGGAAAAAGGAGGCAGGTAACGTGAAAGGCAGTCAGCAAAGAGTTTCAGAGTTTCCTGCCATGTGAAAGGGCAGAGGGGAGCCTAGATACCAGCAAGCCTGCCCGGATCCAAGGGGCAGAAAAGCCACGGGGTGTAACGCGTGCACGCGCAGACACACGTCCACATAGGCTCGTGTGGCCCGTGGTGGTTTCTTGGAACCATGGCATTTCTGGAACATTCTGCCTCCCTCACAGATCGACAGCCCGAGTCTCAACTCCTAGCTTGTATTTCTGCTCACCCCCTATAACTCCCAGGTCACCCCAGCTGCTCTACAGAGGCATTATTGGTGCAAAATTCCGGAAGCCCAGGCACGCCAGCCAGGTAGAAAGCAGGCCTACTTCGTGTTTAGCCACACCCCCAGTCCTGAAGCACATCTAGCATGTCCTGCCCCTTCCCAGGGGGAGCCCCCAGACCTGAAAGAGGAAGCAGCCCCATAAGGAAGCCAAGACACAGATGAGCCAAACAGAGAAAGGAAAGCTGGTCGGTAAACTCGTCCAAGTCCAGAGGGAAAGGGACCCAGCCCTCGGCAGGGCTCCTCGGAGGAGTGGGGCTGGGACCGCGCGCGGGGGCGGGGGGCCCTCCCACTGTATCGTTTTCATCACCACGTGTTAGTTTAACAGCAGCTACACTCGCAGAGTGCCTGATGCGTGGCAGTTTTGGCCTCCAAGTGCTCATGCAACATGCACACCAACAGCCCCAAAACACGGTCTGCTGCACTGAATTCAACAACTAAGGCATCTACACCCTGGAGAACACGGCCCGCACAATTACTCATCTCGGTGACCACACCTGCTCTGGGTGAGGCTTCGAGCAAGTCCTCAACCTCCCAGGTGCTCACAGGACAAAGGTGCAACCCTCACCCCGGGGCACTTTCACAAGAGTGAGCCCAGAGGAAGCCCAAACCCTTTCAGACAAAGTGACAACCCAGGGCTGCAAGAAGTCAGGGACCATGGCTCAAAACTCCTTCTCTCCCGGCTCTACTCTCTATGTCGGTTTTGTGTAAAGGCCAAAATACCGACATCGCCTTCCTGCCTCCAGAACAGATCCAGCCTCCGGTCAGATGGTGGTCTGCTATCTTGGATGAGGGGTGTCAGCTACAGAAACTTCCATGGGCCTGGGTCCCCCAGCTTGATCCCTGCCAACCCCGCCACAGAGAATGGCTTGTCCAGGTCACACAGGTGAGGTGTACCTACTGGGGACCTGCCTCCCAGTCACACTGTGGCCCCTGAAATTTGATGAGCTGTGATCATGGCACAGACCCTGATGCAAAGCCTGAAGACTCTAGAAGCCTCCCTCACAGGGACGTTTTGGGTCCTTCACTGCATTTTTGGCTGGTGAGTCTCCATGACACCCTTTGGTGGAAGCCATTGCTGCCCTCTGTGGATCCACCAGGCTCTGTGGGATCCAGTGTGGGCTCAGCTCCCCCCAGCAGTTCGGGGACAGAAGAGAGAGGGGCTGAAACAGGAGGCGGAGTGTTATTCTCAGAGGGGAACTCAGCAAGGGTTAAATGGATTTTTAGAAACAAAACTTATGAAAATGGCCTCAATACAATTTGATGAGGTCAGCGAGTAGAGAGGCCTAATGACACTTGTAAGAAAAAACATCTGTCGGTGTCGAAAGGTCGGCAGGAAGTGAGTGGGATTGACGTGGCTCTGACTGGCCAGACCAACACTCCTAGAAAGAGAGGCACATGGCTTAACTTAGCCCAGAGGAACAAAAAGGCCCTTTCAATTGTCCTCTGACCAGCCCCGCCCCCCTTTAAACAAGAGGCCAACCCCCGAGCTCTGAAATCCATCCAGGACCCTGGCTGGCAATTAGCTCTTTGTTCACTGGCTGATCAGCCACCGAGGCCAAAATATTCCTGAAGAAGCAGTAATCTTTAGAGAATGATGCTCTTACAAAATCCCCAGTTTTACTTTTCGGTTAGAAAACAACGTGGGTCAGCTGAATGGCAAATGTTTCAATAAATCCATCATCGCAAAAACAAAAACAAGAGGTTTCTTTGGAAAAACAGGAAGTCTTGGTACATAACATGGCTTAAAATAGGGCCAAGTTCATTTGTTGACAAAACCCCAGCCTCCGAAGCCTCTTGGTCTGATCTGTCCAGATCCAACATACCCCCAATTCCTCCTCAGGACCCCGTCCTGTTCCCTCGGGTGACAGGCTGGCCTGGCCTTTGTTGCTCTCACACAGGGCACACAGGGCACACAGGGCGGACCAGCTGGCCCACTTCCTGTCCCCAAGCTCCGAGGAGGGTCTCGGGAGGAGCCGGTCGCCGGCCAGGCCGCTTGCAGGAACCAGGCCTGGTGCTTTTCATGAATTGGGGGCCCGTTTCAGGCTTCTCATCGGAATCACATAAAACGTGCAGACTTTCTGGAATTAGCATTCTGTTCATCCTTTATAGTCAGTTACAGAGCTGGGTTCCACGGAAGCCCTGACTGTTGGGCAGAAACTCCCGGGTTATTACCCAAACTTAACCCCTGGGCAGCGGGCAGAGAGGCAAAGAGGGTGCCTGGCTTCATCCACATCTGAAGGATAGAGCCTCTTTCTTCTTCCAACCAAGCAGAAAAGGAGCCAGGAATTTACCATTTCCATTCTTCCCAAAGACACCTGCTTTAAAGAGTACAGGCACAAGAAAACTTTCAAAGAAATGTACTGAAAGTTTTGCGATTGACAGATACAGCTATCCCCATGCGTAAAATAAAACCCACATTTATACACATACTGCTGTGTCTAGAAGGCCCCTTCCATATGCCAGGCCTTTCCCACTACAGCCAACTCCGTATTCCTTTCCCACTAATTTCTGCCTTTTCTTTACTGACCACCAAGCACCAGGAGGACTGTACGAACACAGCACGGTGTGAGCATGTATCATAGTTACACCCTTGTTAAAACGCGAAACCACACAATGCATACAGAGAGATCACAGAATCAAGCCAGATTCTTAGAGACACCACCACCACCACACTCCGTGTCCCAAGGTCCGCTGATCTTCTATGACCTTCAAAAATGTTTCTTTACTGCTAGGGAAAGCAGAACAAGGTTTCGGCATGTTACAGTTATATAAAACTGCCCGCTACATTGCATTAAGTAAGTTTTCTACGTAGTTGCTAACCCAAAGATGATTTTTTTTTTTTTTAAAGTCCAGGCTTATGTAGAAAATGCTAGTTGTTTTGGGATTCTGGTGGATTCTGTTGGTTTATGGAGAGGAAAATCGCTGCTGCTCCATGAAGATTAGGAGGCATGCAATCTCATATAAGAAATGAGAACTTGGGCTTCCCTGGTGGCGCAGTGGCTAAGAATCTGCCTGCCAGTGCAGGGTACACGGGTTCGAGCCCTGGTCCAGGAAGATCCCACATGCCGCAGAGCAACTGAGCCCATGTGCCACAACTACTGAGCCTGTGCTCTAGAGCCCGTGAGCCACAACTACTGAGCCCATGTGCCACAACTACTGAAGGCCGCACACCTAAAGCCCGTGCTCTGCAACAAGAGAAGCCCGTGCACCACAACGAAGAGGAGCCCCCGCTCACTGCAATGAAGACCCAGTGCAGCCAAAAAAAAAAAAAAAACACACAAAATTCAGTCTCAGGTATGTGGCCAACCGTAGTGAAAAATGAGGGGAAACAGAATACATAACTTCAAAAAAATAATGTGATTTACATAAAATTTAGTTTGGACCCAAGACTTGCCACCATGGATCCATCCTGATTCACAGAATCCTGGACCCTAAGACAGTGCCAGTCAACGGTCCTGAGGGCACTGATGCTGGAGGGAACCCTGCGAGGGAGGGGACCTCCTCTCTGATGTCCTGCCCTGCCAGCTGGGGAGAGGTTTCCAGGGGTCAGAGAATTTGCCAGCCTCTGGGCTCATCAGCAGCCTGAGAGCTGCAGAACCAGGAAAGGATGCATTTGGGAGCCCGTGTGGGGTCTGACTTTGCCGCACTCCTAGGAGAGACACGTAGGATGAAATGGGGTTCCGGATCCAAACAGGCTTGCCCAGGCCTCACAGGTGAACCACAAGGCTGTCACCCCCATGAACACGCTCTACTGCCTGGGCTCCACCGACCCTTGGGTCCTTCCTCACCAGGGGCCAAAGGCAGGGAGGCCTCTTCCTCATAACTGAAAAGCTGCTGTACGGCGGCCGCCGCGAACCACTTACCCAAGTCACTCTTTTGCAGAGTGAACAGTATGGAGAATTTGAACATATGTGACAGCATGCAGCTGATGCACACAAGCTTTCCACGCAGCCATTTATTTTAGGGCCTCGTGTGCTATTTTTACACTCCACCGAAACATTGCCAAAGGAATCCACAAAGGAAAACGAGTACGCTGGAGCCGCTCTGCCTACTCCGGCTTCTGGCTACTCCTTATACAAAATGAACCAGCAATGCATGCTATCTGCTGCCTTCTCGGAGACAAAGGTCATAAAATAAGTCATCTGAAATTATTTGAGTTCAAGTACTTTTTTTTTTTTCTTTTTAAGAAAAGGTCACAAGTGGCCTTTAAATGGAAATGCAATTTTCTTACTCAGCACCACTGGCTGTGATATTCCGTATGTGTGTGTCACAGCCCACCTGCAATACTGGTTCTGAGCAAGTGACCAACTTGAAACTCCCCTGTGGAAAGAAGTGGCCATGTTTAGGGAAAAGGAAAAGTTCTGGAGCCGTGATCTCTGCCTGCAGTTATGTGCAGGGCAGTCGTGCAGAAGGACTGAATGTATCCTGTGTGGGCAGAACCGTGACCAAGAGGGTGAGGAAGCCAGAAGAGATTTCAGATGGATAAAGAAGTTTCTCACAGTTAAGGAAGGGCTGCCCCTGGATGTGAACCACGCTCCCCTGCCCCAACCCAGGGGGCAGAGTCTAGTCCTAGGACTGTGGCGCCCAGTCAGGAGACCCCCTTGAGCAATGCGGGCAGGGGTGCGCAAAGGTGAAAGGGGAGGACATTCTGCCTCACACCTGTAGATATGTCTTCCCTGTTCTAGAACCTTCCAGCCTGCCCCAGAGGTGTGCCCAAGGGCACCCCACGGTCAGCCCCCTACTGGATCCAAGTTCCCCGAGGCCCTCGTAATTCTGAACTCTCATGGGATTCCTGTGGAAGCAAACAGCCCTGGTATATGCCATCTTATTTTCACTCAAAACATCCTTCCTGGGACCATCCCAGTAAGCTGAGCATACTATTTTCAACTAAGGCCTTGGCATTGTCTAGGAATGTTTTCAGGACTAAGTAAATTGCTAAAGCAAACATCTTATTTTTGTCTCCTAGGACAGCCAAGCAGGGTAAAAATATTTCCTGCCGGGACTTCCAGTGGAACGGCCCCCTCTGGTGGAACCGTCTGACCAGACACTCCATTCAGGGAAAATGCTCTCACTCTGGACGTGGGGTGCAGGGCACCCACTCGTTCCTTGAGGGTGGTTCCTGCTTCCGGTGCCACCCCCAGCAGCCGGGGGAAGGATCCCTCTCCTGCTGGCTCCCAGACCCAAGGCACAGGCAGTGTTTGAAACCAAACACCAATTCTCTTTATGTCTGCGGGAGAAGATACACCCCAGTCCTTGCCAGGGTGGCCTGCAACTCAGCCACCTGGTGACAGGGGCGTGGGAGAGAAGACGGTCCACAAAAGCAGAGCAGTGAGGCCCGACACCCCCCAGCCAGTAGCAGTGGTGAGCTGGCAGTGCAGCAGGAGCTGAGGCTGGCACACGTGGGCTCCACGCACACCGCAGCGGGTCCTGGGCCCCTCGTGGCCACTGCAACTGTTAGAAGCGTCCCCGGGAGCAGAGCTGGACCAGTCTCCATAAGTTCCTGGTGCTGTTCTCGGTGCTCTGCGTGCATTAACTCCTTCCCAACAGTCTCAGGAAATATGTTATGAGCATTATCTAAAATGACAAGGTTGAGGCCCAGAGCAGAGAACAGCTTTGCTCAAGAGCCACAGCTAGTGGGAACGGTGGACCCTGGGCCCAGTCAGGCTCTAGTCACACACACAGGCCTCTGTAGCCCAATATGGGCTGAACCCAGACAGAACAATGAGCAGATTATCCCATCATTCTCCTTGGGAAGAGATCTGGAAAGCTGATCACGTGTCACTCCGAGCACATCTTTATTTCTGATGTGGAACTAGGGTGGAGGATTGCTCGAGTGGGTAGAAACATCGTGCCTAAGAAATTCATGTGACTTGCCAGTCAGTAAGCCACGAGCATGGGCGTCACACACGTGTCACACGGCCCATCACGCCCCAATGAGGAGCGAACGTTTGCGGGCAGCCTGGCTCTGGCCACACAAGGAACTAATAAGAGGCAGTGAGCGCACCCAACACGGCAGCTCCCTGGGCAGCCCTCAAAAGGAATCCTTTCTCACGGAGGCGACCCTGTTAAGTTCCTCTCAAAACACACAAAACTGGGGTAAAAATCTAGGCCCTTAGCTCCCCACCAGTAGTAAAAATTAATTGCCGCATAAAACTGCTGATTCCTAGCAAATGAAGCTCGACGATTTATCAACTCCTGGACGGCACAAACTCAATAGTGGTTTCACTACATCACCTGAGTTATTGCTGTGTTTTGTATCAGTGACAGCTTTACTGGGAATGAAAGTTTTGCAAATTCATTCACGTAGGACAAACTTCCAAAGTAAACAAAGGCACTAAGCAGACACAGCCCCCCTGCAGCTGTGTCACACAGGTTCTCGAAGCCAGAGGGTGTCTGGAATGACAGTTTCCCCAGCACAGGCTTGGGGTGGGAACCCAGGGTGTGCGTCTGAACCCTCAGCACCCTGACGTTGAGAACCCAGCGTAATATTTCACTACCCAACTCCACCTAACTGTAGGAACCCAGGTATTTAAAATGCATGGAAATAAACCATTTGCCGATTGCTTTTTTATTTTCAGCAGG
>NW_006796565.1:586038-590139 GCF_000442215.2 Lipotes vexillifer | reverse complement strand
TTACAGCAGGAGCAACAAATCTATAAATAGCTTATATGGTGCAGCAGGCCATTAGATGCAAACCAATGCTGCAAAAACCAAATGGTAGCAACACCAGGCTCTTCCTTGTTCCAGGTTCAGTTACTTCCTGGGGGTTCAGGTATACTCACTACTTTGTGGGTTATTATTACTGCCTTTCTCGCCTAATTCCACACTTGTTGGACCACAATGGGTTGGTCTTCTAATTTGAATTGGGCCAGACACAAACAGGTAAATTACTTTCCAGTTTCCACAATCAGTGGAACATGCAAGCACTTCCTCCAAACTCCTCAAAGTGAGGCCTTTGGAGGAAAAACAACTTTGGGGTCATGCTTGGGGGAAGAGGGTTCTCAAGGAGAACACTGTAGAGTCACTGATCCTTCCTCAAAGAGCTTGAAAGCTCTTACTCTCAGGAGAGAAGCACCCCAAATTAAATTAAAAAATTTAAGTTACATTAAAAAAACACCAGTGTCGGGACTTTCCCTGGTGGCGCAGTGGTTAAGAATCCGCCTGCCAATGCAGGGGCCACGGGTTCGAGCTCTGGTCCGGGAAGATCCCACATGCCGCAGAGCAACTAAGCCCACGAGCCACAACTACTGAGCCCAACACGCTGCAACGACTGAATCCCGTGCGCCTAGAGCCCGTGCTCCGCAACAAGAGAAGCCACCGCAATGAGAAGCCTGCACACTGCGACGAAGAGTAGCCCACGCTCACTGCAACTAGAGAAAGCCCGTGCACAGCAACAAAGATCCAATGCTGCAAAAACTAACTAACTAACTAACTAACTAGTGTCACAACCCACTGAATAAACAGGCTTTGTTTAATCTCTGTCTATATTCACAATGGAGGCTCTGAATCCATTTTTAGAATCTTATTCTTAAGGAGACTGTGAAACAAAAAAGCAGAGGCTGGGGGCTTCCCTGGTGGTGCAGTGGTTAAGAATCCACCTGCCAATGCAGGGGACACGGTTCAAGACCTGGTCGGGAAGCTCCCACATGCCGCGGAGCATCTAAGCCCGTGCACCACAACTACTGAGCCTGCGTTCTAGAGCCCGCGAGCCACAACTACTGAAGCCCGCGCGCCTAGAGCCCGTGCTCTGCAACAAGAGAAGCCACCGCAATGAGAAGCCCGCGCACCGCAACGAAGAGTAGCCCCTGCTCGCGGCAACTAGAGAAAGCCCGCGCGCAGCAACGAAGACCCAACACAGCAAAAAATAAATAAAGTTATTTATTAAAAAAAAAAAAAAAAAAAGCAGAGGCTGGTTTCCCCAAAAATCAGAGAAGTTATTAGTAACCAAGCTGTTGATTTTTCCCTTTTCTGGCGGCTCCAATTTGTCCCTTTGCCACTCTCAACCCCTCCTTGCCCACGTAGTGAGGAAGCTGGGATGCAGCCCGGGTTTGCGGTCAAGGTCACAGGAAGAAGAAAAGAATGAAAACTTTCTGGTTCGGTCACTTGGCTCAAAGCTGGTTTTGTTCTTCTCTTCTTTCTTGGCCAAGTTTTGCGTATTTAGGGTATTACTTTCACAAGCTTCCCTACCTCACTGGTTTTACCACTGAGCAGGAGATATTCTCTAGCGATTATCCTCCAGTCCAACACCCCCCAAAGGTAACCACAACTGTTTCATGTGCAACAGGAAATGCTCCGAGAACATGAATGCACCTCGGAGCGGTGACGGAATGTTCGCCACCAGAAATACATCGAGCTGTCCCCGGTGTCATGGGCGGGGAGCCGCTCGCTACATAAACTGTGGATCAATCAGGAGGCGGCTTCACAGAACACCCAGGGATCTCACCGATTCAGCGGCTGGCAGGGGAAACTGGGTCTCACGTTAACACAAACAAAATGCACATGAAAAACCACTCTCCCTGCCAGGAGCTACAATCTGGAATGTTCTTTGACCCTGGTGTCTGATCCTTCTAGGAAGGCCAAGCCATCATCAGAACCCACATGGAAACCCTGCAGCTGTGGGAGTCTGCTGAGCTCACAACTCCACAGGGCCTGCTGCCCCAATGATGAGTCACTGGAGGGGGCAGTTCAGATTTTCACACTTCTCTGTGGGCATAACCACACTTTTTTAAAAGTTAAAAACAATCCAAGGGAGAGTCCACATTTTAATTCAACTCATACCTGGCTGTCAAGTAACTTCAGCAAATATACAAGAAGGAACCACTGCCACGAGGCTACTGGTCTCACTGCTGTTTCCCGGAAGCCCCCAGGTGGAGATTCAGGCCAGAGGAGCTGAACAACGGAGGTGGCTTGGATCCGGTTAAAGGATGCCACATCCACGCCCCTGGGCAACCAGCTGCCCGGGTTTTAATCCTATGGGTCCCGAGCTGTGAACTAAGTGGGGTCCCAGAGAAAACGGGGAGCAAAGGTAGACGAGGCTCGCACGGCAGTAGCACCTGCTGGCTCCGTGGGCAGCCCCAGTGGAGGTGAAATCCTCTGAGGCTTAGGACTCAAGGTAACATTCATTCAGCCTCCATTTGAAGAAGGGGAGGTCCTTTTCCTCCTCTAGATAGTTGGTCCTGCCTGGTTTGCTGAGTAAGGCTCTCAGAAAAGGCTCATCAGCCACCTGACTCCGAGCTCCCTCTAACATCCAGGCTGACAGAGGCACGTCAGAGCCCTGAGCCTGCGCTGCAGCCTGCATTAACATGCAGCGGCTGGGCACAGCTGGCCACCCCTCTACCAAGCAACGGGCCAAGACCCTATCCGAGCAAAGCACCACCAGGGCCAGCACGACAGTCTGCAAAACCTCACGTCAGAATGTTCTCTGCCCTGTCAGTTGCTACCAGGTGCACACATGGTGCTCGATGGTGCCGGGTAGACAGGATGAGGAAGCAGGGCACCCTGCCCTTGGGGTGCAGTTCAAGGGGGAGGGAGATACGGGAAAGGGCACTAGCAAGTGTGGTGATGCTTCTATGCATGTGGGTGTGGGGGACTGAAGGGGCTGGGGAGGCGGTCTGGGAACAGGCAAGAAACGTGGACGACCTCTGGGTGGCACCTCTTCTGTCCACGACTGGAAGTCTGAATGGTGGAGGAAGGTGAGTCCTGGGCACAGGGAGGAGAGAAGCCTGACTCTCGCCACTTACTGGCGAGCTGTGTGACCCTGTCTCCTGAGCCATCCACTCCTTGGTTCCTTATGCATCAAAGGAACAACCTCTCCGGGATTTCAACAACATGACAAGGAAGGGTCTGATCTACTGTAGTGGCCTCTGCAGTAACACCTCACTTAGGCCTCAGGGTGACCTGAGGGGATTCCAGAAGCTTCCAGAAGAGACCACTCTGTGCCTGTGAACAATGTCCATGGTCAGTAAGCAGTGACTGGCCTCTACCTCCCTGGACAGTCTTTCAGACTCCATGGAAAGTCAGTGGTGAACTGAACACCAGCAAGGCCATTAAACTCCTGGAAGTCCTCGTACCCAGGCGGTGGCGAGGTCAGACCCAGTCCACGCCGAGGTCTGAGGGACAGCATTCTGTACCCAAGTACACCAACTCCATGGGGCAGCTCATCACCTGCCGGCACAGTTCTACCTTTAAAGCATTCTTCATTTAAAAAGTACACCTAGAGTCTGTCATACAGAGTGAAGTAAGTCAGAAAGAAAAAGACAAACACCGTATGCTAACACATATATATGGAATTTAAGAAAAAAAAAAAATGTCATGAAGAACCTAGGGGTAAGACAGGAATAAAGACACAGACATACTGGAGAACGGACTTGAGGATATGGGGAGAGGAAAGCGTGAGCTGTGACAGGGCGAGAGAGAGGCATGGACATATATACACTACCAAACATAAGGTAGATAGCTAGTGGGAAGCAGCCGCATGGCACAGGGATATCGACTCCGTGCTTTGTGACCGCCTGGAGGGGTGGGATAGGGAGGGTGGGAGTGAGGGAGACGCAAGAGGGAAGAGATATGGGAACATATGTATATGTATAACTGATTCACTTTGTTATAAAGCAGAAACTAACACACCATTGTAAAGCAATTATACCCCAATAAAGATGTTAAAAAAAATAAAAAGTACACAAGAGGGCTTCCCTGGTGGCGCAGTGGTTAAGAGTCCGCCTGCCGATGCAGGGG
>NW_006796565.1:573342-585725 GCF_000442215.2 Lipotes vexillifer | reverse complement strand
CTCCATGACGGGAGAGGCCACAACAGTGAGAGGCCCGCGTACCGAAAAAAAAAAAAAAAAGCACACAAGAAATGGTTCCCACACAACCCATAACCCAGTCTACTCCTGAGAAAACCATCAGACAAACCACAACAGAGGGACAACTCCACAAAATACACAACCACACGCCTCAAAACTGCCACGGTCATCAAGAATAAGCAAGGTCTGAGACACGGTCACAGCCAAGAGGGGCTGAAGGAGCCACGATGACTAAATGCCAGGTGGTGTCCTCGATGGGGCCCTGAGACAGAAGAAAGACGTCAGGTAATCTGGATAAAGGTCGGACCTCAGTGAGTAACATATCAATATTGGCTCATTAATTGCAACAAATGTACCATACTAACGTGAAGTGTTAGGAATGGGGAAATGGTGCAGGGTAAGTGGGAACTCTATGCCATCCCCCAACTTTTCTGTAAATCTAAAAGCATTCTAAAAAACAATGTTCGTTTAAAAAGGAAAAAAACTGCTTCCATATGTGTCTCAAATTTCTCACTATCTCAACACTTGCCCCGTGTTTTAGCCACCAAAATACGATGCATGTGTCCTAAAACATGGAGCAGACCTTGGGCAGGGGCACCGCTTGCCTTCCCTGTCCCGGGTCACCTTGGCCTCAGCTCGGAAGCCACCAAGTGCAGGGTCAGGCCCCAGAAGCCAGCGAGCTACAGGCCCCGTCAGCGTCCGACAGGTGTCTGGTCAGGCCTTACACCGCCCGCTCGCTCAGGACCCACACATCAGCAACGCTGCTACCCTAGCAAGGGGACGCCTGCTACCCCTGACGACCAGATGCGTCTCACCTCAGCAAAGCAGCAGAAAACAAAGTGCAGGTAACAGCTGCCGTCATCCACAAGGTTGCCCCACCGACCAGACAGCAGGTGATCTGGGCCGCTTTACGGCAGAACCAGGGCCCCGCCCCAGTGACCTTCCTGGTGCGTGGAGGACATCTCTGTCTGTCCTGTCCACCAGTGTTCCCTGGGCCGCTGCTGGCCAGAGGGCAAGCACCACAGAATGACTATCCCCAAATTCAGGCATCTGAACTTTCACCTGCATTTACAAAAAACAAAACAACAACAACAAAAACCTATGCACAGAGGGAGTAATAGAAACCAAAGGAAACAGTTAATTTGCACATATAACCCCTCCATCCTCCTCCTCTCAAAACAATAATGTGCTTTAAGGGTGCGAAGAACATGTTACGTACATTTTAAATAACTAAGGTTTAGTGATCAATGAAAATGACAACTTTCCTCCTAAAAGATAGGCTAAAAGGTTCAACGGCGCACGAAGCACAGTAAAAAGTAAGCGTCAGAGGGTCCCACGCTCATCTCTAGATGGTGCCGAGAATGCCCAGCGTCCTGGACCGAGGAGGGAGGCCTCCCATGGCTCAAGGGCCCTGGCCCCGTAGCTATCCTGGCTCCTCAGATTGGCTAGAGGAGCTGTACTGGGTGCCACCAGCCACCACCCTCCCCCTCCACGCACACACACAAAGAAGCAGACCTGGGCCATCGCTCTTGGGCCCCGAGGGCCCAGGCCCTGCAGGAGGAGGAAGTCTGGGCCTATCCAGGTTTCGGCGAGGTGTTCACATCACCAACTCCCTCGCCACTTGGAGGCCAGGCTCCCTTGGCCCACAAAGGAGCCCCCGGGCCTGCACTTCTCTGTGACCCCAGTTCCCCCTCAGCAAACACACCAGGCCCGTCTCTTTCTGCATGAGGCTCAGGTTTCCTCTGGACTCCACTGCTTGACACTGGACGAGGCATTTCATCTCTCTGCTCCCCAAGAATGAAATGGAGTGATGCCCATGAAGGGCCTGGGCAGAGCGGGTGCCCACCAGCCTCCCCGCAAACAGATGCGAGGGCGGTCCCTTCCACTCAGCTGTCCCATGACCGAGGCTCCCTGGTCCCCTGCTCTGTCACCGAGTTGTGGCCTCCCCTGCGAGTTGGGGCCCTTCTGCTGGCAACACCAGCACCGCAGACCAATGACATCACAGTTTTGTAAGGTTTTAAATTCCAAAATCAGAATCAGGGTAAGTCTCATCTACAAAACATCAACAACAATGAGTTTCACCCAGCACGTACTCGCTCAAAGTTTCCGTGTAGGCAATTCTATTTTCCAGTATTAAATTCCTAAGCTACGACATGGTCACTTCTGTTTGTTTTGCTATTTAATGAGGAAATGGAGACTTTTGCTGACTAAAACTCCTTTTTAACAGAGATTTTCACAGAGAATATTTTGGTTGCCTGCTCCCCTGATACCCACACCCCCCCCTCCAGAAGCTGAACAGAAACCAAAGATGTGTAATTATTTCCTTTACTGCATTATTAAAAATAGACAAAAACAAAATAAAACACAAAATACCCTATAGAAAGATTGAGTGCTATAGAAAGATAAAAAGTTACCCTCTCTAAATGAACTATGGACTTTTACTTAAGAATAATGTATCAATATTGGTCCATTAATTGTAACAAACATAGCACACCAATGTCAGGTATTAATGATCAGGAAAACTGGGTGCAGGGCATATGGGAATCTTTGTATTATCTTCTCAATTTTTCTGTAAATCTAAAGCTTTAAAAAATATCAAGGTAAAATAGACTTAAAAACATTTCGATCAAAGGAAAAAAAAGTTACCCGCTCTCCCCGACACTGCATTCCTGTAACGAGGAATCCTACATTGGCAGCGATTACCTGCTTCCACCCCTCCTGAGCACACTCACTCTGTGTGTTAAAGCAATGTTCCATCAGCATCCAGATGCTTCTGTGGGCTGTGCCAGGGCAGCGCCCTCCCGTGTGTGTGTGTGTGTGTGTGTGTGTGTGTGTGTGTGTGTGTGTGTGTGTGTGTGTGTGTTGGGGGTTGGCAGGGGGATAAGGCAGCAACAGGGCGACAGCAGGCAGGCTGGCAGAGCCCAGGTGAGGGGGAAGGGGTGTCTGCAAACCTGAGAGCTTGCAGGAGGCTGACAGACAGTCCTTGGCGCCGGACTAGAGGGGCCAACTAGGGATTCAGGGGAATGAAGGGGAAAACTAGGAAATAAATGCAGAACGCCACTGATGGAGGAAGTGGCAGAGCCTACTAACAAATGGGTCATTTGTGTAGTAAAGCATGAGCCAATGTGGAGCAGGAAATTAATCCAACATGCTGAAGACTTGCATTTCAATTCTTGGAACAAGGGACCCGCCCACCCCAAAAGTGAAGTAAGACCAGAAAGATGGCAGTAAAAACTTACAAGACGCAAATTAAAACAGAGCTAATGGAGATGACAGCCAGTCCAGGAGCCAGAGAAAGGGCTGGTCGGCCAGGTTTTTAGGAGTCTTTCAGAGAAGCGAGGCTGACTAGAGCCATGAGGAAAATAATGGCAAAATAAAGTCCTTAGCAGATCAGACAATAAATCTCTGAAACCAAAGGGAACAGTCCAATATTTTTCCAATAATTTTTCCTTTAACAATAAAACGATCAGCAAAAATCAACTTCCCAGATACCCAGAAATGGACACTGCACTGCCAAGTGCTTCCCAAAACAGATCCCACACCTTTGCAAAGATGTCCACCCAATGCTGCGACTTCAGAATGAAAGCGGGAAATGGAATCTGGCAACATTTACTGGGGAGAATGAGCCAGAACAGTTGGCTGCGTACAGATGCAGAAGTTGGAGCACTTGGGGCAAGACAGGAGGTCGCGACAGGCGCCTCCTCTCCAAGCTCTGAGGGCGGCTGGACCGGGACCATTACGCACAACCGCGCTGGGGCCTGGGCACGGGCTTTATGGCCACAGGTGCTGAACACTAGGACAGAACCCATTCATGTCCGGCATCGAAAGGCACCAGGAGAAGAGTTCAAGAAGAAAAGTAACAGAAGCCAGTTCCTGGGTCCGTCCCACACCAGCCTTCCACCCTTCATGGTAGATGGGCAGAGCAGGCCCCCCAATATCACCACCCACCACCCCCTGCCAGGTGGAGCTGCTCATGCCAAGTGACCACCCGGAAGTCTCCAAAGGGACACACAGAGCAGACACAGAGCGACAGGTCTCTCCCACCTGGACTCGAAGGGCCTGAAAGCTCAAAGCAATAAAAAGCCGGTCTCAGAGACTGGGTATATTCCCCCTTGATAGATGCCTCATGACCACTTATTTTATAAGCAAGGCCCCCAAACATGAACAGAAACGTTGCCTGCAGTTTTGGCGATCACTGTTAAAGCTATTACTTAAACTGTTGGATGCAACAGAGTCAGGACAGAAGGGCGAGCAGCTGAGATCCACCTCCGGAGCCCGAGAACACTGTGTCAGAAAAAGAACACAGCTCCAAACGGGCTTGCCTGGCCTTCAGTCAAACCCTGCCTGAAAAATTACCCTGAAGACTCCATCCCATTTCTGCACTTACAGGGGCCACTGCATTAAGTTTCAACGTCGTTTTTTTCCTTAATCTCAAGTTGGTGATGCCCACTTAGAAGCTCAAAAGCATTGCATTTCTCCAACGGCTTCCGCATCTCTTTCACGTCGGCACTGTTACCTAAGGTGAACGTATTGATGGAATTGGAAACCAATTTTTTTACACGGCAAACAATTTTTATGTGGCAAGTCAAATGCCTTGACTCCTACAGGGGTAACCTAATATTATGGCTACAACAGTTTTGTTTTTTTTGAAAAGATAAGATTACATTTCTTTTAGAATACAGGTTCAGTATGACTTGACATCTGCAAAGGGCTTACTGGCACGGTGTATGGGTCCACACTCCTCGGTGACACATGAGTGACCCGAGACGGAACACTCACCCCAGCCAGGGCCGAGTGCCGGGCTGGGAGGCTGTGAAATGCCCTCTCACTCAGGACACGGGACAGGTCACAGGACAGTCTGTTCTCAACCACAGTCCAGTCATGGAAACAGCTCCAGAGAGTTTTCAGGGACTTGCCTAAGTCCAACCTCCAGCCTGAATCCCCTGGACCCTAATCCTCAAACTTGTCCAACACCACAGGATGCTGAGTATCTATCATCAGTTCACCTTCAGGATTTCCCAACCCTGGCACTGTTCACATTTGGCGGGGGGAGTTCTTTCCCGGGGAGGGGGGGTGGCGCCGGTCTGTGCATCACGGTATGTTTAGCTGCATTCCTGACTCCACCCACTAGATGCCAGTGGCACCCCTACCCCCATATAACAACCAAAAATGTCTCCAGGCATCGCATCAGTACCCTGCAGGGCTAAAGTGTCCGGGCTGAGAACCAATGGGTGATCGTGGGACCAGCCTCTCTCACCAGGGCAGGTGACTGCAGCCGGCAGGCAACACCCAATGTGCAGGGTCACTTGTGGCTCCTCCGTGGGGCCAGGAGGATGATAACGTCCCACCAAGCAGAAGTCCATTCTAGTCCTTCCATCCAGGACCCTTCAAGACAGAGTGGGACAACCCCTCGCCCCCATTCTGAGATCCTCTCGGCACCGTGGCTCAGCAGGGCTCCGACAGTCACCAGGCCACTGGGACGGGCGCGGTGATGATGTTGTGCCTCATCACCTGGCTGGAGGGCACCTGGCTGGAGATGGGAGGACAGCTCCTCCTTAGCGCTGTCATTAAACTAAAGAAAATTCTGGCCCAATTTGATGATCATTTGTTCTTAGAAAGGCATTACATAAAAAACCCACACATGTATTTTAATTTACGTATTTATTTATTTTTGGCTGTGTTGGGTCTTCGTTGCTGCACGCGGGCTTTCTCTAGTTGTGGCGAGCGAGGGCTACCCTTCACTGCGGTGCGTGGGCTTCTCACTGCGGTGGCTTCTCTTGCTGCGGATCACGGGCTCTAGGCACGCTCAGTAGCTGGGGCGCGTGGGCTTCAGTAGTTGTGGCGCACGGGCTTAGTTGCTCCGCAGCATGTGGGATCTTCCCGGCCCAGGCCTCGAACCCGTGTCCCCTTCACTGGCAGGCGGATTCTTAACCACTGCGCCACCAGGGAAGTCCCCCGCACATGTATTTTTAATGCCAAGAGTCTAGAGATATCTTCTACCCCGTGGAACTTTTTGGCAAGACGATGATCTTTTCTTCCAACAGAATTTCCTTCTAAAACAACTTCAGCACTGTTCCTGGGACTAAGGGTTCAATCTACAAAACACTACCTTGGCCCAGGCTGAGGAAAACAAAGTCCCCTACTGATGATTCCCAGGGACTGCAGCATCATCTAAGCATTCTGCGGGTCATCCTATGTCACGCGCTACCATGGTGACAGTGGGGGAGGAGCTGGGGCTGGATGTTAGGGTGTGGTCTTGAGGATGGTTGACCATTTGGGAGAATTAGCCTCCAATATACCATGGACTCACCCCTTTCCACACCTAACTCCCCCAAAAGGAAACTTGGAAGGTAACTGTTCTCCCCAAAATACCCCTCCCAATGACTCACTGAGAATCTTAATGAAAATAGCCATCTAGTAAGCAATGTAAAGCCATATAACTCAAGAGTTCAGATGCTTTTGCATCCCTGGAAATAAACCACATTTCGGGTCTCGGTCTTCTCATCTGGAAAACAAAGAGCGCGACACAGTGGCCTCCAGAAGGTTCCTTCCAGCCCTCGCAGGTTGTAACTTTCTTAAAGGCTGTGAGCCGCTTTGTAATTCTGAATGAGATGGAATACAGCAAGGATCGCTAATATTCTGTATAACTCAGACCCTGCCTAGCCAAGAGTTTTAGGATAGATAGCTAAATAAATACGGAGGAAACGTTTTTAGGCTATAATAGCCACGAGCCAAAGTAACTGACCAGCAGTGCTGGGGAGGTTTCGTTAGGAAAACAGTAGTCATAGGGAGGAATATAATGGAAGAGCTCAGGGAGATGAGGGATTCCCTACAATCAGCCAGAGGGATGATTTGGGGTCTTGCTAGCATGACATAAAGACCATGGCGAGCACTGCTCTTGGGAAACTGAGGCAAGGGTGACCCGGGGGTACATTCTGAAACACAGCAATCTGTTCATCCTCATTCTCCAGTGGTTCTTCTGCCCCTCGAAGCACCCCTGTGCAGTACATTGCCCTGGCCCTTTCTACACATTAACTGGCTCCACCCCCATCACCTGGGGCAGTTCCTCCTCTGGCTACAGGCTCAGAGCGGCAGAGAGGGCTAACTAGGTGAGATGTTACAGCTGCACAGGCAGCGCTGCTCGAACCCGAGAGGCCTCTCGCCCCGGGGATGGCCCGAGGCTACGACGTTCCAAATGCCCAGCAGCGATAGGATGGGTACAGAAATTGAAGTATATTCGTACGATGGAATATCACACGGCAGGGGAAAAAATGAACTACCATTCACACAAAACACGATGAATCTCACAGACGATGCAAAAGACACAAAGAGTACAAACTGATTCCATTTTAAGTAAAAAACAAAGCTAACCTAAGGTAAGTTGGAAAGAGTAGCTTTGGGAAGAGGGAGCTATGAGAGAGGGTCTTCACAGGAGACCTCGGAGGGGCTGGTAACACTAGAACGTGCCCTCGGGGTGGGGGTTAAATAGGATATTTGGCGTGTAAATTCATCAGGTGCACACTTAAGATTTGTACACCGTTTGTACATTCTATGTTCGCTAACATTTTAAAAGATGTACAGAAAGAGCCGCTTATAAAAAGAGTCTCACCACTTATGCTGGACCCTCCTGCCCTCCCTCCCACGAATAGCCGCCTTCTTTCTTTTCCCCAAGCTCCAAATCCCCATTACCAGACGCCATCCCCAACACGTGGCAGCAACCACCTCTGGGCCACTTCCCACCGCCCCAGCCCAGAGGATGACCCCGAGCCAGTGTGTCTAGGACTCGGCCATGCTGCGTCCACTCAGGGGACTGGAGTCCTGGGTTGCTCCCGGGAGGATGGTATGGGCAGGACTCATGGGCGCCAGCCCCACCTCCGTGGCTCCCTGGTGTGTCCTCAGCAGAGCCATCCCTCCCTGGTCAGCTCACACACCATGGGCAGCTCAACATGGAGGTAGCGTGAGCCTCTCTTCCAGGTCTAGAAGCTTCTGCCCTGCCCACTATCGCCATCATGATGTTGCCCCTTTCCCAGAGCCTCTGCTACCCTCCTTTCGTCACTCACCCACATCCTTCCAGCTCCCCTCCAGTCCGCAAGGAGAGAAACACACGGATTTGAGAGGCAGAGCCTCTCCACAAAGCACCAGCTCACTTTTACGAGCCCTCCTGCCAATGACTGCACGTAAAAGGCACATTTAGCACAAACGAACCTCACAAAACCAAATGCCAGCCAGGTCAGCAGGGCTTCGAGACGGAAGAGAAAAGAGAAATTGAGTTGTAGCAGGGGTTAAGAATCTTACATCCCTGCTGGCCAGAAACAGCTTATTTCTCAGGACTGTCTGTGGATTTCCAGATTTCTTCCCAGGAGAGTTTGAACATCAGAAAGGTTTCTTCCTTCCCAGACCCTCTTCTCATCCTTCCCCCTTTAAATGATCATTTCTGCCAAGAATCATCTGTCTCTCTACTTCCTGCTGCTCCACTAATTACAATAACAAGAAATAACCCTGCAGTGATGTCATCCAAACTTTTACTTCCTGGGGTGAACCAACAGGTCAGCTTGGAGGCCAGCTGCATCACGCCTCCATTTTGGAAACAGCAAAGTCATGGCTCCCGCTCTCCGTGAAAGCTTTTATATGTTTACAGAGGCACTCGCCCCAAAGGCTTTATAAGTTAAATAAAAATAAAATGGGTGTCAGGCACTGCTACCACCAAAATGTAGCTATTGTAAAGGGACAACAAGCAATTGATTGTGTAAAGCTGTGAATGTAGGTTTATATACATAAAGAAAAGCCACATTTTCAAGACACGTGGAATGAGATGGAGGGCACAAAGTTCGTTCAGTGTTTCTAGCATGTGTGAGCTGACAGCAAGTGGAGTTTTAGTTTTCTGGCATCTGCGGGGATAGGAAGGCACCTCTGGGTGAGTGGACACATGTAGGAGAGGGAACGCTTCCCTGATCGGTATGATTAGAGAGACAGGACAGAACCAGAGCCCGGCAAGGAAAACCACCCTGCCGTTGGCTCCAAGCTCCATGGGCTCAGAGAACGAAGTGATCCGCCTCCTTCACGAGGCCTGGCAGCCAATGCTGATATAGGTGTTTTTTAATTTTCTGAAGGGATCAAAGAATAAAGCTGTGCCCAACGGCACGTTGTGGCAAGTTCTGTGCCTGGGATTTCCAACAAAAAGGGCTCTCTGGGGCAGACAAGTGGGAGCCTCACTGGAAGAAAGGGAACCCAGGTTAGCGGCCGAAATCACCCATGAAACAGCTGTGCCCAAGTCAACTGTATTCCAGTCTTAACATTGCTTTGTACCCTGCATCCACATTGGGTCACCTCTACAGCAACTTGTCTAAACGAGGCCACCATCTGGAGTCTCTTCCGTGAATTCTGTGGTTCTAACACTTGGTTACCTTGGGTTACTGCTTAAAGGGCCAAGTCTGAATCCAGACACAGGTGACAGCCCTGGATGTGTGGCTGGGGACAGGGGTGGCCACTCTGATGCTGTATATCCCCCAGCCCAAGGGAGGAAACCTGCTCTGACCTCATCATCACAGCGCCTGCAAGACCCAAAGCAGAGCCTTTCTTGTGGAAGGTCACCCGTGGGCACTAAGGTCAACAATCAAGGGAACACCTAGGACTCGTTTTCTACTGCAAGGACAGAGCCTGAGCATCGCCTGAGAAGAGTTTTTTTTTGTCCCTAGCCTGCTGGAAGTAAGGTCTTGTTATCAAATATGTAAATTATTTGCAGCTGAACCTGCTGTGTTCACAAGGACACTCCATCACCCCAAACTAGATATTCTGTAGCCAACCCAGGAGTCTTCTGATTTCCGCAGCAGCTGTTTTAACCCAGAGTGCCTTGGCGAAGTCCTGATCAGTTCCACCAGGGTCAGTTCCAGGAATAAGGGAAAGGGCTGAGGAGATTCGGGGGCACAGGCAGGCCAGGCTGTAGTGGTGACTACCTGGGCAGGAGGGAGGCAGGGGGAGCACATCTTTACTGGGGGCAACTCTGGAGTTGCAGCCAGCATTAGTTCATGCGGGAGAAGCCATACACCTTGGGAGCGGGCCCCGTAACTTAATCTGACCCCTACCACTGATAACATTCTTTCTTGAATTCTGTTTTCCTACTACGGGTCACGGCCAGAAAATTTCTTCTGGACCAATCAAAAAACTGGGCAAGAAGCCCCAGCCCGAGGTGGGTCAATTTCCCCCACACCCTCCACCAAGAGTCCAAAAGCTGTGAGGGGGGCTCCTGGTTTGTCGGGTCACCTGGTCCCTAGTAGGTGGAAAACTAGAGAGGCAGCACCTTCCACAGTGGCTGCTGACTGACATCAGCCGGCATCCTCCACAGTGCCAGGCACCCCTCCGGGGGAGCGCAGGAAGGGAGTGCCCAGCCTTAACTGATCCAAACTTGGGATACAGCCCTTCAGTCTCGTGGACGCCACACCCTTCGGGCTTTCCTCCCAAAACAAATAGTGGACTGGTTTCAATAAGATATTAAGAAACAATGAGGAAAGACCATTTTGAAACAGCCTATTTATTATATACAGAAAATTAAGTCAGCCCTGGCTCCAAACAGACGGGTGGGCCATGCACTCGCATGCCATTAATTATTAATTCTCTGCAAAGTCCCAGTATGAACCAAATGGCTTGTTCCCAGAGGAAAACTTATTCTCATTGACAAAAGGCGGCCAAAATATCGATAACAGTTGTTAATTTGAATAGAATCATTTCCAAAATAAGGACGAGTGACTCTTTCGATGGTGATTTTATTTACAAGGCATTTTCTCAGAGGAACCTAGGGAGACTGATTTAGAAACCACAGCCTTTCTCCTGCGACAAAAAACACTTCCAGTATTGAGCGCCCTGTGAAGAAACACACTTGCTTGCACTCTTGCCCCTTGCTTTTGAACGTTTTAGGCAGAATTTTAAAATCCCAGTAACTGCGCTAAAAGGTTTCAATACTATACCTGAGCATTTGAGTGATCTTGTCAAATAAAATGTTCTTCCGAGTTAACTGTGCTGTATATTTATGCATTTAATATCACAGCTTACTGCAAAGTGCGCAAATCATTTTAACAGAGTGTAAATTTAACTACCATGAAGGCATTTTTTCCTTTGCTTAACTGCTCTGAGGGGCCCATATTTTTTGGAGCAGATAAATCAAGCTTCCATATAACTCTACTTAAGGGAACAGCAGTCAAAACTTCTAAAGAGAAATACACCCCACAAGCCTCCTTGGCTTCGGAGTAAACAAACACACACACATCTACACCCTCAACCAATTCGTCTATGTCTTGCACCTGCTTCCTTTTCTTGCCAACGATGAGTAGCCAGCAGCACACCTGGACCAGGGCAGGTGCGAGTTACTGACAGGCTGGCTTGTCAGAGTGCACACCCCCTACCTCTGGTCACTGCTCCCTGACCATTCTGGAAGGACAGGGGTTGACCACTGATGACTCTGGAATACCCCTAACAGCATGGGGGCTGACATGTGTGCCGTATCGACTGTCGTCATGAGAAACACGATCTCCTGTGGATCATTTCTCAAATGAACTCCATGCTCCAACGCCATAAAGGTCTCCAGATGCACACAAGAAATTAAAAAGTGGTAAAAGGAAGAAACCTATGCCTATAGCAGCTGAAGTCATCAATTATTTACTGAACTGAGGGAACCCTAGCCATGGTCCATCTGGAAGGGCCAGACTTGGGTCTCAAGATGGACCCCAAAGGTCGACACTGGGAGACTCTACCGGCCCGAGAGAAGCCCGAGACAGCAGCCTCTGAATTCACGGGCACAGGAGCACACCTCTATGTTCTGAGCACGCAATCACATATGTGTCCTACCCACAAATTAGAAATACTCAACACTGCCTACCCCTCTAGTTCATACCCACACGTGGTATACAGGAGAAAGATACACAAAATCATGTACAGGATGACTTGGGGGAGAAAAAGAAGGATGAGTCAGGAAGTAAGGAAATGTTCAAAGAAAGAGACATTTCAAAAACACAAGGTAATATTGTAGCCAGCCGGCCACCCGCTGGCTGAACATGAAGCAATTTGAACATCAATATAAATGGTGATTGTAACCCACTAAATGAAATAAGAACCTGAGTCATTATATATACATAGAGAGATAAAGTACTTTATCTTATTATATGTAAGAAAAAAAGGATGCTTCTTGTAAAGAGTAGAAAGTAAACAAATAAGTGCATGTAGAAGAAATGCTGGCGTTGGAAAATTACCATTTGGCAACAGTCATAATAATTGATTTGTATGAGAATTATCAATGGACGTTGAGACCAGTGGGTGAAAAAGTGTGAAGTTCAACAGCACATCTACATAGTCTCAAAACACCTCCCAACATGCTT
>NW_006796565.1:546438-573324 GCF_000442215.2 Lipotes vexillifer | reverse complement strand
GGCTAGCTTTACAGCGGAGAAAACAGAAACAGCACAGTAACCAAGTGATTGAAGTTAGCCGCACCAGTGATGAGATAAACTGACATCACGTGCCTTCTGAGAAGATGCACGGAGAACAAAACACCACTTCTAAAGTATTCCTGCCAAAAGTGCATAAGTTGAATCTAATCAGGAGAAAACCTGAGACAAACCCAAATGGAGGGACAGTCTACAAAATGACAGGTCTCGGGCTTCCCTGGTGGCGCAGTGGTTGGGAGTCCGCCTGCCGATGCAGGGGACACGGGTTCGTGCCCAGGTCCAGGAGGATCCCACATGCCGTGGAGCGGCTGGGCCCGTGAGCCATGGCCGCTGAGCCTGCGCTTTGCAGCGGGAGAGGCCACGGCAGTGAGAGGCCCGCGTACCACAGACACAAAAAAAATGACAGGTCTGTTCTTGAAAACGACATCCATGTTATGGACCAAAGGCAGGTGAGGGACTGCTCTGTATTAAAGACAACCAAGGAGGCATGGCAACTAAACTTTCTTTTGCCATAAAGGACATTATTGTGATAATTGGCAAAATCTATAAAAGGTCTAAAGATTAGATAATATCATCGGTTTTAACTTCCTGATTTTGGTACTTGTGTTGTAAGAGAATGTACTTAGGAAAAATTAACTTCTTTATCCCTAAACACTTATTTAACATGTGTGCAAATAATTCTCAGAGAGTTCAGGGGGGAAAAAAAGAACCCCCAAAACAAAAAAACAAGTGCTCTGTGTTTGTGTGGGTGAGACAAGAACTGAGCAAATATGGTAAAATGTCATTTGGGGGTGTCTAGGGGACAGGTAATTAGAAATTCTTTGTCCCATTCTTACAACTCTTCTGTAAGCCTGAAATATATCAAATATAAAATTAAAGAGAGAAAAAAGAAGGAATGGGCATAAATACCCACAGCGATTGTGATTAACGTTTAGGGTTGATTGATATTCCCCCATAGGACCCAAGTTATTGCACTGTGACTTTACTAGTCTTAAAGATAAAAAATGATCCAAATAAAGTTTCACAGCATGTCAGGGGCTTTAGGCGGAAAGACAGGTAGATTCAGAGGGAACGAGGGTCCCAGGATCCCGTTCTCCACCTGCCCCACCACGGGCTGTCATCACGGAGGTGATGACAACATTTTTACTAACAGCATAATTAGATCAGAGAAAACTCCCTTGGCTAAGATTCCTACAGGCCCCGACAGCAAGACAAAGGCAGGAGAGGCCTCCCCACTCTGCCACCTGCAGTCTGGGGTTCAGCGGCCTCAAGTGAATCGCAGGGCTCGGAGAAAGCCTGGAGAGACGGAGCAGAAAGGGCTCTCCGTCTCCTCACTGCCTGTCTTCTGTCCGAACTGAGGCTGCTCCGAGGAACCTGCCCCCCAGTAACCGGACTGCGAAACATCCAAACCCCAGGCCTGCACTGCCCCTCAGGTGGTCTCTGGACCCACAACCACTGGTCCGGTCTCTGGCTTCAGCTCGAGGTGGTGTGTGAGGCCCTTGGCATGAGAAGGCTCAAGAATTCACCGACCCTCCCTCCCGCTCAAACTCCGCTGGGCAGGGATGATTCCACATGGCCACAGTGAAAGCCAGCACCAGCCCAATGGCAAGGCTGAGGCTCACAGCAGGATGTGAGGGTCCCAGAGCTTAACATGTCCTCCCTGGTGGCCCAGAGGCAAGGCCTGGCCAGGCTCCCAGCTACCGCCGGGTGGGCTGACCCTGGACAGCAGTTCACAGGCCCTGGGCAACGCCGCCTCTTAAAAATCCCACATTCCTCACAGGTAAATGACATCCCCCCCATGTAAATTCTGCCCAACTGGTCACTCTCTGGAGAGGACAGAAAACTGTCAGTAGCTTCCACAGAGAAAACTTTTCCTGTAACTAACCTTGACTTTCCAACATTCTATCAATCCTTATAAAAACTTAATATACCTCTTGCCTCAGGTAACATCCTCAGCTAATTTTGCCTCTCCCCCGAGACTTGATCGCAGTGGCCAGGCAAAGTGTCCGTGATAATCTTCCTTCGGCCGGTTTTCAAAGGACAAGGCCAGCCGGCTTCAGCATTACCTTCTACTCTTCACGTGCCTGCTGCCAGAAAATTCAGCTCAGAAGCTGTTTCTCTGGGAGAGGGCTTCCCACAGCCCAGAAAACAGGATTTGTGTGTTCATTCCTCTGAACCACATGGCGGGGTAGTGCCTGCCTGGGACCCAGGGCATAGAACATCTCCCTGGGTGGCCATCCTCACCATTCTGTAAGGATGTGATCCAGGACAGCAGGGATACCCCATCATCCCTGCATCCCGGGGGATGATGCTGAACACCATTCAATAAAGAAAATTAGCTAAAACTAGCACCAGTAAAGTTAGACTAGTATTTCACCTTAGAATTAAAGGTTTCCATCTGACACCAAAAACATAGATGTAAGACCACCGGGGCCAGCACACAATCGCTCAGAAAAAAGCTCTCGATTTGACTCTGGATCAAAAGGAGTCTCCAGACATGTGGGACGTGATGGGAGAGACTCTTGAGGAAACATCAGAGGCCCATCGCAGGCTCCTCCAGGAAGCCTCCAACTTGGAAAGATGACTAATGAATAAGAGCTTGGTCTGAGGGTGTGTTCCTGCAGCCCTATTGGCCCAGCCCTGGCCCAGCCCTGGCCCAGCCCTGGCCCACCCCAGGCTCCGCCCCTCCCCTCCCCTCCCCTCCCCTCCCAGAAGGAAGGGCACTACTGGGAGTGGTTGGTACCCTGAAGCCACCTCCCCAACCCAAGGTCCACACAACCTGTCTTGGGGGCCCGTGATGGTGGCCCCACTCTGGCAGGATTTCCCAGGCCACTGGGGTTCTCAGAAGCCCCCACGACCCTCTCCCCCTTTCCATCCTTTGTTCACTGGCAGAGGGTGGGAGGCCACAGGGCAAGTCCTGACCTGTCCCCCCCACCCCCAGGAAGCAACGCCCTCATGCCTGCCCCTCCCTGTCGCCTTCCCTCCTTCAGCCTTGCCTTGCTGACCATAAGGGCTCCTTCCCTCCAAGGCACTTTGTGATCCCCAAAACACTGCCCCACTGCTGCCCCCAATCTACCCCCAGAGGTGCCGGCCTCTCCAACTGCTACTGCCACCTGTTACTGCCGGTGCTGGACATACATGCCCAGAGAGAGCTCTGACTTCGCCACGTCAGCAAATCTGCAAATCCTCGCCAAAGTGCACTTGCCCTTGAACACTCCCCAGGCTTCATGCAAACAAAGCCCTCTCCTTAGCAACAGCTTGCGAGGCAAAACCCAAAGGTGACCCAATGAGGAGCTGCTCCGGAATCCCGGGGCTCCTGGCCACCAGGACCAGGACAGAAGTCACCTTCCACCCCCCAGCCAGGACACCAATATGTAAGGATGAAACATGAAGCAGATTGCAAACAGCTGCCCAGGTGAAGTTTTAAAAGATAAAGTTTTATTTCAGTGGCTAAGAGAGAAAGTGGAGAAAAGGCGTCAACATTTTTACTAACAGCATAATTAGATCAGAGAAAACTCCCTCGTCTAAGATTCCTACAGGCCTACAGACAGCAATTTAAGCAGCTGAGAAAAGGCGGGGAAGACGAAGTCATTACAGTAGCCTCCCACCTCTCCCCACGCGTACGGCTGATGTTCTTTAATGACAATGAAAGAAAGCTCTGAGGACATATGGCAGGGGGAGCTACCCCGTGTGCACCAGCAGTTACAGAAAGTGTTCAGTGGGGATTCTGCTGTTTTAAAGATCCCATTAACCAGAGACAATTCCATCTCACACTCCAGGCAGAGCTGGTAGCTTTAAGCCATAGTTATTTAGGCTGAACAGCTTAGATCAGTAGTTCTAACTACAAAGTAAAAGGATTTGTGGGGGGCAAAGGAGCATGTTAAATGACACCACAGGGATATGATCAGTGAAACCCAGAGTGCAGGAACTCTGAAAGACAGCAGCAGGAAACCTTAGGGAAATCTACTCCTCCAAGTTAACTCAGACATTCTTGGCTAAAATGAGTAATCTTAATGACTATATGGACCCACAACCATATGGGCCCACTTACATGGTCTCCTTGTATCTATTCTTGCCTCTTTCCAAACCATTTTCCAAAGACACTTAGTGGTCTTTCTTTTTTGGGGTGTGGAGTGGATCTTTTTTCAGAACTTAAATCTGACCATATCACACTGTCCTTGAAACCACTGCTCCCACTGCCTCGAAGGTCAAGAGCAGGACTCTGTACGATGGCCAACGCGCTCATGGCCCCCTGCTGTCCCCTCGCTGCACCCGCAGCCACTGCCACACTGCTTGTTGCCCCAGGGGCTCTGCCCAGAGGCCCTTCGAGCAGATCTCCATGAGGCCGCTGTCTCCCACCAACCCACTCTCAGCTCCCTCCTCGGAGGCCGCTCTCAACAGCCCCACCAAAGTGGCTACTCTGTCCAAGACAGGGCGTATTCCCAGCCTGACGTACACACCTTGCAGGAAGACAGTCATCAAGGGTGTACCGTCCTCCAGAACACAAGTTTGGTGACAGCTTGTGATCGGTATGCACAAAGCCTAGAACACGCACACGTGTGTGCATACACATACACACAATGTTTAAAGTATGAAGAGAGACACACGATTTTTGAACGGATGTGCGACCGAGTCTGTAGAGAACACATATTAATTCTGTAGCCTATCAAATGTGCCTTTTACTCTAGCCAGGGTTCATCAATTTGGGTCCTGAGATATAAAATTGGTATTAGAGACCCGAAGGCCGCACTCTAATTTCTTCCCCCCAAATATGCAATAGAATACGAATAATGGCTCTCACAAAACATATTTATCATGTGTGTCCCCCAAAAAGCCGAGCCGTACACAGAATATTTCTGAGCCTGATAATGTGCTGCAAAACATTCTCTTTTTAGCTTTGAGATATTTGCCCTTGACAACACATTTTAGACTAGAATAAAAATTGTTTTCCTTTCCAATATTCTTGTGAAAAAGCAAACACGACTAACAAGATTTTGTTTTTAAACAACCAGAGATTCCGACCTATCAGAAAGTTGATGCAAAAAATTTTTTTAAATCAGGGCAACAAAAATGCCTGATGGAATCAGTGAAATTATTCTCAAAAAATCTGACCAAATGTGGTGAACTTGAAAAGCAACAGCCTGACCAGGGAAAGCCTGACTCTAGCGGGGAGGAGTCAACCCAGGGTTATTAAATGACAATTTCGTCAGCCTAGAGCCCCAAGTCACCCACCCTGAAGGTCTCGCTAGAACTGTCCCAGTCACCATTTCTGTTGCTTCCCATTCCTGAATCTACACAAAGCGTGTGGACCAGGCACAGCTCCCAGCGGGCCCACCATATGCCCAAAGGAACAGAGAGAAACTGTAAACCTTCAGGGAAGAGAACAGAAGGAATCCAGTGGTTTGAACCAGGCTGAAGCCAGGCTGCCTCCTAAATGGATCTACACATCATCTCCTGCCGTCCTAGCTCCATCCCACACATACAGCAGGCACTTGATAAATGCCTTCTCAATAAAAGAAATCACCACTTGCAATCCGCTGCTCAGAGGAACCGCATTATGGGTGGAATCGACTCGTAGGAGGATTCTCACCTTGGCCTCTGCTGGTTCAGCTTTCACAAGACCCTCACCCTCACCCCCATATAAGTCGGCGCTCATTTTGTCCCCGGGAACACTTCTGGCCAGGTCCACTTCTGCATTTCTCCACTGCTGGGACACCTGGTTCCGGGGGGCAGTTCCAATGCCACAGTCCTTGAAGATGACAACCAAAGCTGTGGTTGCTACAGACAGGAGCATCTGCTTGTGTGGGCGGGGCGCAGTGAGGTGGGGCAGGGAAGGAACAGGTGCAACAGGAAGGGGATTCTTCTTTAAAGAGAGAACCTGTGAAAGGCTCTGAGGAGAGGAATAGGGTTTGGCTGATATATTAGGGCCGTTAAATGCAAAGAATATGTACTATGAACTGCATTCTATGCTCTTAAAGCGTTATATGTGTGTATGTGATTACAAACATGGGGAGAATGTGGACTGATACCAGTTGCTGAAAACACTGGGAAGACGAGGAGAATGACACCACCAACAAAGCCAGCAGGTTGGTACTGTGATCAATCACTAGGCGTCCAGGCGCTGGGTCACCCAACGTACAAGCGTTAACTCACTGAGTCCTTACAAGCCTTATCGAAAGGCACTACTGCCCCTGTTTTTAAGGGGGGAACTGAGGCACAGAGAGGCTCAACTATTTTCCCAAAGGCACACAGCAACCAAAGGGCAGCTGGACACTAGCATACACTGTGCTGCCAAGAAACACAAAAATGGCGCCGGGGGTGGGGTGGGGGGTGTTTACAAACATCTAAAAACAAAGCAAGTACACAGACCCACTGACATAGAATCCTGTGTCCACACATGTGCCCAAAGACAATCACAGGGAAATACTGGATTTGTCTGTGCACAGTCTGCTGTATCAAACGGGAATACAGGGATAGCAGGATTCTTTTTGGTAAGCCAACAGAAAAATCCCTGTGTGCTCACACACACGTGCATATTTTTAGGAGAAGCAAGGAGAAAGGACAATGACGTCATCTTGAGTTAGAACAATTAGCTTTGCTTTTATAAACCTTGTACTGCATTTCTTCCCTATTCATTAAGCATTTGACCCTTCTGGAAACATCAAGATGACCGGCAATTTTTTCCCTATTTAAAAAAAAAAAAAAAAAAAAAATCAACATATATGCATTACAGAACATTGATTGGAGTGACGGGAGAATGGGGAAAAAAAACCCCCCAAATTCTAACTAAAGATAAGCACTATAAAACATTCATTATCATATTCCCCCATGAGTATTTCTCTGGCTTTATTCATAAATGTACATTCAATACTGGATCTGTCCACTTTAAGACAAGCCTTCTACTTATGTTATTTCAAACTGTGAAAGCATCATTTTAAAAAGAATGAGTTATTTTCCCACTGTTGGGTGCTAAAGGCATCTGTCTTTTTGCCATCAAATAACACCACGACGGCGGAACATCTTGGTGTATTAAAGCTTTTCTGGCACTGGGTGGGGAAGGGAGATTAGTAGGTCAAGGGGCACGCATTCAATTTTTGGAAGGCGACACTGGTTTCCGCATCTGAAGACTCTAATCACTTCATACTCACAATATCTGATGGTGTCTTATTACCATTTCTCCCATGGACACAACGGGCATGGATGCGCCCACCTGCCTGGACACCACACACACACACACACACACACACACACACGACAGAGTCTTGTCCCACTGGGTTTAATTCTGAAGTAGAGTCAGGCCCCTGGGTGGCCTCAGAGGAGAGCAGAGGTGGTAACACCACCCGCAGGTGCCAGCCTCGGGACAAGTCCACACTGGAACAGACTGGAGCAGACCGGTTTCTCCCATCATGCGCCAGATGAGGGTGCTGGCCTATGTTTAGGAGCCAGGATGCTTGAAATATACCCACGTTCACACACTAGGCTGACACTCAGTGAGATGCTCACCAAACCAGCGGCGGAGACAACAGGAACACGGACCGGCCCCCGCAGAGGTACGGCAGCAGCCCCTGCTCCTGAGGTTTAAGGGCGGCCCACGGCCTACCCCAGCCCAGCTCGGACCTCTGGGTGGGGCATGACCGGTGCCCAGAGCTTGGCGACACTGCATGAACCCTGCACCCAGGGACTGCTGGACCCGAGCTGGCCAGCTCTTACCTGCCTTTTCCTGGAAAAACCTACAAGTCAGAGCCATCACCACCTGGCCTGCTTTCTCAGCAAGCACCTGACACCCCTAGTACTGGGTTCAAAACACCCTAAGATTTGGGAGAAACAAATCTTCACTGTGTCCTGTGCTCTGAGGTGACATCCACAGGGATCCTGGGGCCCACGAGCAAAACAGAAGACAAGCTCAGTAACAGAGTTCTCACCAAAACCACGCAGGCCCCAGTGTCCTCTGTCACCCACGTGCTGCTCTGGTCCGAGCACGTTTGACCCATCCTCTGTCTATGGACAACCACAGCAGCGGGTCTTATTTTAGGCAGATTTTCCACATTAGAAAGCAAATTGGTTAAAATGACTGCACGATACACCTCCCACTCGTGACGCTTTAATTCAAACTCAAATAGCAAAGCAGGAGAGTGGCCTGTTTAGCCCATTTATAGATTTATAAATGTCCTTCCTGACCAGCACCCAGGCTGCCCCGCCCCCTCCCTTCTTCCAGACACACAGCTGGGTAGGAATTCACTGACCTAATATTACTGGACAGATAATTCTTTGCCTCGGGGAAAGACTGGCAAAGCCCATGGCATCTGCCATTTCCAATCTTTGTTTTGAAATGGTAAACAGGGGCTCATGCCAAGCAGCTCAGGGGCAAGCAGGGAAGGCACTCCTCTCTAAGTGAAATCTTTAAAATCCACCTATAGCATGGGTGGAGGCCCCGCTTTGCATCGGAAAACCAGGCGTCTGATTCAACTAAATCATCTCAAAGCCAGCGACAGAGAAAAGAATTGAATTAAAGAGTTGCTGTAACTCATTCAAGTGAGATAACAACCATCCAGTGGGAAGCAAAGACAGTGCTGTTCAAACCCGCCGTCTTCCAGAGATAGTGAGGAAAAGGCAATATAACGTGGTTCAAAGGACAGATGGGACTTTCCTAATTGTCCCCAGATTCCTAGCAGCAGGGGTAGTAACTAAACGGTTTCAATTAAAAGTTAAAGAAACAGGGAAAAGCAGGCGGTAAGTCATGCCTGGTGCCAGTAAGGCTCCTTCAGTTCAGTCTGAGGGATGCTTTGGCCCAATTTCAGATGGCCCGGTGTCAATGGCACATGAGCAGGGAGGCCATCCCAAAATGTCACCGTGACAAGGTGACAAATCTGTCGGATGCACTCGCGAACGCCCGCGTTGAGTCTGAGGGGGTTAGCGGGAGGCAGGACTGCACCCCAGCGCAGGGTCCCCTCCAGCGCTGAAGCCGCCGCCTCCTCCACCACCAGGACCAACAGGTTACAAGGAAGCGAGCCCCAGGCAACACAGGTGTGCAGGCCGTGTGTTTCCCAGAAGGTGCAGAAATGGCTATAAGGTGATTTCCAGGCTGCTCCAGGCGCCGCATCCACATGATTCAAGTGCAGTGTGACGACAGGCACCCCCAAAGCCAGTGATCCCAAGTGGGGACACTTACACCTAAGGCACATCAGGCGACACACCGGACACGCTTTGGCTGCTGCACTGGGGCGGGGAGGAAGGGTGCTTACTGGGACCTGATGGGTGGAGGCCAGGGGTGCCACATTTATCCCCCAACACACGACACCTCCCAACAAGGAACTGATGGGTCCCAAATGTCAACAGCGCCAAAAGCTGAGTAGACTCCCTTAAAGGAATCCTAAACTGAAGTTTCTGAGATTTCGAAGGAATAGGAATGCTTAGGAATGGCTGGGGTTGATGGTACACAAGTTAATTTTCCACAATGTGGGACAGAAGAGACATCGCTGATGTGAAGGCGGCTGATGAAAGGGACAAGTGGGGATAAAAGAAGGGAACCGACCAAGTGCATCCAGTGAGCAGAGCAGAGAAGGACAAGTGTGAGCTCCCGGCCACACGAGAAGGAACCAAGGTGCGCGGGGCCGGGTGATGCCGACCTGAAAAAAGTGCGTTCAGTGGAGAGGATCTGACCCCGGGCCTGACCCATAGCTCAGCGCAGCCGAAGCAGAAGCTGAGAAAGCAAAGAGCTTGGGTGACCAGAGGATGAGAGCAGCCTCCTAGGGCAAGTCTCTCAACACGCTCCAAGTTCACATTACGTTTCCCAGCCGTGCCACTAACTGCTCCATGAGCGAAAGTTGGGACACACACCTACAAACAGACCTCAGGAAAAAAGACCAAATCCCCAAACGTTAGAAGGTCCCTTACTGACAAAGGCATAGAGAGGGGTGGAGAGTCTCAGAAAGCCAAGTTCAACAGACAAGAACCTAAAAACCAGCATCCACCAGCCCACTCTCAGGATGTAGCCTCTTCTGGGCCCAGCGGTCTAACTGGGTGGGGGTGGAGTGGGGGGCAGGGGTCCTTGCGTCCCCCCTGGGAGTTAAGTCAGTCTTGCCAGGTCTTCACTTGCTCAGCCCTAAAGGAGTCCTTTCTAGGAAGACCTTCAAACACCACATCCAGAGGCAAACTGGAAAAATGGAGAACCGGGCTGGAGTCATCTTTTCCCTCCCTTTTAAATACTCGTGGGTTTTCTGTCCTCATTGTAAAAACAAACAGATCAAAAACCAAATGAAACCAAAACAAAAACAAAAAACCCATAGAGAAATACATGTAGGAAATCTGGGAATAAACAAGAAACTTGAATATTCCATAATTACACGGCACCACTACTACTTAACTTTTTGTCATTACAGTTAATATTTCCTGCGCATCTTTTTTCTGAGAGTAGGTCAAAGTGGAAGAGAAGACACTGAACTCAGTTTTTTCTTTTTTGCAGAACGCGGGCCCCTCACCGCTGTGGCCTCTCCCGCTGCGGAGCACAGGCTCCGGACGCGCGGGCCCAGCGGCCATGGCTCACGGGCGCAGCCGCTCCGCGGCACGTGGGATCTTCCCGGACCGGGGCACAAACCCGTGTCCCCTGCATCGGCAGGAGAACTCTCAACCACTGTGCCACCAGGGAAACCCTAAAGTAAATTTTGTGTGTGTGTGTGTGTGTGTGTGTGGTACGCGGGCCTCTCACTGTCGTGGCCTCTCCCGCTGCGGAGCACAGGCTCCCGACGCGCAGGCTCAGCGGCCATGGCTCACGGGCGCAGCCGCTCCGCGGCACGTGGGATCTTCCCGGACCGGGGCACGAACCCACGTCCCCTGCATCGGCAGGCGGACTCTCAACCACTGCGCCACCAGGGAAGCCCTGAACTCAGTTTTGAACCAGCACTAGGGGGGGGGAAAAAAAAGCCCAGCATTATGAAAAGTGAAAAAGAAAA
The DNA here is from genome assembly GCF_000442215.2 of Lipotes vexillifer. NCBI lineage: Eukaryota > Metazoa > Chordata > Mammalia > Artiodactyla > Lipotidae > Lipotes > Lipotes vexillifer. The sequence goes on along the minus strand of NW_006796565.1, from coordinate 562,357 downwards.
CAAAAATGCAAAAGAATATGGTGATGATGAAAAGCTCCTGCATGATTTGGGACAGAAGCCTCAGGAATCTAATACTGATTGATCAAGATTTCTTGTTTTCCAGCTCAAAAACAGGGACAACAGATCTACCCAGCCAAACCCACAGCCAAACAAAAGCAAAGAAAATAAAAGTTATCAGTCACTAGAATACGGAAGAAATCTTGCGCTTGGTTACAAATCTCCATGTGGGGGAACCTCTACTGGGTCAAGTTGTGTAGACACAGCTCTGCCCAACAAATCCTCTCATTTAAGACAGTCACGTACGTCATGGCTTAGAGAAAGACAGTAAAAGCTATAACTCAGGTAAGAAATACAAAAGTCTACGAGGAAGTAGAGACTTGTTTAGTGAAATTAACTAGTGGTTTAATGGGGGGAAAGCCTGATATACAAGGGGGCCCCAATTTCTTCAGAGAAATTAACATTTCAATCCTGTTTTTATCTAGAAGTCATTAAACTGTGCAATATGAATTACTGGAACTGTAGCAGAGAATTAACTCTATTCATCAACTAAGTCCAAACACTTTCAAGTGCATCTGTAATGAAAAAATAGCTCTACATTTCTATCTCTTCTCATTAAAGTAAACCGGTTTTCCCCCTCTCAGTATATAAAACTGTCTTCTCTTTATACAATTTATATTACCATAAGCTGGCTCACATTCTAAACTATTACATGCCTCCAATTAATTTTTGCAGCTTTTGCCTGAAAATTTAATGAAATAGTAGTGTATGAACCTGCTGACTCTAGATTACGTGTGCACCCAATACTAATGTTGGCGTCATAAAATCATCTGATCCATACTCGATGAGAGGCTCCTGTCACCACAGTGGGAAAGGTAATGTGCGTGCCAGGTTCACACATTTTCCTCTTTTAAATCCAATTATAAAATTTACTGGTCTCAAATTAAACTGTCCCTACTTGTCCACCTGGGAAAAACAGAGAAAGAAGCAGCACCGTCTGTCTAATTATCTCCCAACTCCATTTCTTTTTTTTTCTTTTTTTTTTTTTTTTGTGGTACGCGGGCCTCTCACTGCTGTGGCCTCTCCCGTCGCGGAGCACAGGCTCCGGACGCGCAGGCTCAGCGGCCATGGCTCACGGGCCCAGCCGCTCCGCGGCATGTGGGATCTTCCCGGACCGGGGCATTAAACCGTGTCCCCTGCGTCGGCAGGTGGACTCTCAACCACTGCGCCACCAGGGAAGCCCCCCAACTCCATTTCTATAAACATTTCAGCCAGCAGCTAAGACGGATGACTGTTTGTCTAAGCCCTCCGCTCTCCACCATGGGAGCTAAGAGTCTGCACTCATCCAAGCCAGTCCCGAGAGGCAGCCAAGGCGAGCACCCAGGAGGACGGGGTCCGAGAAACCCCTCACCCGGTCCAGACGCAGGCACCCCCAGGGCACACATGCCACAAGAGGTCCACACCCCACACCCCCCTCGTATGCGTATGCAGGAGTGTGTGTGTACACGTGTGTGCGTGAGTGTGCACATGTAGGAGTATGTGCATTTATGTGAGTGTGCATGTGTGCAGGAGTGTGCACATTTGTGTGTACCTCTAAGTGCGCCTGAGTGTACCAGTTCAGCCAGAGATGAATAGGTCATAGGTGCTGGTAACTCGGCGAGACTCAATAACTACCCCTCTGCAGTGATTACCTTTGGCCAAAGGGTCTAGGTTCAAACAAAAGGGAAGAGAGGCCAACAGTAAAAGCAGTACTGGCACCAGTCACTAACCACCACTCATGAAGGACTTACTATGCACTGTGACTTCTCAGCTGCCAGTCACTGGGCAGGTGTGAGGCGGGATGTGTTCAGCCCAGGGAACGGTCTGTGGGACCTTGGGCAGATCACTTCAGAATGCACAGCCCGTTCCCTACCTGTGTTTGTAATGATGACACCTACACACACACCATCACTGGAGGCTGAGAATTAGTGGTAACAGGAGGATAACAGCACTGAGCAGTGTCCAGGGCATGGCCGGCCCTTAATACATCACTTGGCTGGACTCTTTATGGTCAGCAGCCTGCAGGAAGGCCAGGACCTGGGGAATCAGAGGGCCAGGCTTCCGAGGAGGGGAGGTGAGAAGACCCTGCTGTTCATTCCTCTCCCCTGACTTGCCCAGTCCCCAGCCTCGTCCTCACAGTGCCAGCGAGCCAGCGTGGAGGCTGCTTCTGCTGAACAGAGAGACAAAAACAGGACAGACACTCTGGGGTTTGAGTCCCCCTCCCTGCAGTGGTCCAGCCCGGGGGCTTGGCTACTGCAAAGTTCAAGAGGTTTGTACTGGTCTGGGGCCAACCCCTGCTGGGCCCTTGCGGAATGGAGCTCTGCACCCCATACACAGAACTTGTTGCGTTCACCTGCCTGGGAGCATCTGGGTCGGGAAGCCTTCTCTTAGATGTTTGTTTGTAAACAGACTTAGGAGTCTACAGTGAGAGGACAGCCATCAAATCAGCCGCTCAGGTACACTCAACAGCAAGGCCACATTTATACCCAACGTCCAAACAGTTTTGGGAGATGGGGATGGTGCACGACAGGCTGGGTGTGCAGGTCGAACCCAGACCTGCGTTCAAACCCCACCTCTGCCCCTGCCAGGAGCCAAGAGAAGGCAATTAACCTCCACTATCCATTAAAATAATAAGGATAAATAAAGATTCCCCCCCTCCAACTTTGCAGGACTGGCCACACATATGAGACCGAATGAGGCTGTGTGCCCAAGAGGGATGGGAAAGCTCAGAACACTCGGCTCACCTGGCTTCCTTCTGAGGGCAAGTGCTGGACCACTCTGGGCTTTTCAACTCTGTGCTCCACGGCCAGGGAAGGCCTGTGACGCAAGCCCCAACGCCCAGGCACACTGAAGGGACCTCCTCCCTCCCCCAAGTCAACCTGGAGCATTTCCCACCAACTGCTGGGGAAACTCTCCTTTGCCAGGAGTCAGCATTTAAAGGGAACCCTCACGCCCAAGAGAAAAAGACAGGACACTTCCTGGCTACAGGTTTGCAAGAAAAAAAGCTCTTGAGTTGCCAAAATCACCGCCTAAGGGAAAACACAAAGGTGCCCAGCTACCAGAGAAGGGGGCATCTCCAAGGAAGACAGAAGGGTTCTGAAGACTGCCCGAGCCCAAAGTCACTTGCTCTGAACCCCTCACTCCAGCCAGTCTGGTCTAGGCTGGGGTGGGGACAGGGGCACAAGACTACAGCTGGCCATCCTCTGCATGGCCTCAGGTCCCTAGGAAAGGACCCCAAATTGCACACGGCCAAGCCCTGGGGAGGACACAGCAGGTCTCAGCAAGGTCACAAACAGCGAAAACATTTTCTTATGTTGAAGATCGGAAGCTATTAACTGTGTTACTGGCAAGCACAGATGTTGTCTATATCTAAAAATTCCCAAATAGATCAATTAGCATATTATAAAGAATTTACTTTCATTTTCCCTTGACAGATCATAAAAGCCAAAACACAGCTCTCAGTTTGAAACTGACAAGTGCATATAGCAGGAGATGCTCTATTAAATGGAGACAACAGCAAAAGAAAATGGTATTTATAATGATTAGCCACCTAATTAATTCTAAGAGTAGAATGTCAAAAGCTATAAATCCATTTCTTTGGTAACTGAAGCTCAACATCAAACAAGTCACTTCTGCGCGCAGAAAGGAAGCCCTAAAAATTCCTGACACCTGTGCCCTGCAATATGGCTGTCCCATTAGTTTTCCAGGTAAGGTACTTGAAATGCATGTGAAAAAGCAATGGAAGGATAGAATTCAGGGGGAATAAATACACATGCACACACACGGAATTAGCAGCAATAAATTCTAAAAGGAAAACAGTTTGACTGCCACAAATGTGTATTCTTGGATATGTGTTCACTTCCTGTGAATTAGCTCAATTTAAAGAGAGAAATCCTCAGGACTTCCCTGGAGGTCCAGTGGTTAAGACTCAATGCTTCCACTGCAGGGGGTGCGGGTTCGATCCCTGGTCAGGGAACTAAGATCCCACATGTCACGAAGCAACTAAGCCCGCGCACCACAACGCAGACCCCGCCTGCCGCAACTAAGGCCTGCCGCAGCTAGCTAGCTAAATAAACACATACGTGACAGACATACATACATACTGGGGGGAAAAAAGAGAGAGAGAGAGAGAGAGAGAGAGAGGGAGAGAGAGAGAGAAATTCTCAAGCTTCTGCCCTATGAGGAAATCTGGAGCCCTTAGTGTTTCTTCAGCTTGGGGTGGCGGGATGTGTGTGGAGGAAAATTCTAAGACAGACAAGGCTATAACAATGCTATTATCCTCTGAAACGTTATGCATTTTCCTAACCTGTATGTTTAGAGATGACCCTTTGGGGGAGGAGAAGGTGGGGATGAGAAAGACAGAATAAGAAACCATGAAACCAAAACTGATTTAAAAGATGCAGTTGTCCTTTCTCTTCCTATAGATTTTGCAAATCGAAACCTGCATTTAAATAGAATATTTTTAATGTGAAAAAAACCCAGGAAGCCCTAGGGTACAGAGGTATTGCGTTCAACATCTATGGGCACAGCACTGCACTTTAAATGAGATGTGCCATCTTGAAATTTACTGGATAGATTACACATTCCAAATTGTCTTGCTATTACTACTATTTTTACTAAATTCTTCTATCCTAATAAGTGTGTTTCTTTTACGGCCAGGCTTGTTAATAAAAGTAATGGGATATTACATCATGCTATCTATCAATTGAATCTTGAGAAAAGATTATACCGATCCAAGGATCTCATAAGCCCCTGGCTCTGATAATTCCAGCCATTATTCAGTGTGAAATTCAAACAGTCTGAATTCATTAACATTGGTTGTTACAAATCTGCATTTTTAGACTTTGCCATAAAATGCAGTCCAAACCCGGTGACCTGAATCTAACAGCCTTTCATGTGAAGTGGCCGTGCTAACTGGCCTCTCCCAGCGCTGCTCTCAGGATGAAGCCCCATGTGCTTGGCCCTCTCCACGGCTGACCCGGTCACCGCTGGGGAGGGTCAGGCCAACTCAGCCTCAGCCCTGCGGGTCACACTTAACGTTCAGGCAAATTGCAGAGACCCGAGCCACTGACAGGAGAATGGGGACCCTCTCCCAGAGAAGGACACACATCATCAGACAGGTATCCAGGTAGCCAGTCACACCTGGGCACAGTACCCTGCCACCAGCACCTCGGCGCCACCGTGGCTCGGATCAGCTCACCCCCACGAAATGAAGAGCTCAAACTCAACACGTGCAACGTGTGCGAAAGGCCTCGGGGAACCTAAACCTTCATTCCTTGACAAAGAAACACCATTACCAGGTTGCTGGGAAAGGAGATGGGTTCCACTTCCAACATCCCAGGAGGAAAACATGACAGAACTGCCATGAACCAGGAAGTCTAGAGTTCTATTCATCTTCCATCTCAATGTTCCTATCAGCCAGACTAAGGTGCCTCCTTGGAGAGATACACTCTGTGCTCCAAGCTCCTCCAGCCGTGGGCAGGTCACCAGGGCTTCCCTCCAAGCTAAGTGAAATGAATGACTATCTCATTTACTGATGCTGTTAATAATGATGATAATGATAGTGGTCATTCTCTATTAAGCCCTTACAATGTACCAGGAACTTGCCAAGTCCTCCTCAATGACAGTTTCGCTGAACCCCCGCTACTCTGAGATTTAGTACTACTTACTATTCACCCCCATTTGACAGAGAGGGATTCTGAGGCACTAAGTGCAGTTGACGCCATCCGAGGTGGCCCAGGACACGCCCTGCAAAGCATTTCCTGGCACTGCCTTCAGGACCTCTCCCTGCACCCATCACCAAGCCCACGGCCAAGTCTTTGCCTTGGCAACTGGAATCTTTACCTTCCCTGTGCAAAAACAAGACGGAGGTGGGCTTCCCTGGTGGTGCGGTGGTTAAGAATCCGCCTGACAATGCAGGGGACACGGGTTCGAGCCCTGGTCCGGGAAGACCCCACATGCCATGGAGCAACTAAGCCCGTGTACCACAACTACTGAGCCTGCGCTCTAGAGCCTGCGAGCCACAACTACGGAGCCCGTGTGCTACAACTACTGAAGCCCGCACGCCTAGAGCCCGTGCTCCGCAACAAGAGAAGCCACCACTATGAGAAGTCCACGCACTGCAACGAAGAGTAGCCCCCGCTCGCCGCAACTAGAGAAAGCACGCATGCAGCAACAAAGACCCAATGCAGCCAAAAATAAATAAATAAAATAAATAAACTTATTTAAAAAAAACAAGAAGGCAGTGCCAAAGCCATGGGGCTCTGGAGGGATGCCTGTTATGATGCAATCCCAGACTAAAGAGCTGGGTGGTTTCCCAGCCAAGTCTAAGGCCGCATCACTCTGCTCTATTTAAACACGCAAGCAGGCTTTCCAGCCTTAAACAGGCCTCTGCAGTGCTGCCACTGAAGCCTGTGGGAGATCAGAGTACAAATCAGTAAGAACCCTCTTTCCCAGAGGAAGCTGTAACCCTATGTCGTGGTTTAGAGGTCATCTTCTGCTGTAATTAGGAAGTGGAAGTGAGTCTGAATTATGAAAGGCTAGGAGTCCTGTACTCTCAAAGTTAGGGTTTTTAACAAACATGGGACTGGGGTCATCAGATACGCATACACAAAATACCAGTTTCCAAATCTCCAAAGGCAGGCAAAGCACACAGCCACCGTGATGGGTCCACGAAGGAATCTGATACACCCTCCATCTGTCCTTCAGTCCCAAGGGACCTGGGACTACAGGTCCTTGTAATCCCAGCTCAGATTCAATCAAGGCGGCTGAATCACAACTCCGCCTCACCCAGGAAGCCACCACAAGCACAGCACCCCAGAGGACAGGAGAGTACAGCTGGGTCCCCAAACCACACAGAATTCAAACTCCCCGCCCCACCTGTGTCCCACCTGCAAGTAGGGGAGGCAGGGACATGCTCTCCAGCCGCGGAAAGCTCGGGAACATGGACATATTATTTCAGAGCACATACACCTCCTCCAAACAGGTAGTCCACCATGCTTGTTTGCCTTCCGTCAGCAGAAAACACAGCCAGCTGATGCAGAATCAACCCTTCCTTCCAGACAGATGCTGGGACGGTTCCTGCACAGGTCCAGCCATCCCACACCTCGCTGGTCCCTCTGCAGCCTGGGATTCATTCATTCAAAAGAGTCCTGTGGCATCTGTAACGTGCGAACCATGTACAGAAAATCAAGGAGGCCATGAGGACATCGGATGTGACCTCTGCCTCACAGAGCTTGTGAAAATCACTCTGGAAGATTCCATGTTAACAGAGTACTAATCCTGAATCCGAGTCCATTTACAAAACCTTTGTCTACTTTCACCTGATAGAGTCAGAAGCCTCAGCGTCATCGGAGAGTCTGAAGTCCTGGGTTTCTGTGTTATAATGACTGGGCAACCCTCCTGCACCAGCGAACATGAGTGAGGACCCAAATGTGTTAGGGGGGTGATGGGCACCCAGCAAAGACAAGCCCAGTAGGTTATCAATATTGATTAAGAGATGCAGATGAGGCCAAGGGCATCCTGAGTCAATATCTTGCAGGACTGAGCACCCTCCCTCCCTCCCACAGTGCTCTTCCACATTTCCATTCCTGGGTTATGGACACCTGTCTTCAGTCTGCAGAAGGGGTGGGACACAGGTGGCCGTGACCGGATGAACCGAGGGGCAGCCAGTAAACCTGCATTGCCCCAAAGCTCCTCCTGAGAGGGGGGAAGGCCTGTTTTGAGGCTCCAGTACCCAGAACGAAAGCACTGCCCAGCAAACAGCCCCCCCGCCCCGGACCTGACGAAATGGATCGCTGCCCTGTGCTCCTTCAACTGAACTTTTCAAGGAGTTGCAGGTTACACCCTGCCCAGGCCAACAAAGGTTTCCTTTGAGTTAAACAATGTATAGCTGAACCAGAAGAAGGGAGGCGACCACAGATCAGGTATTGAGTTACAAGACACAGGAACCAGATATCTTTGCCACGAACTCATTTTCTGCAAAGCTCCTATATTAAAAGACAGCACAATACTGTCCGATAAATCAAGGCTGCTCTAAGCGGATCCAACTGGAAGCTCGCGAGGACATCTGATCCACCAGCCTCGAGAAAAGGCGGAATGGGGGATCCCGGGTGGGAGCCACCGGAGTTGATCAGTAGACACATATGAAGAAATGGAAATTAAGCACTGGGATCAGATGTTCGGAACTGCTACTCATCCGTGGCTTGTGTTTTTCACCCCCACACATTCGCATTTTTCCCCTAACGTTCTATCTTCTTGCTGAATATAATTAATTTTAACAGCTTCTTTAACTTACCCCACAGGTTGTTGCTGTTTCCTTTAAACAGAATACTGCTGAGAAATTGATTTGTTTGCTCCCTCTGTCTAAAGAAACCATGTTATGAAATATGTATAAATGTCACTGTTCGGGTGGCTGCTGAAGAGAAGTACAGAAAAAATGTTCCATTTTACCTCCTTGCACGGGGGTCCACTCATGGCAGACATTCTCGTCTGTTACCAATCTGCCTGCACACACAACCAATGAATTACGAAGCATTTTCTTTTTAAACCTCCTATTTATCTTTAACTGGTAGGAGTCTAAGAGAATTATCTTTTTTTTTAAAGGGAATTATCTTAATTGCTACGTAGAAAGAGTGAATTGCAAATGTGTTCAGTTAACCAGGGAGACTTTGTTTTTAACAGCACGGGGCCAGGTGGGAGTTGCCAAGGTTGCCAAAAATAAAGGGATCAATCAATCAATAAAGCAAATGTGTTGAGCTGCTTGTTAGGTGGACGCCAGGGAAGGGGGAAGCCACAGGCAACGGTCCTGGGGACAACCTCCACCGGGGACCACTGAATCCTCAGACATTTCCTAAAGCCTTACTTTGGAAAATGCACCAAATCAGGATCCAGAAATTAAATGATGAAGAACTCTGTAAGTACCTCGGTTCTTTCCGCATCACGTGTGGGCTCTTTCTTGCGCTGTGGAGTATTTCCTTAGCATTTGCAGCTGAGGAATTTGAGGCTAAGTTGAAAGTAATGCCAGATTTACACTTGAACCTGGAGAGATGCTGTGTTCCTCCACAAAAATCTAAATGGAATGATCACCAAAATGACCTAAAAGTAAGATTATATTTTAAAAAGATGTTATTGGCCCAATGCATTCTAGAAATAGTAGTTACATTGGCAGTGGTAACATACAAATGCTAAACAAAAAATATTTATACAAAGAAATAAGCTCTTCCTCTCTCATTAATGACACGCAGAACGCTGGATTGAGACCCAAACACCTTTAAATGAGAAAAAGCTCATTTCCCCACCCACTCACACAGCGACATGAACATCCTCAGTCTGAAACTTACAGCAAACATGAACTATCATTTCCTTCAACATGCCTGGCCCTTACCCCGCGCAGGCTTGCGCCTCCATCCACTCCTCCCGTTCTCCCTCCCTCTCACACATACATGCTCCACGTCCCAGGGAAATGGTAAGGAGCAGACCAGTGACAATGGCCTCTAGTTGTCCCATAACCTGGGGCTGCTGTTCCTCTGTCTACTGGGAGGCCAGGGGCAGAAATGCTTCTGTGTGGGATCTGTTCAGGTTCCCATCGTGGCTGGCCTTAGAGGTGCTTTCCCTGCACACAGTCACACCCCTGGGGACAAGGGGCAGCCCATGGTCAGCCCCCCTTCCCACGGACCAAGTGCTTGAGGCAGGGATGGACTCCACCATGCACACGAGAACATGAACTTCCCAGAAAGCTGAGGACCTCAGAAGTCATCACGACAAAGTCGTCACTACAGAGGGCTCCTGCATACTGGCAAAGCAAGTCGCAGGACTGTGGTGTTTCAGCAGAGGGACCGAGGGCACCCTGAGCCTGGGGTTACAGCATCAGTGTCGAAGCCGCAGGTCTACTCATGGGCCCCACGTGCTGGCATATGATCTCAGCATCAAGTGCTTCGCTAATAAAACAGGGATCTTGGGGCTTCCCTGGTGGCACAGTGGTTGAGAGTCCGCCTGCCGATGCAGGGGACACGGGTTCGTGCCCCGGTCCGGGAAGATCCCACATGGCGCGGAGCGGCTGGGCCCGTGAGCCATGGCCGCTGAGCCTGTGCGTCCGGAGCCTGTGCTCCGCAGCGGGAGAGGCCACAGCAGTGAGAGGCCCGCGTACCGCAAAAAAATAAAATAAAATAAAATAAATAATAAAACAGGGATCTTAGCCAAGGTTACAGGATCTTGGGAAGAGAGGGCCACGTACCTAGTGTGTCCACGCGCAACGCTGTATGGTGCACTCAGTATTGACCCAAGCCCTGCTCCACCAGGAGAGAGGGCCGTGGCCCCGCTGCTCTCCTGTGGCCGCAAGGAGCCATCCCTCCCAGGCACAGCCCTCCAGCAGGAACACAGCTTGGTAGAGACCCTCCCTGGCCGGGAACCCCAGGAAGTACAGGCAGGCTGGCTTATTGCGGACACATGGATGACAGAGTTCCGGGCCTCCCTGGCCTCGCTGGTTGATTAGAACCAGTCCTGAGGGCTGGGAGGTGGGGACAGCATGAGCAGAGCAGAAAATGACCCACCAGAAGGTAGGGGCTAGGGGCCTGACCCCCATGTGACCGGGACAAGGACAGACTTTGAAAACAGAACAAAGGGACTAGGTGGATGATCTCTCTGGTCCTACCCAGGAGCCTTGCTGGGATCTGGAAATTCCCTGGAGGAAAGGACAAGGGCTGAATCAACACCTCCCAGAGAAGGGCTCCTACAGGAACTTGGATCTGCAGCTCATGAATAAAACACAAGCAAGAACCAAGACCCCAGAGCTCCAGCTGAGACCCCTCCTCCCCTCTCCGCAGACAGCAGGGGCCGAACGAAGCTCCACCAACATCTTCCCTGCCGCCCCCATCTCGGCCTCCTGGCTGTTTCTCATCTAGAGAGTACCCTGGAGATGAAAGGCCCAGCGTATGTTGCTCTGGTTTGTGTTTTCCGATGTTGGCAGTTGTGCCTCTAGTCTAAAAACCGGAGCAGGATCACACGTCCCTAGTGCAGGCTGCATGGAAACAGTGGACGGGTGATGGCCAGGGCAGGCCAAGAACTCAAGGGGACCCTGGAGGCCACAACACGAGGACCAGCATGACCACAGCCAGCTCCCTCCAGTGCTCAAGCAGCGAAAGTCAGACTCACTGCAAGGTGTCGGCATTTATTTCTGGAGTAAAGCAATACTTTCCCTTCTGTTTTGGGGGGAAGAAAGCTGTGTTGGCAGAAACAGGGCAGAGGCCCTAATGGGGCCCACTGGCCCACTAAAGCCACACTCAGATCGGAGCAGCCTGGACCCTACAACAGACCTTGCAAGGCCCTCCCCTCTGAGTCACCGGCACCAGGGGAACCTCAGATCACCTTTCCCTGGGGCTTTGTGGGGCAGGTCAAGCTTCCACATCATTATTGCAATCTGTCAAAATAAAGCAGTGCACAAGCCTCTCTGGGTGCAGGCAGCCGGATACGCTGTCACGTCTTTGACAAACCGCAGCCATCGCTACGCCACCATCATTTTACAGAATAAAAGCTAAGGGCTGTGATTTGCATTTCCACTTAGCTGTAGACATTTGACAAAAAGCACTTATTTTTCCCTGACACTTTTGTTAAAATTACAAGGTAACTTGGTACCACTACAAATATTAATGCTTAATAACAAAATGGCACAAGGAAAAACCATGACGATCTGAGCCACTGGAGAACCAAGTCTGGTTCCAGAAGTCCGCGAACCACAGAGCATGTCGGGGTTTCACTGTAACAAGCAATGACGTACGGTATGGATAGTAAAAGCAGAACAAAATGCAACAGATCTAACTGTAGCATGCTGTCATTCATTAGTGATGACCAAATGAGCCTCTTTGCACGGGGGGAGAAGGCTGACATGTCTGATTTGAAGTTATGAAAAGAAAAAAAGCCACAAACCAGACTATCAGGTCTAGAATAATAGAAATATAATGCTTTTAAATGAGGGCACGCACAAATATACTAAGAGGACAAAAATGACGTATAAATGGTTCTAGCACCACACAGGTTTGCCGTTCCAAGACTGTGACTTTTCATGAATTTTGTGTTTTTTGTCTATTTCCTTCTCTTCTGCCTACATTAAAAAGGATTTGTCTAGGAGATCTCAACAGGTAAGGTACCAGGTTGAAATCAACATGTGGTCCCTTGCTCTGGCTGCAATTCAAGATACCACCCCTCTTGTGTTGCTAGGTATTGACTGCAGTTGGGGCTGAATGAGTAGCCATCCAACGAGTGGGGTACAATGTACTGGGCACAGTGACAAGCCACAGAGGAAAGAGCCAAGAACTAACACATGCTTCTGGGACACGCGAGAACCACACCCTGTGAGTGTACACGGGGGTGGTCAGGGACGAAGGTTAACCCACTGGCAGGGTTCCCAGTGCTGGTGAGCAGCCAGGCCATCGGGGTCACAGTCAATGTGGGTGAGGTCACAGACACCACGAGGCATCCTCCAGGCATGGTGGCCATGCTCTAATGAGGGCCAACTCCAACTTTACACCGACCTTCTCAAGCTCTTCCAGCGTGCTATCAAAAACTGTTACCCCAAATTATGCCCAAAACACATAAGTGCTGAGAACCATTGTACAAGGCCAATTGTGTGAGCGTGCTAGGTGCTAGGGAAAAATTTGCTATCAGGAATGGTGTTGCAATTTCATTCTGATATTGGATGCATTTATGCAATGGTAATGTTCCTCTCTCTGAGATAGAGATCACTGATAAACAGGATCCCACAGTGGTTCAATTATTAGGTTGAGTCAAATGAAAATGCTGTTATGTAACCATTTCTTGATATTTAAAAAGTCCATTTCATCCTTATACTGTGGATTTCCACATTCTTATCTTTAGAGGGGGTAGTCTTCCAACCCCGTGGTGTCTACAAAATGTACCAAGCATCACTCTCAAGTCTTGGCACCCAGCCGAGACGCTCCCTCAGGTGAGCCTCGGGTGACTTTCTGTGAAGGACTCGAGGATCGGGCACTGGCAGTGCTTGGACATGGAACTGGACAACCGCGGGGGTCTGACGGATTTCCATCACTGTGACCCACTGAAAACATCTTCAGTGCCGTTACCCAATCCTGGAATTAACACCCCACCAACCCCGGGTCCACAAAGAATGTGTACAACAGCATCCCGGCCTGAGAACCCCGGGCAGATTCCAGCACACAGGGTCTTTAAAAAAAGGTTTCTTTTAGAAGAATGAGTGAGAGCCAGAAAAGAAATAAATGTTGGCCTTAAAAGGCAAAGTTGAGTGTATACAGTTGAGAGTGGCCATCGTGACTAATAGATATACCCATGTCCCACCCCCAAAAGAAGGTTCACTATTTCTAGTTTCTCATCTCCCCAGTACAAAGATTCTTAGAATTGTTCAAAGATTACGGAGTTGTCTCTGATAAGTAACCCTCTGTGAACTTCATGCTCTGCCGTGGCCTTTGGCCGGGCAGCCTTCTCAAATCACTCTTGGGAAAGGCTTCCGGGTTTCTACAAGGCGGGGGGCTCATCGGGACCACCCTAGTACCACTACTCATGTCACAAATAAGGCCTCCCAGAGGGACCTGCTGGGGAGTGGGCTCCATGAGCCCAGGTCCGGAGCAGCAGCCCCGGTGTTGGCAACTGACCCTCCTCCATGGGAAGAGGCAGTGAGACCCTTCCCCAGGCCACACCCACTCGTTGGGTTGAGACTGAGGGTCAGTTCGGGCCCCCTGGCGGTCACCGGCTAAAGCCGTGCCTAAGGCTACATTTTAAGGCCAACATTTCTTTCTGTATTATTATTTATTCCAGACCGTGTGTGCTGGAATCTGCCCAGGATTCTCAGGCAAGGAATCCTGTTGTACAAATTCCTTGTGGGCCTTTGACCTTTCTCCAAACCTGAGGGTCTGTCCTACTCAATACTGCAGGGAACAAGCCTGGGGGTTGACAGAAAGAACAGTGAGAAACGGCTCACACTCTTTTTTCTGGCTTTAAGATGACATTGTCAGCTCAAGGAGAAAACATTTTTTTCAACAGGATAAAAATCAATCATTCCTGAGAAGTTGCCACTCTGAGAGTCTAAGATCTAGGTTTTGTGGAAAATGGCTAAAGGCATGTTGAAATGAACTCAGGACCCCCAAAAGTCCTTGCTATGCAGGGAAGACTGAACTCTATTCATTGGTATTTTCTCAACCATACTCCAAATAAGCAGACAATTGAAGGCTCTCCTCAGCACACATCCCACATCCCTAATCCATTCCACCAGAAAAAAAAAAAAAATTCTATGTTCAAGACATCCTAGAGGTTGGTAAGTCTAAAAATCTTAGCTCATTAAAGATGTGCCATCAGCAGCAAGCTGCTGTCTCCCTAAAGACGTCCATCTACCATTTTGCCCAAGCCACTCGGGGTGGCGTGGACTGTTTCCCCAATTCATTTTTATTCTTTGTAATTAATATGTCGAGAAGTCCTAACACGGCTCCATCCAGACTCGAGTTTCCTGGTGTAATTTCCCTTGACTTATCTCTATAGCAGCAGCGGCAGCAGCAACAATCACTTTACACTGAACTATATTGCTTCAGAGTTAATTACATGTATTTTGCTTTTGATAAATGAAAATACCAGATGCAATTAATTGAAAGACAATCAATATGATCCCGCTATTAGACATCCCGATGAAACATCCAGAGGCTGCCAACGATCCACAGTCATCAACAAATTGAAAACACATTCCAAAGGGGATTTTGAAAAATCTGAAATTTTACCTGGAGATATTTTACAATAACTCACCAATATAAATGTGTCCACAAACTCTATAGTTCACACGATGGGCTGTCCGTCTTTTTCAGAGAATCCAGCTTCATTGGTTCTAAACCATTTAAGGCGATGAAACCCTGAAAGCAAAATGAACTGGATCAGTGAAGCTGAAGCAGTGATTTTTTCCTTGTTTACATCTAGCCATCCTTTAATTGCATTTTTCCAACGCCTTCGATTCTAAGCTACCAGAGGTTATTAAACGGTTTCATTAAAAATACTATTTGTCTTGCTTTAGTCACACACCAGATCAAATTAAACAGTAGAGCACCAGAACAAATGAACTCTTTCCATCTATTTTGACACGAAGCCAAGTGTGCAAAACCAGAAGGTGATATTGTGTCATCGCCGTGAAAATGTCATTTAACTTCTTTGCATCTCCAAGTAGCAAGCAAAGGGACAAAACAATCATAATCTTCAAGCAAAAAGTCTTACCAACTGTTTGAGAAATATGGAATTCAGAAGCCCACGGTTTATAAGTGCTATTAGCATAAATGCTGACAACTGTTAATCCACTGTAACTGATGAACGGTTGCAGTTGTCATTAAGAGAAGGCACTTTAACTTACTACTGAAATTGATTACTCAGTTAAGAATTCAATCCTAATGTTCGATAAAATTGCACTTTCTTGGCAAAGGCAATGTGAAATGAGGTGACGCATTAAACAGCACTCACATTTATTTTACTATACATGGAACGAAGAGGAAATATATGGGACCATCCACATTATCTGAACCACTTCCTGTGCACACAAAGCAGTAAGAGGGGGCAGGCGAGGAAGTTACTCCTCCCCAGGGCTGACAGAAAAGGCAAACACCTGGGCGGTAGGTATCTTTTCTGTGCCTTTCCCATGAAGGACAGGTGCAATTTCAATATTGGAGCTGCTATGGCACCAGGGGTGTCTGTGTTTTAAGGTAGTCCTTTCTCAAGTCCCGTGAGAAGGAACTGCTGCAGCCAACCCTGACCATTTCCAAGCCCACCTTACAATCAGTCAGGATACAAATAGTTGATTTTTTTTTTTTTTTGTACGCAGGCCTCTCACTGTTGTGGCCTCTCCCGTTGCGGAGCACAGGCTCCGGAC
>NW_006796565.1:524297-545965 GCF_000442215.2 Lipotes vexillifer | reverse complement strand
CTTCCCGGACCGGGGCACGACCCCGTGTCCCCTGCATCGGCAGGCGGACTCTCAACCAGTGCGCCACCAGGGAAGCCCTAATATTTTTTTTAGATGTATGAAATTACTGTAACCAGTTTCCCAGCTGCACTCTACTTTTCAAACCATTGAAAAGAAAACCATACTCCTGTGTTCTCTCTAATGTAAGGAAGGGTCCAAGTCCTGACACCAGCCTGCTCCTACTTTGCAATTACAAGAGTTCACAGCAGGAACAGGGTGGTCCCCATGGTCAGGGTTACCATAATACCCAAGGTCAAGAAGTAATTCACTCCCACTGTGCCTCCACACCACCTTACACCCCAAACTTTCCAATTCATGGGAGGAGGAGGGTGCGGAGAACAGAGACATCCCAGCCTCTGGAATGCTAGGAAGGAGGGACAGGCATGGGCTCTCAGTAGTTCCAAGCCGCTAATGACACAGTAGTTTCATGTTGACTAAGCATCTATTATTGCCAAGGAACCAGCCTTTGGACGCAGCGAGAGCTTGCCTAGCAAGCTCTCGTCCACCCTTCAAAACCCGTACCCTAGACATCTGTGACACCTTCACTCCTGACTGCCAGGCTGTGACATACTCTACCCATCACCAAGTCTCTAAATGTTTGAATGCCTTGATCACGCATTATTCATCTCCAAAGTCTTCCACGTCTGGGATACAGTAGGAAATCAAATATTTAACTAACTGCATATATAACTGCATATATATATATGCATATATATATAACTGCATATATATACACATATGCCTGTCTGTAACATTCTTTTCAACTGAGGTCTGAAGACACAGGCAACATGCTAACACCTGCCTAATCTTACTGGTGGGCACAGGTTCTTTCCTTGGGGTACTTCATAGTCAAAGTAATTAAACAAGGAACAGACAACTCGGCCGGTGACATTTCACGGAATTTTAAGCCAAGAATTCAGAAGAGCCTGCAGACTGCCCGAGCGAACGGTGACAGCTTATTTAGTGGATTAAGAACGTTAAAAAGCTTGGAAGACTGTCAGAATCTTTAAAGCAAGTGCCCATTGTTACATGAAGGTGGAAAGAATTACTTAAAAAGAATGCAGCTACAGAAAGGCTAAAAAGGCTAAAAATTCAAAAACACTTGTTTTCGTAGATACTTGATGACAGTGCAACAGGGAGTAGTGCCCCGCAGATTTGCCAGGGGAAATGTTCTTGGCAGGATTCCTCCAAGAACTTCTAGGAGTGTACAACAAGACGCAGAAATGACTTAGCTAATTAAAATCACCACCGCTCCTACACGAGCAACCCCAGGAAGCTAAGCAGGCTGTTCCACCAAGTAACTTGGCCTCGGCCAGTAAATGCCAGGCAGCTCCAAGTTCACTCTGCTGCTTCTGGCCAAGGAAAAGGGCATCTATTTTGGGCCCGTATGATCAACCTCGGTGAATCTACTAAACGTCACTTGGCAAATGTGTTCCACCCATGGTTGATGATGGTGAGGGGGTGCGCGCGCGCGCGCGCGCGCACACACACACACACACGGAGGGAACAGCAGTACCGAGGCTGGTGGAGTCCAAGCCAGGGCTGGGGCTTTCACATAGGAAACTTATAAATTCAGGACACATCGCCTAGAAGGGTCCCTACCACCTGGATTTTTAGTTTCTTCTTACACTGAGTCGGGCATATGAAAATTACCTTGTAGGTCTATAGTTAATAAGTCTACTTTTCTGAAACTGAATGAGATGCGCTCTAAAAAGGTCTGCAAGGGGGGGTCCTGAGAGACTCTGCCCTGGCTCATTCCAGGAGGACCAGTCTGGCCCCCACTTGAACTTCGCCCTCTTTCAGAACGGCTCCTGCGCTCTGCTCTGTGCCCTGCATCATCCAAACTCCAGAGACAGAAGAGGGGCACACAAGCTCAGCGTGGGCGCCCCAGCATTCCCCCTCAGCCTGCGACAGGCAGCACAAAGTGCCCACTTACTTGCATTTACTCTGCATGAAATTATTTCTATAGCGTCTAACGCTTTGATGTGTCAGCTCTGGTTACCACTCGGGGCCTGCCTGAACCCCACTTGAATTCTTTGCCTGACTCTTATTTGGGTCATCTAGGCTTTGAAACGCCCGTCCTCTGTCCTGCTATGGCAGGTGGGGCCCTTCATCCACTGCTTCCAAGGAAAGCGCCTCTGCTTCCTCTCCCCCCGGCTGGCCAGTGAGCAAAAGTGAGGCCTGGCTTTGGACATTTATTAGCCGGAGAGAGATCCTCATGTGGTAACTGGACAGAAGCAGGAGGCCCAGGCTTGAGGAGAGCACTGGCGTTATCTGGAACCTGCCCTCCCTCACGCTGGGCTCACCTCAGGTCCAGGGGGCCCCATGCACGCTTACTACTTAAACAGAGAACCAGAAAGTAGTCTGCAGAATCATCCCTTGGCCCCCACAGATTTACTGCAATAGAGGGGCTAGTGGGAAAGGACAAAGGAGAGCGCACGGAGTTAACAGGACACTGCAGAGAAGCAGCCCGGGCTCCACGGGTCAAGGTGACCAACGCCCTGGGACTCTGTCCTGTCTGAGACGGAGAAGGCAGCATCTGCCTCACAGGTGATCAGGTCCTTTCAAAGTGTTAATGCCCGGGAGCTCGGCGCTCGGCCTGTGTACAGCCAGTACTCAGTAAATGCCAGTCATCAGCAGGCTTGGCACGCGACTCCAGGACACAGGACAAGTTTGTCATCATCAGCGTCTGCTAAGAACCAAACCAATCTCTGCTCAAATCACGAGATAAATGGTTCCTGTTTGGCCTAAGAGTCCAATACTCCTCACCACATCTCTGAGGGACCTACACGCTCCCCCCCCACAGGGTGGCCTCGCCCTCCCCTTGGTGACAGTCCTGTGGGCATGGCTGTGCTCAGAAAAGGAACAAAGGGCTGGGGGAAGAACCATCCAGAAACCCCGGCCTTCTCTCTCATCAGTGTTCTCTTGGCTCGGACGCTGCTGGCTGGCCCTCTCAAGAGGGCACCTGTTGTTATCAAATGTAAGACTGAGCCCTGCTGAAGTGATGATGTATTGCCTTCCAGGAAATGCTGGTCTGCCCACAGCTGCAGGCCCCACAGCTACCTCGGGGCAACCTGCTGCCCACCAGTGCCTCAGGGCAGAAGGAGCCACTTGCCCATGGGCTGCTGCAAGAGGGACCCACAGACGCGGAACTTGAGCCCCAGCTCAAGGGAGCCGTGGTGACCTGAAGGTCCGCGTGCAAGCCCTGTGTCAACCTATTCGCCCCTCCTGCTGCACACACTGGCCACACAGCACCATTTCGGGGGGTCAATCTGTGTAAAAGGGGAGTGACCCTCCACGGTGGAATCACGATGAGGATGTGAGGACATGGGACGTGGGTGCCAGGGGCTTGCCCACGTGTCCACAGCAGGGCCTCACAACTATCTCAAGTTCAAGGGTGGCAGGTGGGGAAAAGTCCCAAGTAGATGTGGAACCCAGAAATCCACAGAGAAACCAAATGTCCACCCCCTAAAACCGACCTGCCCCTATCAGCAAGAAAGAAGTCCTTCTGGCCAAAGAGGGACGCGCCCAGACAGAGGTGCCAGAAGCCAAATCAAGGCCGCAGGCCGTGGCTCCTGGAATACATTCCACGGGACCCCTGAGCAGCCTGGGCCCCTCCCCACCCCCTCCAGCTCCTGGTTCACACCTGACCACCCTCAGCAGGTCTGCCACACATCCAGGGATGCAGAATGACCCACAAAGGGATGGCTTCGGACGGGGTAATCAAAGCTGCATGCTTGGGGGGCTGCTGGGGGCACAGACGGGCATCTCTAAGCAACATGGGGAGAGGGAGGGGCCTGCAGCTGCTAGGATGTGGCCTCTCCCCACACTCAGAACTCGGGGCCACACGTGTGTGATCTGCCCCTAACCAGGACCTCAGGCTGACACAGCGAAGGCACAAGCCCAAGTCAACTGGGAAGGGCCCCCCCCCTCCCCACGTGTATTGATGCGTCTGCCCAGCCTCTCAGTATTAACGCACCCCCAGAAAGGCCTAGCCCATCAGGCACGAGGCAGTGTGGAATTCTGCTGTGCTTGTCACACTGGGAAAACCAAGGAAAAGACTACGTCCTCTGAAGAGGGAAACCCTGGACAAGACAGAATCAACACGGTGCGACCCGACATACTTTCCCCTCAGCGCAGCTGCATCACTCCTTCCCAGGATCCAATTCCACGTACTACGGCCTAATAGTGAATAAACCATATTAATTAGCTTGGAAACAATTTTCCTTTATTGAGGCAGGAGGACCCTGAAAGCTAATTCTTTCCATGTCCCTATACAGCCACACTGGTGTCAAGACACCTAAGGTCAAATCAACACTTCATTATGACTGACCACCCCGCCATGTGCAAGAGTTTCAACTTCAATAAGAAAAATGCCCTCCGGGCACAAACTTTACATACAGTCTTTTGTAGAGAGAATGTTTATGGAAATTTTGTAATATTAAATATGTTCAGCTGCATTTAAGTTTTAAGAACATGAAAAGGCCCAACAGCCAAGATTTCAGAACTCTTGTCTTCAAATATAAGGAGAGGCAGTGGAAAACTGTAAGGGAAGTCTTGGAACTCTGCCACTTTCTTAAGGAAAACAAAATAGGATATTTTCTCAGTGTTGTCTCAGGTGTAGTCAATTAATGTGTCCGTCCCTCTGCTGCCTTCCAGCTTTCTGCTTCTGCACCCACCCTACAGAGCTGGCAGATTTGAGCCCATCTAGGTGACCAGGAACTGCCTAGCCTCGCAGCATTAGCTGGGCTTCAGTCCTCTGGGGAAAGGCTCTGTTCTCAGTGGCTCCAGCAACGGAGAAATAAACAAGGGCATGAGGCTGTCAGACTGGCGGGGTGGGGGAGAATTGGAAACAACTGGAAAAATGGACACGGAAAGCAAATCGATAAACGGGTGCTGCAAATTCGGCACAACAGGAGCCAAGTTTTGAAAGGAAAAAAAAAAATAGTGGTTCAGTGAGGAGCAACCACACACACAACGACATCATCCTGTGAATTCAAGCTGCGTTCCCACACCCCAAACTGCCCAGCTGGCCCTGAATGTGCAGGCAGCGGGTCTGGGCAGTCTGACTCCCGGTTCCCAGAAGCCTGGCTGGGCCCCCACGAGTCTGTCCCAATGTCAGACAAGCTGGGAAGCCGCCCTGTTAACTGTGAAGTGCCCAGAGGAGTGGGGGAGTCCTCGCTGGGGGAGGACCCTCTTCCAATCAGCCTGGCTCAAAGGGAAGCCTGGTGCCTGAGGTCTCAGCCCAATGTATCAGGCAGCGGAGGTGTAAACCCACAAGTCAAATCAGAGACACCTGTAGGTGGCCTTTTGTGGTTTCAAATAGTAACTGAACAAGAAAGCTATCAGCCCAGGTACACACGCCTCTAGGAGAGGTTCCAGAACCTGCTGGGAGTGGAAGAGAGATGAGATGGCCCAAGAACAGAGCCCAGCTAGTAGCAACCACGAACCAGTAGGGCATCTTGAAATGAATGCCCTGGCCTCGGTTTTCTCCCAGGTAGAGAGAAGAGCGCAGAAGAGGTGCTGAGTTCCTTTTCTTTTTTAGACTTTTTTTTTTTTGATGTGGACAATTTTCAAAGTCTCTATTGAATCTGCTCCAATATTACCTCTGCTTTACGCCTTGGTTTTTTGGCCCTGAGGCATGGGGGATCCTAGCTCCCAGACCAGGGATCAAACCTGCATTGGAAGGCGAAATCCCAGGGAAGTCCCCCGAATTCCTTTTCATTAGGCACCCCGTTGACACTCTGACCGACAAGGGGCACAGGGTCAGACAGTAAGCAGAGGGTCTCTCGATGCTCAGCACAGCAACATAAAACTTATTAAGCTGACAATCTGCAACATAAAATCCAGGGATGACAAGAGCAAAATGTTGAAGAGTTGGTGAGACAAACAGCCCCCCACGCTTCAGTGGGAGTGTGAAAGGGCACCTTTTCTGAAAAGTTAGATTTCAGCCCCCCCACCCCATTCTACCCCTAGGGAGTAATTAGAGGAGGAGTAAAGATTCACATAAAAATAAACCATCTAAGATGCTTCCCTGAAACAAAATAGTTGGATAACTATCTTTCCTGATAACACTATAGAGAAAAACAAATAGCTATCATGTTATGCCTACATACATCATGATACCTGTATCTCAACAAATTATTTAGTTTTAAAAATTCAAAACTATTTCACAACTTAGGAAAAACATTTACAGGTTAAATGGAAAAACAAATATAGGACTCCAAATGTTATACATAAATTTAAAAATATTCTTTAAATGGTGAATGTCATTTGCTAGTGTATGCATACCATGCAGGAGACAGAAAATACACCCAAAGTGTTAAAAGAAGTTGTTTCTCCATATGCTAAGGTGATTTTTAAAATATAAGTCTTTCAGATCATAAAAATTGTGTGTTAATCTTCACATTTTCCTCTATTTCTCCATTTTCTGCAAAGAGCAGATTTCCTACAATCTGGAAAATGTACAGTGAATTTATGTGGGCTTCTACATCAGGAGAGGGAGCTGAAGCTGGGGATGCAGAGAGACAGCTGCTGCCTTGGTTCCGGGCCATAGCATCACTGCAGAGTGGCTCTATTTAGGATCTAAGCCCTTAAGTGATAGCTGCACTGCCAAGGTGGGTTTAAAAGGAAGAAAGGTATATCCCCTCCAACCTCATGCAAATTTAATCTAGAAACAGGGTGTCCCTCTTAGGAATGCCAATGCATAGATCTGAATTCCAGTGGCCAATCAACCTGGGAGAATCCCTGAGGGGCAGCGGTGAGGGCACCCATGCAGTGGGGATCCCTTGGCTCTCCCAGGGCCTGCAGGAGAGGACAGACACTGCAGCAAGGCAGACTTAGCAGGCTCCAGCCAAGTTCTCGGCCACAGGTTAGACTGCAGAAGAATGAGTAGAGAGAAGCAGAAAGTGTGTGTGTGTGTGTGTTAGACTGCAGAAGAATGAGTAGAGAGAAGCAGAAAGTGTGTGTGTGTGTGTGTGTGTATGTGACTTGAGAATCAAATGGCCGAGAAGAGTGACTGGATTTAGATACCAACGCTAAGGATCGATGGACTAAATGCAGAATATTACGCAGGGAGGAAGCTGGGGAAAGTTAATTCAGCCGAGTAACAGCCCCTCAAACCCTAGCTCTCCGTAAGTGTGCCTCCATCCCCACCCCTTTATATGTGTAGAAGGCACTGCATCGGCTGCTTCGTCAGGTTTGTCACTGGTTTAGTTGGTCAGCTCCATGTGGGCAGGGACAAAATATGATTTTTATCTTAGAGAACTTGAAGACCAAACAATAGTGAAGAGCATTAGAATGAGACCACAAGTGGCCCTAGAAAAGCTCCCTCACCTCTAGCTGGGGAGGCTGAGCCCAGGATGTGACCATTCTCCCCTCGAATGTGGGGTTGCACGTGGTGGTGCCACAGGTAAAGAGCTCAGCACTAGAGGCACTCACATGTTTAACAAATACTTGTTAAGAATCCTATTGTTTAACAAACGCTTTCCTAACAAGACCAGGGGAATTCAAGAACCCAGAGTCCTGGGAAGAAAAAAAAAGGCCTAAAGGAAATTAGGTTCAGTTTTATTTCAAACCAAATTTACTCAAACCCGAACCTACAGGTTCAGGGGAGGTTTAAGTTTAAAGTGAAGCGCATCACTGCCATCAAATGGACCAGCTGCTGTACGTGCAACCAAAGGAATGACTTGACTTTTGAAAATCCATGTACAGCGCTAGGCACGTCACAGAGAACAATACACAGAGAACCTCCGCAAACACAACTGTGAGTGAAGACCCCAAAGGTGTAATGGAAAGTAAACTCATGGGTCCAAACTATTCTAGAGGCAACAAATTCTGGTCTTAAGAATAAATCCCGGAGCCAGATGGGACCTCAGAGAGCATCACATCCACGAACGGGGAACCTCCCCCGCAAACAGCCTGATACCCACATCAGGATAGCCCCTTCACCTCCGACCAGAGTTCAGACCACCAGGATATGATGGTCCCTGACACAGATGCTGCCCCCTTGTACCCAGAGGAATCCAGGACAAGAAGAGAAAAGCCAAAGGCCAGACCTGCCTACATCCCATCCCAGCTGCATGAGCCCATCCTGAGCTCCGGGTGGAGTTTTCAGGGCTTAACAGGCTTGATCTAGAAAAAAAGAACTGCAGAGTTTCTAAAGAAAACGCAAATACTACCTACTGATTCATATGTTATCAAGTAAATTAACAGTGGGAATCCTGGACTAACTTCCTCGCTGCCTAATCACTCAGTTGCATTTCATTAACTTTGAAAGTATAGACAACCTTCTAGCTCAGATGTTCATGGGAGTAAATACTTCATAAATGCTGTCCTCACTGTTATGATGCATGTGTAAATACACACGCATATATTTTTAAAACACAGTGCAAATAAATGTGCTTTCTGAAGGAGCAATGGCTCAAATTCTCACTGTGAAATTAGATTCTCGGGGTGTGTCATTTTAGCAGTTCTCATAAAGGCAGGCCAAAGCCACCTAGGTGCCTAGGGCTTCCTCTAAAGAAATCATGCTCACACAGCCTTTACTTCCCTTGTGCACCAGCCCAGAACCCCCTGTGTTATTGTTATGAGTGCTAATAAAACATCAAAATCCAATAACCTTTATCCCGAGTTTTGTTTCAATCCGTGCGCACTGTGCAAAAACACACAACACAGATGAACAAAGCTCACAAGGTGAAGGGGGGGCTCTTCTGCTGGTTTCCCAAACCAGCCAAGCATCACCCCATGGACGTCTGCTGAGAACCAGGGCAGGCTAGCAGAGGCTGGAGACGGCTTGTTCCTCCTGACATCGAGAAAGAGTCCATGTGAAGGAAGAGTTGTTTTGCAACTCCCAGGTCTCCATGATGGGTTTCCTCTTACCCAGTGTTCCAGTCAGTCTAAGACTGAATCAAAAATCTTTGGGGTGGGGACTTCGCTGGTGGAGCAGTGGTTAAGAATCCTCCTGCCAATGCAGGGAAGATGGGTTCAAGGCCTGGTCCAGGAAGATCCCACATGCCACGGAGCAACTAAGTCCGTGCGCCAGAACTACTGAGCCTGTGCTCTACAGCCTGCGAGCCACAACTACTGCGCGGGCAAGCCACAACTGCTGAAGCCGGCGCGCCTAGAGCCCATGCTCCGCAACAAGAGAAGCCACCGCAGTGAGAAGCCCGCGCACCGCAACCAAGAGTAGCCCCTGCTCGCTGCAACTAGAGAAAGCTTGCGCGCAGCAACGAACACCCAATGCAGCCAAAAAAAAAAAAATCTCTGGGGTGGAATATTCCTCATCAATAAAAGGGAACAGACCAGTGATACAACAACCTGAATGAATTTCAAAGGGAACTGTGCTGAGTGAAAACACTCCATCCCAAAAGGCTACCTACTATTTGATTCCATTTCTGTAACATTCTTAAGGGACAAAATTACAGACATGGAGAACAGACTAGTGTTTGTCAGGGTTTACGCGACAGGGAAGGAGCCAGGACACTCCAACTCTAGAATTTTCTGAGTGAGCTGGGTCTTGGAAGTCAGCCAGCCCCGTTTACAACCATGTATGCTGGCCATGAACTGTCTGGGCCACCTAAAGTGGGTGTGGCCATAAAAGGGGAACGGTGGGGTGGGGGAATCCTTGGGGTAATGAAACTTGTGTGTCTTGACTGTGGTGGGGCACACACTGGAATCCACACAAACAATACAACTGCACAGAAGGGAGTACACCCAAATGAATGTGTGTAACACTGGGGAAATCTGAATAGTATCTGTGGACTGTATCAGTATCAATTTCCTGGTTACGCTATTGTCACTATCATTTTGCAAGATGTTACCAATTGGGGGAAAAGGAGGTAAAGGGTCTTATCTCTCTTACAACCACAAGTTTAATTACAAAAATAACAAGTGGCTTTGTCCTGGGGTTTTTTTTTTTTTCTTTTGGTCTGTTTGTTGAGTTTGGCGCATGTTGACCAATAAACAGGGCAACTCCTCTCTGGCGGATTGTTGTTTACCAGGAGCCTAGCCCGCTGACAGGATTCACACTCTGAACTGGGATCAGCTTCCTCCGGCTGCCAGGGCACACGGCTCCTGAACCCCTGACCTTCTCTGTTGGAGCTGGCAAAGATGCTTGCTACGTAAGTTCTTTCCTGGGAACAGGCACAACTGACTGGTTTCTCTCGTCCAGCTGCTGCCAGACGCCCAGAGCTTCCCAGGTCACATGTGATAGAACAGCCCTGGAGAGGACAAGAGAAAACCAGCCTCCGGGGCTGGTCTGTATGGGCGAGTGGGCACACTGGTGGGGAACCCAGGACTCCCTGATCCCACGTGGCTAAATCGAAACCCCAGGCAGCAGGCTGGAACAGGCCAAGACCATCCCTGGCTGACACACACAGCTGTACACTGGGCTGGCCACCTTCCAACACCCAGCTCGCTCAGAGAAAGTTCTGGGGCTGGAGTGTCCTAGCAGATTACCAGAGCCAGCGAGCCACCTGTCTGAGAGAACCCACAGCTACATGCCTGCTTTTCCAGCAGCCTGGGGACCTTGTGGCTGCCCTCGAACTCCACATCAGCTTTTTGTGACAAAACTTAATCACACTGTATCAATCTCAAGGTCTTTCGTGGCGTTCTGTGTCTGTCCTCCAAGATCCCCTGGTGCCTCCCTTTTAAGGAGAGCTGGCACAGTCAGTCTTAACACTCCCCCGGCACCTCCCTGCTGATTCAAAGAATCCAGAAGGAGAAAATTACAGGAGGAGCATCTTTGCTGTTTTGCCTTTATTGTCTTCGGGGTCTCACTTCTTTCCATCCATTCAACAGGAGTTTATCCTTAATGTCTCCCACTGACAATAACGAAAGTACCTCCCTCTCCCCAGAATGTGCCATTAGGTACAAGTGTACAGATGAAAAATATTTCCATCACAATACTATTTTTTTCAGATCCCATAAACCCTTAAATAGCCATTTACTCAACAAGCTGAGTGCTTTCAAACACTGCCCAGCTTCAAAGCGGATAAAGAAATAACCAGCGACTCTTCCCCGGGAATAAAAATTACATTCTACATAAATTAAATATATAATTTGATTAAACATGTTTATGTCTTTGTGATGACATTTAAAATAGAAGTAATCATTTTCTTTCTTAAAAGAAAAACTCTTTCAAATATAATTCGACGCTGTCAAACCTATCTCCTGCTACAGATCTGTTAAATGTCACGTACCTTCAAAGGGGGATGGCAGTTTCCTTTTAAATATGCAGCTCCAAGCAGTGCGTTCTGAATCAAGCATGTATTAAAAGACACGGCTGGCATTTATCCTGATTAAGTAGAACCTTCTTCCCTTGCTCCTGACGGATGTGCTCGGGGTGGGGGGCGAAGAGCAGCACCCAGCCCGTCTCTTCCCCATATGCAACTCCCGAGGGGCTAACGCCTGCACGCTGGCTGCCAAGCACCGGGCTACCGGGCCCAACACCAAGTCACACCCCTGAATGCCTGAAGGGGGCAGAGGTACCCTCTTATGAGCCCTATGGTTTCCCTCCCAGATATCTCGTTGAACTCTTTGTAACCCAATTTTGGCCCAACAGTAAGACAGCGTTAATCAGATGCAAAGAAAACTCCGAACTCATTCTCCTAAGTCAATGACCTACATATTCAATTGCTTCTTCTCCGACTCAGTAGCAAACACCATGCTATATTTAAACACAGAGCACAGATATATCTTTCTTCTGAAATGCTTGGAGATACAGAATAGGCTTACACTCTAGCCCTCCTTCTCAACTTAAGGAATGCAAACCTTGTCAGCATCAACTTTTTGGGGAACTTAAGAGAACAGTATGGTCCGTGTCTCCACTGTTTTCCTAAGAAGGTACCAAGGGTCATTTTTGAAAAAAGTAAAGGTAAGCAGCATCTTCACTGGAACGCAAGCGAGTGACGCCTGCCTCCCCAGCCCCTGGCAAAAAGCAAGTGCTCACAAAGAACACAGACCAAAGGACTTCAAGTCAGTTAAGGGTGCGTAACAAGCATGTCGCATACCAAGTGTCCAAAGGAGGAGCAAACGTTCCGGGACCAACACCAAATAATCTTGGAGCCAGCAGAGGAGACAGACAGCAAAGGAACAGAGAGCTCTCAGAGTCTAAGACCGGGGAAGGGGGACTTTTCACTGCCAATCTCTTTGTATCTAACTCAAATTTGATGAAATGTGGGCAAGTCAGCCCCTCCACCCCACCCTGCCCCCAACCACTGATGGAGGAGGATCCTAAGAACATCTGAAGAAGCATCAAGGCAGAGGCTGGAAAGACCAAACAGAAGATGCCCAATGCAGCCCAACTCTGCACCAGCTGCCTTCCTTCTGGGAAAGGGAAGCTGCCCTTGGAGGAGGGAAGGTAAGGAGAGGCCAGGCCCGTGCCTGCACAACTCTGGGGAGCCTTGTAGACAGACTTACAGTGCAGTGGGCAGCCTGGGAGAGGACCAGGGTGGGTGGGATACACTTCACAACCAAAGCCCAGATCCAAGCCGCAGCTGGGAAACCTCAGCTGCAGACACCTTCCTGCCTCGTCCTACCGTGTGACCTTAGGCAAGTCACTTTGCCCCTGGGAAACCAACTTCTCACGGGGACAGGAGAGGAATGCTACCCAGACACCATGATTCTGTAACTCAAGCTCTAATTCCATTTAAAACAGGCACTCATGAGACTTGGAGCCAATTCTCTAGTCACTGGGGCTTGAAGGAAAACGAGAGTGTGGAAAAAGAAGAGCGATAACAGGAACTTCTCTTTTTCTTTGGATTAATGTACATTCCCTTCCTTGG
Organism: Lipotes vexillifer; assembly: GCF_000442215.2. Taxonomy (NCBI): domain Eukaryota; kingdom Metazoa; phylum Chordata; class Mammalia; order Artiodactyla; family Lipotidae; genus Lipotes; species Lipotes vexillifer. The sequence continues at coordinate 533,141 of NW_006796565.1, read as the reverse complement.
TGACCAACTCCATGCCACTGTATGGATGAGAAGGCGAGTAATCACCACGCGTGAGGCCAGATCCTGCAAACTGACCTGTGGCAGCAACAGTGAAGGCAGAAAGTGAGGGTGAACCAAAATGTGTAGTGGGGGACCTTCGGCTTGGTTCCTGCACCCCCAGCCTCCTACTAAGAGGGGAGCCTTCCCAGTTAACGCCACATGTGCTCCCATCTCCCCACGCCTGGGGCCCAGAGAAGTCATCAGCCTGGCCGCCTCCCCCACTGCATAGTGGACTCTCCTGGCTGCAGTGCTGCTTTTTGAGCCTTGCTCTCAAGGTTACTGAACCCACTATATACACACATAGCTACAGCTCTCTATACACACATATCCAGCACATCCAAAAACTCTGGTGTGGACTCCTGATGGTCAAAGCCAACAGCCCTTTCTCCTCTGCCATCTACCTTCCCAGCTGTACCACACACCCGACCCACGCCACCCTATCCGTTCTGATACTGCACCAACAGAGAGGCAGGTACTGCTGAGAGGGAGATTTTGGAGATAAAGGAAACATAACCTTGTCTTCACGGAGTTCCAACAAGGAGCAAAGAACAGAACGCCAAGTGCTTGAGAAGCAGACGTGAAAGAAGGAGAGAGTGCAACTCTGCCTCAGCTCCCACTCAGATGCCCCCAAGTCAGTTTCTTCGACGGTCCCTCCAAGGAATTCCAGATGCCCCTCACCAGCCGCCTTCTAGACACCTCCCCTCTGACTGCCCATCCACCCACCCCTCAAACTTGGCTCATCCACAGGCATGGACATCACTGTTTTACACCCCTGGAGTCCGTGACTCCAACGAAAGCAAACCCAGGCCCTGCCCTGACTTAAGTTCCTGATCCTGGAACCCGCCAGGCCTGCCCCCTACTTTTGTCCATCTCCACACCTGAGAGGCCGGCAAGGAAGGCCAACGCACACCAATTCCTGGGCATGAAGTGAAACTCCAACCAGCATCTCTAAAAACACCTAGCAAAAGGCCCGCTGAGATAAATACCTTTTTGGAAGAATGACCCAGTCCAATACAACTGGCCTAGCCCTTTAAGTATTTTAAATGCCATTCTAAATTAAATGATACCCTTAGAATGGCTTCCCCTAAACTGTCCCCTCAACACTGCACTACTGACTTTCCTGGTGGACCCAGGCCCAAGCAAACAGGTCTTGTGTTACCAGACCTTGGCTGGTGGCAGAACCCTCTATCCCCTATTAACTCCCTCTAAGGAAGCATTTCTCTTTAGGATGAGCTCAACAACATGTCTCTCTAAACTCACAGGAAGAGAGCTGTTCACAGCCAACTGTCCTGAAATTTGCAGTTGCTGTATGTCCATTTTTTTGTTTTTTAATTAACTCTGGTCCTTCCCCAATCTCATCCCCTTACAGCATCCTGGGGTTTTTTTGTTTGTTGTTTCTTTTTTTCTTTTTTTTTTTTTTGAGTCCTCAAAATACTTTCTCCAAAGAGACAGGATATAAATAAGTAAAATAGAATCCATTCATGAGAACACATTACAAGTCCTATAAACCACATCCCTGGAAGCACTGACCCTAAAGAGACTTGGAAAAGCTGGCAACAGCCTCCCCAAGGCCAGCGAGGCCGGCACACCGTGACCACTGAGCTCTTGGGTGTCCCAGGCTCACAAGGTGGCTGATCTTCAGGTGGCCAGGTAGCTGCACAGAACACCTGCTTAGCCCGTTTCCCCAGGTTGAAAGAAACTAGAAATGCATGTGCTACCACGTGATTATCAGTGGGCTCCAAAAATGAACTTCTGTCAGTTACGAATGCAAAAACATGGGCACAGATGTTACAAAGGACCAGGAAATCACCAGGAACCAAAGGCCCTGACCCTCACGCTTCACTAGAGGGCGCAGTATTTGGGGGGTGGGGGAGGGGACAGGAAGACAGCTCGGGGTTCGGAGCAGGTAGAGGCGTGCCCAGGAAAAATCAACAATTGTTCTGAACATCCAGGGAAAGCCATGAGAATCAGGCCCCTCTAAACAAAATAAAACGGTTACTTCTTCCAGGGCAGGCAAGCCTTATAGCCCACCCCACAGCACAGCAAATGGTGCAGACGCTGCATCTGTCCTGCTAGCGGAGGGAACGGGGAAGAGGAAGGTGCCCCCCCGCCCCAATCCCTCAAGCAGAAAGCCAACATTCTGCTAAGTGGTTTAAAAAATAGCTCCATCTTCCATACATGATTGGTAGCAGTGTAAAATGTCATTATAACTGCTTTATAAAACTAAACATACACCTATTTTATGGCCCAGCAATTCCACTTCTAGGAATTTACCCAAGAGAAATGAAAACATACGTCCATAAAAAGACATGTACAAGAATGGTTCACTTCAGCTTTATTCAGAATAGCCAAAAGCTGGGAACAGCCCATGTGTCCATCAACAGGTACTTGGGTAAACTCACTTGGTGGATTCCTGCACTGGAATACTACACAGCAAGTAAAAAGGAACAAGCAAGTGATCCAGGCTAAAACACCCTAAAATCTCAAACACATTTAAAAAGGTGAATTTAAAAAGCTTTTCCCAAAAGGTGTGTGTGGTATAATACGCATGTATGTATAACGTGTGAATATGTATATCACGTAGTACATTAAATGCTAGAACACGAAAAATCAATCATGTGAGGGTGGGGCGTGGTTGGCCTGGGATGATCAGGGAGATAGGAATGGGGACTACCATGAGGGAACTTTCTGGAATGATGGTTATGTTCTATATCTTGATAGAGTTGGGGTACCCAGGTATATGGATCTGCCAAAACAAATGGATTGGTATGCCTAGGGTCTACACTTTTCATTTACCTCATGCCCCCTGCTCCCAGCCCCCTGAATACCTCCCCCAAGTCCTACCTCCAAGGAAAAATAAACTGAAGGAACCCCGGAAAGTCAACTTCAGTAATGAGATGCATGCTCAAGGACTCTGGGGTGGAGCTCAGTGAGGTCTGAAGGCCGCTGACGAACGGAAATAAAGATGGACCGATGGGCGGGGAGATGGAGAGAGCACGGAGGTAACAGCTTGGCCTGGGGGGTGGGGCGGGGGTACTCACTGCACAAAGGTGCCCACTCAGGGCACCGTTGACTCTGTCCCATCTGCAGAATGAGGACCCCAGAAACACCTGCGAGACCAGTGCCATTTCCCCACCACGAGCTGAAACCCCAGCGGCCCAGGTGGGTCATCACCCCAAATCAGAGCGTGGCAGCCGCGTGCGTCCAGGTAACACCCACTCTTCTCCATGAACAGACCTGTGAATTCAAGGATGCTAAGGACCGTGTGCATCAACGCAGGCTGATAGAACAGGAGGTCCCTGCCCGGTCAGAATAAACCCCCAGGGCAGTCACATCTGCATCCTGCAGGTTCTAGTGCTTTGAGGCAGAACTCCCAAGAGCAGCTCTCAAAGAGCAAACCGATTACACGGGCCCATTTGGAAACACACTGCTAAATGCCATGTGACTTTTAACACGGCTGTCGTTAGATGCTGTCAGCCTAAAGCTGCATTCCCAGTGCAGGTCACACACAGAGTGCACCTACTAGCATCTCATATCACCCAAGAGGCTTTTAAAGTATTAAGTACAGAAAATACATGTAACTTCCCAGTTAAAATCTAGTGTGTGGACACTCTCAAAGGTCATAGCGGCATCCACTCTAGTTTCATTACTCATGCTTCACCCAGATGGCGGGGAAGCTACATTAAAAAGCACATTTAAGAGTCACTGCTTAAAAAAAAAAAAAAAAAAAAAAAGAGTCACTGCTATAGGACTTCCCTGACGGTCCAGTGGTTAAGAATCCCTGCTTCCACTGCACGGGGCACAGGTTCGATCCCTGGTCGGGGAACTAAGATCCCGCATGCTGCATGGCGTGCCCCACCCCCCCACCCCACCCCCACCCCCCGCAAAAAGTCACTGTTATGATGCAAGAGTAACAGAACTAAACCCTTGACAGAATCCAAGATCTCAGATCTGGGTAGGTCCTGGAAATCACCAAGCACAGACCTCACACTCTAGAGGCAGGCAAACTGCAACCAGGCAGAGTAAATATGGCTTGCTTCCCAAACTGGAAGAAATTCCTGGGCACGGACCCTTTGACCCACTTTATTTTCAATTCAACATGCATTAGTTCGGTTCCTCCAGAAACAGATGCCAAGACAAGATTAGTAAGAGACTCTGTACGAGAGACTTCTTGGGGGGACACGCAACAGGGGCCAGAGGAAGATGCGGGCCTGACCCCTTCAGTGGAGTCAGGGAAAGAGAGATCTCTGCCTGCCATAAAGTTCAAGGCCACAGGGGAATCTTTGGGCCAAGCGGACACGGGCTGTTGGGAGGAGTCCCAAGCCTCACAGGGACAGCCTGGCAGCCCCGCTGTGCTCAGGCCCTGGCTGGGAGCGACCTGTGCTAGCGCGGGCTCTGTGAATGCGGAGCTGGATTCCACGTGTGGAACGTCGTTGGCGCCAGCAGTCAATTACCTTCCCAGAAGGAAAAGACCAGAGAGGTGCCTTTGCACGGCCGCCACACCATGCCAGGTGGCTGCTCCACTTTTACGACCCAAGACTTACTTCTGAGCGTCTCCAAAGACTGACAGGGCCACCTGGCTGTACCCAAAACGCATAGGTGGCTGTCATCTGGCTGGTGTGAGGCAGGGAAGCCCTGCAGGGATGCTCATCTTCAGGGAGCCCCCCCCCGCCAACAAGAGCAGGGAGGGAAACGGGATCTCCAGGACTTAGTGAATAAATGGACACGGTGGATGGAGAAGTGAAAGCCGTGCTGCTGAGGCTGGGGGCCGGGAGGAGGGTCCTGCTCACTGAAGGACAGTGTGAGGCACAGGCTGCTGAGGTTGACGATCAAGTTAATCGGCTCTCCAAACTCACTGCATTAGTTAACACTACCTGCTTTAACAAATGAACCCCAAACTGAGTATCAGCTCAGCACAATATAAGCTTATTCCCGTATCACAAAAAGATCAGTGTTCCTGATGGGTGAGCAGCTCTTCACATGGCGATTCAGGGGCCCAGGATCCTCACTTTCTCTGGACTTGCCACACCCAGTTGACAATCCAGGCAAGAAAAACTGGGTAAAGCACACTTGCTTCTTAACCATTTCTGCCAGGAAGTGACACCTATTCCCACCAGTGTTCCACTGGCAACATCTATCCTGGGGCCTCCGGTAGCTGCCTGGCTGGTGGCAGGGCAACCAACGCAGCAGTAAGCCCCCACCAGTGGAGGAGGGAAGCACAGATCTTTGGTGGACCTCTGGTCATCTCCACCACACTTACCTTCCAACTCAGTCTCAGACAGGCTTACTTTGGAAGCAATATAGGCCTCTGGGTCTCTCTGAACACCATAATCCAAGGTTATCTGACCACTGAACCAAACCTGAAAAGAGATGCTGACAACTCTGGAAATGCATCTATTAAATTCTCTTGTTGCCACACAGCCGTGGCATTCAAGTGGAAATCTGGTCACAACTGGGCTCTCACGGATCAACTTAAAAAGTTGAGCAACTGTCCTTTTATTGCAAAATGCTCAACTCTAAAACTTTAAAGTCTGCAAAATGCTTTCATGGCAATCAGCTCTAAGATACCATCAAACCTTAGACCCAATGTTTTATAAGCCGCTAAGAAAAAAAGGGGAAAAAAATACCCTCAATTAAACTAATGCCATATGATCAATTTTATGACAGAACTCAATCCCAGAGATGTTAAAATGTTGAAAACCAATGAAATAACAGTGCTCCTGTTGAAGTCTTCAAACAGCCTTGTAAAAAAAACCACAGCAATTGCAATTTCACAGAGCCCAGCCCAGGGTTGGGTGACTTGCCAGAGGTCACCCAGCTAGTGAGGGACAGAGCTGGGAGAGGGGGGTTTCCAACCAGTTTGACTCAGCACCTGGATCTGGGTCAAGATCCCAGCACATCCGAAAATTCTCCAAGGCCAAGCCAAGCTCCAACCTCCTCACATCCACACAGATTCTGCTTCAAATGGCAAATCGAGCACCTCGGATATAATATTCTTATAAATGCATTCAAAATTTTTTTAAAAACTCCACTAAAATTTGAGTTTTTATCTGCATAACACTTTACCAACAAATTCCACGACATTCAAGTGAGAACAGATGATGCACTGAAATATCAAAAACAAGAATCCAATTTGGTAAACAGTTGAGAGCTATTTTCACATCATCCTAATGAATCTAGTTTCAATGAACACAAATCAGCAAACACTCTGAAAATTTTAATGGTATGGTGCAAAATGATGCTTTGAATGACAGCCCCAGAAAACAAACTCTTCTCAGCAAGTGACAGATACCACAAGAAGAGAAAAATCAGAACGGATGAGTTAATTCAAAGGGTCCACTCATGGTCCATGGATCTGTACTTGGCCTTGGACTGGCTTCCCATACAGAGCTCCTTGGGCTATGAGTGAAGCAGCAAGGAGGGGAGCTCTGGAACCTGCTCCAAGCTGCCAGGCACAAGCTGCTACCAGGTGCCTGGCGCGTTCCAATACGTGTACAGCAGGTGGGTCAATACCCACAAAAGATGGCACACAGATTTCTGGTCAAATTCTTCTCACCCAGGGCAGGCTCCTGCCTCTGTGCAGATGCCTGCCCTGGGTGACATTATGGCCCTCAGTGTCAAGGGAAGACTGCTGGAAAATGTCTGGATGCTTGGGAAGTGTCTGGGATGGTGGGGTACAGGCCAAGATGGGCCCAGACTCCTCCAGACCCCTGCTCACATGCACACCCATCCTCTCATCTGTGTCTCCATCCTGCCATCACTCTCTTAAGTGGTACCCAAGTAAAATCTCAGCAGTGAGTTTACTCCCACTTTGTTTTTTTTAAAACAAAAAAAAAAGCATGCAACGACCAAGAGACGGGGAAACACACTGACATCCCCAGCGAATGCAGGCAGAGCCCTCTTTCCCAAGGGGCGTCTGGGAAGTCACTTCACCTGAGCCCTGCATTTTCTCCATCTGTAAACCAAGGTTGTTGTTCGGAGGCTGTAATTAGAACATATTGGAACACAACTGTAAACTATAAACCACTATAAGAAGACTGGACTGGTCTTTTGAAATGATGTTTTTGCCTTGGAAATAATAAACCAAAATTAACACATTCAGAGCTGTTTTAAAAAAGAATCCCATTGTTATAAAGCAGAAACTAACATACCATGGTAAAGCAATTATACTCCAATAAAGATGTTAAAAAAAAAAAGAATCCCAAAGCCTAGTACCTTCCTTCAAACCCAAGTGAACCCATCTCTCCAGACTGCAAGCTACGTGGGGACAAGGAAGCACCTCCCTCCTACCGTATTCCTCCCTGAGCCTGACCTGAGGGAACCAAGCGTGCTTAACGGAATTCTGAGTGTCCAACAGGCATTTCCTGGCCACGGCCCCAGGACTGAAGCAGCTTTCTTTTTCCCATGGGCAATGAAGTCTGCTTTCAAAAAGTAAGGCACACAAAGGCATTTAAGACGACACCTCTATGATGTGAAAGAAACAAAAGACTACCGATGAGATTTTAAAAGCATTATGATCAGAAGGAAGGAAGGTGAGCATCCAAAGGCCACGCCCTGGGCTCCCACTTGCTGTGCGTGCAAAGGCTAAAGGGGCCTCCGAAGACCAGCCCTACACAGCCGAACTCCTAAACCCATTACCTCTTTTCATACCAACAGCCGCTCCATCGAGTAACGACTCCCAACTCATGGGTGGGGGGACTGAGGCTCTGGGCCTCGCGCCAGACTCCACAGCACTAAAAGCAGAGATTCAACTCAAGTGCACCAGTGGAAGGCCACCTGTAACCTACTCTGCAGAAGCCAACAAGGCAGGAGGAATGGCACGAAGCTTCAAGACAGACCCCCTGGGGCATCCAGGACCCTCTGCTTCCTGACACCCCCTTCACCCATGTGGGCAGAGGGGGCATCACAACACGGTTCTAGCTCTGAGCTCGGGGACCATCCAGGCAACCCAGGCAGGGCCTGGGGAATCTGCTTGGCCCCGTGACCCTACTGGTCCCATCCCCTGCTGGGGGCTCCTCAATGAGGGAGGACATCCCTGCTCCCGAGGGAGAGGAAAGACCTGGCTGGAAAACCGTGCCGCCTGCCACAGCAGGTCCAGATGCCTGGTTCCGTAGAGCAAGGAGCACCTACGGGGAATGAAGGCGGAGCACCCCTCAGATGCCACCTCTGCAGGTGCTCAAGGAAGGGACTCGGCCAACAGAACCAGAGGAGGGCTTCCTTCAACCTGAACCTGCCCAACCCGGAATCCAAGGCGCGCACAGCCCCCGTGGCCTGTTTCTCCTCCCGCCCCGCTCCCCCCACAGCTACAGCCTCTCAGCCCAGCCCGCTGGTCTGCTCAGTTCCCTCCCCACTTGCACAGTAACCCCCCCCAATGGATTCATCCCAACGTTTAGTCAGCGGGGACCTTATTTATGACTTTTAGACTCTCAAACCCATTCCCATTCATAATTCAGAGAGAGAGCAGCTGGATGGCAACACACACAAAGGGCCCCGGGGCACCCCCAGCCCACCTGGCCCAGCCAAATAGACCCTTTCCTGGATCCAGATAGCGTGCGTGTGTTCGCTTCCTCCCACCTGGGGGCACCAACCGCCCTCCCCCAGGGCCTGCCACAAAAACCCAACGACTGTAAGCAAGGCAATTCCCCCCGCAGCAGCGCCCCTCCCCACACCCCAGCGCCCCTGGTCCCCTCCCTCCCTCCTGTCCCCCGCCCAGCCTTGGCGGGCCAAGAAATCCCACGCAAGGGCTCTGAGCAGCGTTAGATCCTAGACTCCCATGAGACACTGCTGAGCGCTGGATTCTTTCCC
>NW_006796565.1:516294-523966 GCF_000442215.2 Lipotes vexillifer | reverse complement strand
TGGGACCCCAGCAGTGGCGGGGGGGGCGCTGAGGTGGATGGGACCCCAGCAGCAGCAGAGGCGGGGGGCTGAGGTGGATGGGACCCCAGCAGTTAGCTGTCCCCCACCTCCGCCTCCTCCCGCTGCACTCTTCCCCGTGCTCACGGGCACCTGTCCTGCAAAACTGATTGCACTTTCGCTCCAGGAGAGCCTGGCAAAAGAGATGATGCAGCCCCACAGACCCTCACCTGCTGATGGGAAACCAGGCCCCACGGGCCTCCTGCTCTTGACGCTTCTCGGTGAGTGGCTCTGGTCACCTGGCACCTGGCCCTGCGGCCGAGGCTCATCTGTCACGTCGGACAAATGTGTGAGGAGCTGGGCCTTCCAGGAAGCCTCCCTCCGCCACTGCCCCCAGCCTGTGGGGCAGGAAGTTAGGATTTGCCTGATTCACTGGGCCTGTGTCTTCGAGCCCACGGGCAGAAAGGGGCAAGTGGCCTCAGCTGAGGGCTGCTGGGTTGGGCAGTGCTTCTCTACCCGGTTGCCCATTTGAATCATCTGAGAGCTTTTAAAACTACCAGGCAGGTTCCACCCCAAGACCAGTAACTCAGAACAACCTCTGAGGGTGGGGCTCTGCTTAGATCTTGTTTCAAGGCTTCCCCAGGTGATCCCAGGTCCAGGCGGGGATGAGAAGCATATGGGGCTGGAGGGATCCCGGCAAGCCTCCAAGGGAGGAAGAGCTGGACGGCGGCCCCGCCCCCTGCAGCCCACAGCCCGCAGCCCACCTCCTCCAAGAGGGCTTCCCAGACCTCTGGGTGTACGGATGGGACCCCAGCTCCCAGTGCTGGGACCACCGCGCCCCTCCCCCTGCTGCCTCACCTGGGTGCCCAATGCCCTCTGGTTGCGTGGTCTGCTCCTTGCAGGCTGGACCTAGTCAGGCTTGTTCATGCCACCACCCCAGGGCCCGCACAGTGTTGACCACACTGTTCTGCCATCCCCCCAAAGCTCATTAGCCCCGAGATGACAGGAGGTCCATCAGAGAGAGGAGGTACCGTGGAGGAAGTGGGCAAGAAGCAAGACGAACCCCACGGAGCCCATTTTGCAGGATTTACGACCTGGGCATCTTCCAAACCTCCCTGCTTAGGTCCAATCACTCCCTACCCCAGCGACCCCACCCCCCCGAACTAATCCACTGAACCCACGGCATACACCTCCCACATGCCAGGGGCTGATGGGCTCGAACCACACAGTCTGTTAACAAGACACCATCCAAAACGCTGACCATTAGTCCCCCCAAAATAGCATCACTAGGCCAGACATCTAGGGACACACGCATAAAACACATTCTCCCAGGGCTTCCCTGGTGGGGCAGTGGTTAAGAATCCGCCTGCCAATGCAGGGAACACGGGTTCGAGCCCTGGTCCGGGAAGATACCGCATGCCACAGAGCAACTCAGCCCATGCGCCACAACTACTGAGCCCGTGTGCCACAACTACTGAAGCCCATGAGCCTGGAGCCCGTGCTCTGCAACAAGAGAAGGCGCTGCAATGAGAAGCCCGCGAACCGCAACGGAAGAGTAGCCCCTGCTCACCACAACTAGAGAAAGCCCGCGCGCAGCTACGAAGACCCAACGTAGCCTAAAGTAAATATATAAAATAAAAAAATTAAAAAAAAAAAGATTTAAAACACATTCTCCCAAAATGATAATAGGGTGTCTCCCCGGTAGTGCTGTCTGCAGCCTGGAAGGAGCCAGGACTTCAAATGGGCTCTTGGCGGGGAAGGGTGGGGGAGCTACAGCTGGAGGGGAGGGGAGGGGAGGGACAGGTCACCAAATGTTCCCCATCCAGATCTTCAGCACTGATACCACCACCAGGAAACGAGATGTTTATCTTGTTACAAGGTCTCATGTTCCTGCTTCTTCTTTACCTAGAAATAAAAAGTTCCCATCTGGGTCTTCACAGACCGATGTCACCAAAATCAGAATTCACCAAAATGTCAAAAGTGCCCACAATTTCAGAGGAGGACATTGAAAAGGGAAAGTGATGAGTAAATTAAGACAATAGGAAGAAAGGTCTTGGAGGAAAAGTTCAGTTTGACCAGATGGGTTTTGCTCTTTACACAGGGCTACACCACGGGCCTACAGAGACAGTGTCCCTCCTGGGTGCCACAGTGGTGACCGAACTCAGAGCAGGTCTCGGGAACCCCTCGGCCTGGTTTCCAAAGGGGCCCGTGAGGCCTTGTTGGCTGCGGTGGGCTTAACACCAGGCCGCACTCGCCCCCCACCAACCGTCCGCCAGACCGCAGTCAGCTCTCTTCAAGGATGGGGACCGGCACACACGATATCAAGGGTCAGCCTTTATCTTTTAAATGCACAATGTGCTCAAGCCAAAAACAAAACAAAACGCCTTTCCAAGACGCTTTCCAAATTCCAAAAACACACTGGGCTGGAAAAAATGGAGCCCTGTTTCCTCTTATTTTTAATCTCACATTGGCTAGGTTTATAATAAAAGAGAATAACCTATTTATTTGCTTACCTTACTTGGAAAGACAATAAATTGGAAAGGCTTCATAAATCTCACAGGGAATTCCTTTAAACAAGGACTGTCAGCAAAAATCCGTAAATAACCCTCTGCCAGTCTCCAGCAATCACCTCCACCACACATTCTTTTTCCTTCCTGCTTTTGTACTAATCTTCTAGCAAACAAATCAAATCAAGCACTAAAACGTTTTATTCTTATCGAGGTGAGGCTCAGAAAACATCCGGGAGTCCACCGGGGCTGCTGGCTGACTTAGGTGGCCTCTGAGAAGAAATCAGATGCAAAGAAGACCCCTGGGACTGGATGAGGGAGACCTCTGCACCCCCAAACCCTGCCACACTGCTCTCACCGACTTACAAAAACCCAGGCTGGCAATCGGCTTTGCAAACAGAGCCAGGGATGCGGCATCCATTCTATCTGGAGCAAAGCATAAGCCTTATGAAACAGGGTCCTATCCAGGTGGCAGACAGGCTCTCGGGTTTCCTCCCACCTGGGCTAGCGTGGCATCAATGACAGTGCCTGGCGCCCCTGTAACCCCAGCGTCGTGGAGCTTCCGGATCCAGGCGGCTACTGGTCAAGTTCACTCATCCCCATGCTGACCAAGTTGAAGGAAGGCAGCTCGGAACCTGGAGATGTCCAGAGTAAACACACACCTCATCCAGCAGGCCAGGACTTGTTCCCGCCATGTTAACTTGACTTGTGAGGCAACTGATTAAAACGACACTCTAGGGCTTCCCTGGTGGCGCAGTGGTTGAGTCCGCCTGCCGATGCAGGGGACACGGGTCCGGGAGGTGCCCAGGTCCGGGAGGTGCCCAGGTCCGGGAGGATCCCACATGCCGCGGAGCGGCTGGGCCCATGAGCCATGGCCGCTGAGCCTGCGCGTCCGGGGCCTGTGCTCCGCAGCGGGAGAACATTCAGATACAGCAGAAGATGGACAGTCTCACGCTGAGGTTTCAAGGACGGTGCTAAAAATAAGTTTAAATAAGAGGCAGAAGGAGGCTCGTGGATAATCAAATGTGTAATCAACTTACATATCAGGAAAGGATAATTACCACAACCAAAAAGAAAATTTCTCCAAGCCAAAAGGGTAAAAAAAAAAAAAACAACTTTAAACCATCAAACCACTACCCACATAGAAACAAAAATGTATGTTTTCAGAAAGGACAAGCCTCTTGCAGACCCAGCAGCTTCAGGAGCCTTGAAACTTTCCCCCAGGACCTTGATTCTTGGATGTGACATGCAAGACTTAGCGAAACCCAAACAGACTTTGCACAACCAGAGATGCACTCAGTCTGTTAGCTGTGCAAGGGAATGGGCTGTTGATTCAAGTCCCACCCAGGTTCCCATGCAGCAGCCATCACCAAAAGCTGCGTCCCTGCAGGTGACTGAGCTGCCCAGAGCCTCGTGCGCTGAAGATCAATCTCCAGCCCAAAGCACCTGAGCTGTTTCTATTATGGATGCAGCAAATTCATTTGTTTTTATCTTCTCCCCTCCTGGTACATTCCTGGTACTCAAGAAAAAGTAGCTATATTATTATTACATACCCAGCAAATTAATGTATTTCTAATATTCCCGAATGAAGGCAAAGGCCTTTCTTAACTGGCTCCCTGTGAGATAGTCATTTGACAATTTGCACACCTCAAGCATGTTTGCCCAGCAAGGCCAGCTGGGCCCGGGCACACATCAGCAAGCTGCTCACCCCACGGGCACAGCAGTGGCTTGCCCACTCCCTTCCCTCCAAGTCTGCTGCAACTTCAGGATCCACCCAAGGGAAGCGGCTTCCCACCTGTTACCTGTGTCAACCTGTGGAGTTACCCTGTGCAGACAGGAGTGGAGCCCCAGGAGGGCGCTGGGGAGACATCCCGAGGGCAGGACACCTGCAGGCCCTGGGGCTGCCTAGAAGCGCAGCCCTACTGTGCTCACAGCTGCGGCTCCACGGGGCTCAGACTGGGTGAAAAGGTCCACGGGGGCTTTACTGCTGCGGACGGCACTACTGAAGATGCTTGCAGGGCCCTTCAGGACATAAACCACTCGGCTCTCTGATGTTTAAATAAAATCCAGCGTTCAACTTTTTCTGTAATAATTCCAGTGTTTGGGCAACCTTTTTTCCCTGGGCAAGGATTGGGAGGGAAACGCAGTCTCAGGGTAGTCAGAGCAGTGTCTGGCGCCCCAGAACTGCACGGCAGCTGGGTCCTGCAGCCTCTCCAGGCCAGGAGAACTCGGGTCTTCCCACTGGCTGGCGGTGTTCCCCACCCCGCCAAGTAAGAACTGCCAGGGAGCGGAAGACACACACATACAAGCAGCTCAAAACGCTGGTTCAAACAGCCCTTGTCCCACTGGGGTGCCAACACTGGGTGCTACTAACCCTGGGCTCCAATCTCTTTGCATCTGGAAGCCCCCCAAGTCTTCTAAGCATGTGGCCATGTCTCCACCGCACTCCCGTCATGCATGGCAGTTCACAGACGACCACCCCAAAGAGGCCAAAGGATGCTTAGACAGGAATTTCAGGCCAGGAATCAAGGTCAGGGTTAGTCTGCGCTCTCGCAGGCATCAAAGGGTTTCCTCACAGTGAACGCAGGCAAAATGCACTAGGAGCCACTCAGCATGGTAAGTGCTCTCCCTGCCCTGAGTGCTGGGGCAATGGGGGGAGGGGGGCAAATACTGAGCACTGAAGAGACATCTCCAGCAACAACCAGAACATTAATAAATGCGGTGATCCTGAGTTAACAATTTAAAAAATTCCAAGATTCATTCCCTAAAATTCCCCACAACTGAACGAAAATAAAGAGAATATTTTAAAACCAGGAAGAGAGTGAGTCGATGCTGACTTCCTTCCCAAAGTGCAACAGGGACCACTCACAAGCACGTGCTCTGGGTGGAGAGCGGCAACAGCCTCATCACGCAGCCCCTGCTCCGAGAGAAACCAGGATCCTCTGCGACACGTAGGAGCTGGCAAGCGTAGGAGTGGAGGCCAGGACTCCGGCTCTGGGGTGGGACGCTGACCCAGGTGACCCACTGCTGGCCTTGGCAGTCACTGACCTCCTCACAGGAAAGTACACAGATCCCTCCGGCTTTCGGCAAACCACCCCCCTTGACCACAGAACGGTGGCCGGCCTCTATCTGCAGGAAGCCCAGCGGGGACCTGAGGGTTGCCTTGCGCCCCAGGAGGCACAGGGACCCAGATCAGCATGGGGCGCAGGACTGCTGAGAGCAAACACACTGCCTGGCCCTCTCCTAAGCCACTTCCCCACGGAGGAAAGATCAAGTAGCCAGCGGCCCGGCGGTCACTTCCAGTCCCCCTGGACCTGGAGCCAGTGGCCGTGGTGGACAGAGGAGGTACCCGCTCCCAGGCGGGCACCTACCACGAGGGGCTGCAGGAACACGGTGGAGGAGGGCGAGCAGCTACGGTGTGTGTGTCCCCGGAAAGCCCAGGGACGACGGCCCAAGATGTACCAAGGTCCAAGGTGTGGGTGTGGAACTGCCCACTCCTGGGGGGAGGGGGGCCCCTTTGGGGGCCCGTGGATTCACGGGGCAGATAAGATTCCAGCCACAGTGACTGGCCTTTGAGTCAACCTGCCCAGCCTGGGCCAACTTCCTTAAGTCTCGGGCATCCCTGGGATGACATGGGTGGTGCCACTCGGGCAAGTCCGTCTGCTGTGGCCTGGAGTGTCCTCCCGGGCCAGGCGAAATGCTTGCACGTGACAGACGTCCTAGAAAATCCTGGCACCTCACACGAACATCTACGTACTTTCTTTTCTCCACACTTCCCGGGCTGGCCTTTCTATTATCAAAAGGGGACAAACTGCATCAGTGGTGGGCAGGATGGAGGCATAATCACAAAGGGCTCCGGGAACCTTCCTTGGTGACGGAGTTGTTCTGCAACCACGTGGTTTTTACACAGCGTTGGTCAAAACGTGCAGAATTGCAGGCTGAAAGGGTGAATTTTACTGTACATAAATTATATCTATACAACATTCTTAAAAAGTTGATCCCCCTCAAAAGCCCAAAACAAATAATAAAAAACAAATGACCTGCCTTGTGCAGTAAACTGCAATCCCACTGCAGCCAGAGCAGTCTTTCCAAAAAAAGCGCGGCTGTCACCTGCTGCCACCTGCCCCACCCCTCCAGCTTTCCCCAGGAAACCACCCAGAAGAGTCTGCACATCGGCAGGAAGGATCCTGTTAAACACACGCTGGCACAGACGCCCTGAAATTCAGCGGCACTTCAGTTTTGTCAGGAAGGTCATTTCGGGACCTCTAGCAGTTTAGCGGCCAGGAAATGAGAAATGAAATTCTGCTCATTACTATGCCTTAACTGCTCTTATTGGGGTTCCACCTATCACGTTAGCATCATCACACTGCAACTTCCTGGTCAGCAAGCGGGGAGTGGACAGGCTCCCACCAGCCGGTGGCGTTGCGTCTGCCCTCGCTGCCACGGGCATCCTGCGGCCTGCAGCATGCAAGGGGCGAGTCCCTGAGCCCCCCCCAGGGGCCACACACAGCCTTGTCCTCATGCGGTGGTGCCGAGACCCCAGGGGGTCTGTGTCTCGATCCAGAAAGCCCAGGGACCGGCGCTGAAGGGGAAACAGAGACAACACTGGAGTTCACCCAAGGTCACGAGGCAAGCTAAGGGCAGAGCTGGGATGAAACCCTGAGCTCTCCCCTGCTGGTCCCTTCCATTAGTGAGACTGCCACCACGCACGTCCCTGCAGATGACCTATGTGAGGCCAGAGGGTAAAGCGACAAAACAGCCTTCGGCCCTACCTTGCGCCTGGCCTTCTCCGTGGAGGGACACAGAGAGATCATGCTCAGGGGCTCCACAGTGAGATGGAAACTCATACTCTGGAGTAAGACAGGCTGGGTTGAAACTGACTGACCCAGTCATGTACCCCCACGTACGAGAGCAGGCCCCGGCCTCCTGTCTGCCCCACAGCCCGTCGGGCACCCAGCCCTGTCAGAGTCCCAGCCACTCCTCCGACAGCCAGCACCCTCGCTGCCTCTGTCACCCACCCAGTGAGTCCACCACCGGTTGGGTCTCCCAGGCACCGCGACCACTGCTCTAAAATGCATTGTCTGGCGGCAGTAGATCTCAACTCAGGGAGCCCTGTGACCCTCTGGCTCTCTCTGGCGCATGCTCTCTCTCTCTCTCTCTCTCTCTCT
>NW_006796565.1:505000-516279 GCF_000442215.2 Lipotes vexillifer | reverse complement strand
TTGGTGTGAGGGTGTTTAGGGGTGTGTGTGTGTGTGTGTGTGTGTGTGTGTGTGTGTGTGTGTGTGTGAGACAAGCCCTCTGAAAGTGTGAGGCTTGTTAACGGACTCCCATGGCTTAAATTACCACTTGCCAGGAGGATGAGATTGCAAAGGAGGGGAGGTCTCTGTGCTCCGAGCTCTGGCATGTCCTTCAATCCACATGTGCGCTCTCTCTCTCTCTCCCGCGCTCTCTCTCTCTCTCTCTCTCTCTCTCTCTCTCTCTCTCTCTCTCTCTCTCTGCCTCTCCGGTCCCAGCCCCTCCCACTCTTTACTCCTACAAAGAAAGAATAACAATAGTGCCCACACTGGGAGAGAACTCACTAGCGGTGCGTGTTGAGGGTGTGTCATGCATTAACACACTGGCCCCTCACACACACCAGAGGTGGATACAAAGAATGCTCACCGTGCCTCCCTGGTGGTGCCATGGTTGAGAATCTGCCTGCTAGTGCAGGGGACATGGGTTTGAGCCCTAGTCTGGGAGGATCCCACATGCCGCCATGGAGCAACTAGGCCCATGAGCCACAACTACTGAGCCTGCGCGTCTGGAGCCTGTGCTCCGCAACAAGAGAGGCCGCGATAGTGAGAGGCCCGCGCACCGCGATGAGGAGTGGCCCCCGCTTGCCACAACTAGAGAAAGCCCTCGCGCAGAAACGAAGACCCAACACAGCAAAAATAAATAAATTAATTAATAAACTCCTACCCCCAACATCTAAAAAAAATAATAAAACAAAAACCACAACAAGCTTCTCATTATATATTAAAAAAAAAGATAGAATGCCCACCACCCCACTGTGAGGACCCAGGACACAAGGAGGTGGGGACCTTCCCCAGGCCTTCAGCTAGTCCCCTGATTAGCTCTGGGACCGGAAGTGGACCTCTGGGGTTCTGCTCTCAGATGCTACACGGTACTTCTTCAGGCCAGGGAGAGCACCAAGAACACCCGTCAGTCCTTCCCTGACCCCTCAGCCCGGAGACAACCCACCCTCCACCCCGGCACGTGGGAAGCACCCTGCCCCCATCCCAGCTCTCAGCTTTCAGGATAAATCCTCCTTGCCCTTGCTTGCAGTCCTGGCATCGTACACACAGTAGGAGCTCTATTTGCTAAAGAAGCAGATCTTTGCTCAACAGGCAATGTTCAGAAGAAGCAAATGCATCTTAATGTCACTGCATACATTTCCACAAAGCAATCCCAATTGAGCTACCTTAGCGTATACTGTAAAAACTCAAAACCCTATGCATAAAATATTATATATCTATTTTTATTTGATCTACTAAGTTATAAAGCTTTCCTCTATCTCTTAAAGGTGGTTTTTCCAGTAGTGCATAACTGCTTAATTGGGAAGTGTACAAAACATACTTACACTGCCTAACACTACAACATTGCTTATGGGAATATCTCCGTTCATGCATTCTGCTTTATTTTGTATTTAATCTCTACTAAGATGTCTATATGAAAATAGATAGGTATGCTAGGTCTTCATAAACACCATAAATCATAGTCATTTCTTTGCTAACCCAAGTCCAAAAGCAGCCCCAAAAGAAACTGCTTGGGCCCCAAAGGTTCCCACTTCTCATATTCAAGCACAGTTGGAAACCTTTTAACATGTGGCCCCAAACACTTAGCTCTGTGCCACTCTGCCAGGTAAAGGTTAAGTAATGGCTATAATTTCTCTCACAGTAAATGGCTTGGCATGCAACTCAAAAAGCACCTCCAAACTGCCCCCAGAAAGCAGTTCCCCAAACCAGAAAGGGCAAATCCTTTCTGCCCAAGACCACAATTGCCAACCTCACATCAAGGGGCAGATGGAGACCCCTTAAATCCTCGTCTGAGGACACCATGCGTGGCCTTTCAAGTTCACCCTTCAACCAGCACAGGAAATGTGCCAAAGGCTCCCAACTCTTAAAATGGATGTACTAGGGCTTCCCTGAGTGGCTCCATGGTTGGGAATCTGCCTGCCAATGCAGGGGACACGGGTTTGAGCCCTGGTCCGGGAAGATCCCACATGCCGCGGAGCAGCTAAGCCCATGCACCACAGCTATTAAGCCTGCGCTCTAGAGCCCACGAGCCACAGTTACAGAAGCCCGCGTGCCTAGAGCCTGTGCTCCACAACAAGAGAAGCCACCGCAACGAGAAGCCCGCGCACTGCAATGAAGAGTAGCCCCCGCTCACCACATCTAGAGAAAGGCCGCGCACAGCAACGAAGACCCAATGCCGCCAAAAATTAAAAAAAAAAAAGATGCATCACCCTGCACGCCTCCCCGCTTTTAAATGTGTACACACACCCCCACCCCTAGAACTGGGTTATCTGAATAACACAGGCTTCCCTTAAGCAGCTTGGTGTCAGTGAAAAAGAACCTGTTCAGATCCTGTGCCATCATTTATTAACTGTCAGCCCGTCCATGTGCCTTGAGACCCGACTGCCGATTCCAACCACTGGGAAGTACCCACACTGCCTCACTCTCTCCCGTAGAGGTTGTCACTAAAAAAATAAGCACGTGTATGACAAGGTGTTTCTACAAACAGAATAAAGGTAAGCTGTCCTCTAAATGGCAGCATAAGCTACCAGCCTCACTGAAGCCTACTAATTAATAAATTCACCAATCAAGATAAAAAGGATTTGCCACCAGATGTGTTCACCTGCGTTTCTAAAACAGAAGGTGTGTCCCCAAATCTGTTTGGCAACACGGATGAAATAATGCACAAGTGAGCTCCCGGGGGTAGATTCCATCCACCTACACAGAGAGGTGGATGTGCCTTGCGCTGGTCTCTGCGCTCAAGGAGAAAGTCATTAACTCCACTGCACCCATCTTCGACTTTGATATACAGATCTTCAAAGTGTGCTTCACTGCGTGCGGCTCATAGTTTACTAAAGTATGATCTGTAAAAACAATCTCTCTCTTTGCCACTACGCTGTGACACAGCCCAGCCTCCTCTCAATGAACACTGGTGACTGGGGTCAAGAGAAAAAGTTAAACGTCAAGTGCATCCGAATACAGAACCAGCTCCAGTTTTAACGGGCACACACGAAATTTCCCTCAAGTCCCTAGGAATGTCGGGTGCTGGCTGAGGGGACAGAACCCCCGCCTTAAACCAAAAAATGAGACCGGGTCAGGCAGAAATCCAGATTTTTCCACTTTCAAATCTATTCATTCACATGGGGGAAGAGGATTCAAGTATAAAATCTTTCAATCACTGATCGTGCCAAATGCTCGATAACGAGACTCAAGTGTGTGGGTGTGTGGCGGGGAGTGGTTTGTTTTTAGAGAAAGACAGTCTGCGCGCTGTTGGCAGGCTCTGGGCTGGCTGCGCTGAGAACCACCCGGAGGAGCTTGCAAAAAATACAGGTGTTCTGGCCCCACCTGGAGCTTCTGCAATGGAACTTTGGGTGGAGCCCAGGAGACTGACTCGTGGCCAGGGGTGCCCTGGGGCTCCACCTGCTCCACAGGCCACCCTGTCAAAGCACCTGGGCAGCCAGCCGGCCCTCCCTGGGAACTGTGTGAGTCACTCGTGTGAAAACCACCAAGCCCACAGCCAGCTTCTTGCCATTGAATGCACTAAGTATGTGTGCCCAACTCAGGGGTGAGCTGAAGGGTGCTAGCACTCACCTGCTCCCTTCTGATACAACAGGGCACAAAGGACCTCTCTCCCTGCTCCTGGGAAGACCCTAATTCCAACTGTCTGTTCTCGAGGGATGTAGCAAGACACAGCGTGCACAGCTCGAGCAGGGCAGGGGCAGAGGGCACTTATTCTCTGTTACATCAGCACCACCGTAGCTACTGATGCTGCCAATAACAGTAACCAACAGCTAACATTTGAACACTTCCCACCTGCATCAGCCTCTTCTTTACTGTGCACATTTGCAAATGTTCTGGCCCCAGACCTCCGAAATGCCCTTGCATTCCACCACTGGCTGCCTCCCAAGGGCATTTTCAAGGATCATCTCGCTTTCCAAGTGAGATTTTTTTAATGGTATGAATTAAACCCAAAGAAACTGCTGGTCCATGAAATGATCAGCCGCCCAGAAGGTGACAATCGGGTCCCTTCCACAGACTTCAGAAGGACATCTTCCCCAACACGGCCCCCAGCCCCACCTCACCATTTCATGCTCACCTGACCCTACGACTCGCATCTGGAGCCCACAGGCAGCAGGGAGCCATGACATTGCCGGGGGCAGGGGTGGGGGTGGGGTGGGGTGTCACGTCCACACCTATGTGGTTGCCCAGGCCGTCCCTGGGAATGAGTGAATGCCCCGGGAGGGGAAGATTTCCCAGGCCCAGATCGGGACATACAAACACCCATAGCACATCGGCCACCCAGCTGGACCTGGGCCAGTCACCAAAGCTGCTGCTGACTGAGTGCCCACCACGTGCCAGGAAGACAAACCCAACACACCGTTCTCTGGGAAGCAAGTTCACTGCCACAGCACTCCAGAGGCCCCCATGGGTTAAGGGTGCTGGCTGTCCTCAGGCAAAGGAGGGCTGCACCCAACCCCTCGCTTTTTCTTCCTTCTCTGGGAAGGGAAAGTAGGTCTTAAATAGAAAGTAAATATTTTACTGGGCATTTCTCAGAGTGACCTAATACCGAGTCACATTCCACAGTCTAAAAACAACCTCCTGAACGGTTTTCAGTTCATCACTTTGGCCCCAGGAACGGAGAAGACGGGATGCTCCCTAAACGAGCCACAGCCTCCACCCGCCCTTCCCAGTCCCTTCCCGGTCCTGTGTGAGGCAGACTCAGGTCGTTTTTTGTGTGTGTTTTTTTTGCGGTACGCGGGCCTCTCACTGTTGTGGCCTCTCCCGTTGCGGAGCACAGGCTCCGCAGCATGTGGGATCTTCCCGGACCGGGGCACGAACCCGTGTCCCCTGCATCGGCAGGCGGACTCTCAACCACTGTGCCACCAGGGAAGCGCCCACGACTCAGGTCGTTTTTAAGAGCACCAGGATCTGGATCTCCCACCACAAACACTTCTCCCTGGGCCCCGCCCCCTTCACCTGGCACCTCCCCTGACTCCGTAAGACTCATCCATCGTTTAAGTGCAAAGGATAAAACCCCCCTTCCCTGGTGGACGCATTCGCCTAGGACAGGGCCCACTCACCATCTCTGTGACCAGCAAGTCCCATTTCCCACCCTGCACAACCAAGGCAGTCAAGGCCCAACGAGCACAAGGAAATCTGCTCCAGCTGGCACACAGCACCTCCCAGCAGGAGCAACTGATTTACTTCTTTATTTATTTTGTATTTTTATAAATTTAACAAACACGTACAATGTGTCAGGCCTGTTCTAAACTCTTTATGAACATGACGTCGTCAAATCCTTGTAGCCCACCCCTATTCTTACCCTTGCTTCCAATTCAGAAACGGAAGCCCTTTGCGAGGGCTCGTGAAATCCCAAATGCAATCATGTGTCTCATTCCATCCCTCCTTTTGCCCACACTTTCTAGAACAGTCTGTCCCATCTGATGCCTCTTCCTCTGCTGGTGGGGACGTGTGTTATCTTGGGGGCAGGGCCGTCCCTCCTCGAGCCCAGCCTCAGCCCTGGCAAAGGAGGCAGACATTCACTGCCTTGGTGGGACCTCTCCCTCACCGTCAGAGTGAATCCCCAGGTAACACTGAGGTCAGCCCAGTGCTCCAGGGTAGCCCAGAGAAAAGCTTTTGGATCTAAGCAGGAGCCTGACATGCCAAGTAATCACCAGGTTGCAAAACTCCCAGATACAAGCACGGCCAAAAAGTGGTCCCTGCGCTGACCATGCCCTCCTCCCCGCTAACGACAAGGCACCCAGACCCAACTCCCACCAGTCGCTCTCCCTCCAAGACCCCAGCTGGCCCACTGCAGCTACAGAAGATGAAATAAATTAGGAAAAAACCCGTTAATCTCCCTTGCAGAGAAACCTTTTTAAGAACCAGAGTTATACTTGCAATGTGCATTTCTAGAGGTTCTGCTGAGCTCTGAGGGGCGTCTAAGCTCTTGGGTCGTCTGAGACACACATCAAGAGCACAACCCAAACAACTGTTAGTCACAGCCCCTCTCCCTTCCTGTCCCTGGGACACAGGAGACTCGAGTAAGGCAAGCTCACAATTACCGCAAAGAAAACTCAAACCACTCTGAGCTGTTTTCTCTGCCCACTACTTGGAGCGCATCTGGCCAGTTTAGGGACGAAGAAACTTACGCACTCCTCAAAGCCCTCCTTAAATACTCAGGAAGACATCACTACAGATAGAATTCCAACGTTAATTCTGAAATCTCCTGGCTTTTGTCAGATGAAGCCACGTTCTTAATCCCAGGCTTAGTTGAGAAATGAGAAGAAAGGATGTTTGTGTGTGGGGAAAAAAAAAAATCCTCAGCCCTGAGCGAAAAGCAGCAAACACCTTGGAGGAACAGGGAGAATAAACAGAACTCTGCACAAGGCCAAGGCCGAGAAAACTAGGGTCTCAGGAAACCTGGTGTACTCACCGTGGCACCAACAGGGAATGTGGGGGAAACCTAACAGATTTCCCTCGTGTCCTTCCGGAGGAACTCGGGATGCCAAGCCCAGGGGCGTTTCTGCAGAGCCAGGGATCCCTAAACCCGGAAGAGGCCAGAGATACACACCTGCAGACCCAAAAATGGTTCTGGGACCACCCACAAATCCTGGCTCTCGGCTGGCCAAGGCTAACAAAACTATAAGGGCCATGAGAACATTCCTGTGCTTAAATGCCTTCAGACCCGGCCACATCCACCCTCCAGGCAGAAGGGCCCCCATGGAAGCAGCAGCTACTCCTTCTCGGGTCCCACCGAGCACCGCTGAGGCCTGAGAGGCACGAGCTGGCTAATCCTGGCGTGCCTTCACCCACCATGCACCACCCTTTCCCATGGGAAGTGAAGCAGAATGGAGACCCTGTTTGAAAACTGCAGGGGGGACTTAAAATAGGCAGAATGTAATCTCACCCAAGATGGACCGGACTAATTGGTCAAAAGCCCCCGACCCCGATCCCGACCCCGCAAGCCGCGCTGCCCTCAACCTCCAGGAAACAGGGCAGAACCCAAAGACTGAAACAGGGAGTCTGCAGTGTCCCCACCACCACCCAGGCCCACTGGAGCCTTGGAGCACCAGCAAAAACTTCAGGGATTTATTTCCCAAGCACACACGTGTCTGCAAGCACACACGTGTTCACGAAAGGAAGAGAAGCATGGTAAGGCAGGAGGATAATCTTGTAATTAAAGGAAAGCCTGTTTTTCAGGAAAATCTCCACCTTGCGGGGACCTTACCCTAAAGGAAGCCAAGGTCAGTCGGAGAGCTCCCACATCACCTGCTCCGGGTGCCTTTCAGGTGAGTTAATCACCCAGGCAGGGCCGGTCTCCAGATTTCAGGACACACCCAACTTTGTGCCATTCCCTTTCAATTCTCTGATAGCCTCTTTGAAAAGAAAGCTGTTCCTTTTGTTAGGGAGTATTAATTCAAATTCCTTTCCAAGACCAACACAAATGCAGGGCCGCAACCCAAAGGAGGTTTACCCAGCAGAATCAAGTTTCTCGCCAGTTTTTACAGGAGTGGTGCAAACAGACTATTCCAATTAGGTGAAATCCTCACCATCTTCCCTGTCTCTTTTCCCAAATTCCCCCATGTTGAACACAGGAACCAACTCCCACTGTAAGATGTGCATAATGAATCCAGCTGGAAAGTGAGAAGCAGCCAGAGTGAGGGAGGGGAGCGCCCCATCCACCTCCAGCCCCTCCCCCAAGTGAGGGGCACATGCTAGGACGGAGGGGGCTCACTTGAGAAGACTCCCACTGAGATCACTCATCCAGACCACAGACTTGTCGAGTACCTGGCTACTAAACCCAATTTTACCAGAAAACAAAACAAAACAAAACAAAACAAAAAAACCTGAACACTATGAAAGCTAGCCACATGATCTCAGGGCATGTGTGTGTATGTGTGTGCTCATACACACACATGTGTGTTTGCTGGGCGGGGCGGGGGGGGAGGTGCACATCAGAGACACCCAGATAGAGGCAAGGGAGGAAATGAGATCAGGAGGACAGAGGGGTCTGATTTGGCGAGCATAGCAAAGCCATCCCCAAATGTACTCAAGTCCCAATCAAAAGCCAAAAGCCTCAATCAATTAACAGAGAAACCAGAGCCAGGTGGAATTGACTTCTGGCTCCCTTAGTTGCTGAACTCCACCCCCACCCCACCCCACCCCACCCCCGCCTCCCCCACCGACGCTGTTTCTTGATTGGTGAAACAGTGACTATCACTTCTACCTCAAAGAGCCCGATCAATAGCACTGTGCCTGGCCCTTGAGGTCCTTCCAGTGTCTGGTCTTTGCCGGGACAGCGAGTCTGTGGTCCAGAGGCGGAATTCTCCCTGTGCACCCAATGGGGCCCCCCCCATCTCCTGAGCCTGCCTCAGGCTTCAGATCAGGAGCCATGCTGTTCATTAACTCAGAAAGTGTAGTGAATTTAAAACAGGCCTGGTCCAGGAAACTATCTAGAAATCCTTCCTTAGCATTAGATTGTGAGATCCCAACAAAAGACCACTAATCAAAGAAGGAAATTAAAACAAGCCAGACTTCTCACAGTCCCATGTGATCCAGAAAGCAACTCTGAGCCTGAGAAAGATAATTGTTTCTGAGAAGGCATCTGAATCCTGGGGAGAACATGCCAGATTCAGGGCAAGCCTGAACCCTCACCTCCCCTCTGCTCTCAGGGCGGCGTGAAGAGCGGCTCCTTCACCGGGGAATCCTGCCTGGTCCTCACTTCCAAGAGCCTGTTCAAATCCCAGCTCTACCACTTGGAGGGCAGGGAGGGCGATGGACAAGTCACCCAAGTGTCCCCTGTGCCTGACACCTCACGCATCTTGTTGTAAAGGTCAAGTGCAACACAGGCCAAGCGTCCAGTGTGAGTGACAACGACTCTAAGGATCAATCGAGGGTAGTTAAAGTGTTACTTTCACAAAATTAAAAGAACTACTTAAGTGGTCTGCGTGGACTTCTTGAGAATCAAATTTAAGTTTGCAAGGATAGAAAGAGCACAACACAGAGAAATTCCTCCACCAAGGATAAGAGGGGTGCAGGGTGGAAAAGCCCCGTTTCGTCCTGGGTCTACACTTACTGCCCCTGCAACCTCTAGTCACATGGCTCACCAAGCTCCACGCCTGGAGAAGCGCTGCAGCGTGAGAAGGATGGAGATTCTGAGGGAGGACGGGGTAGCACTCGGAACTACCACCGCGCTATTGGTACTACAAGTAAAAGAGCCAGATTGCAAGGCTGCGGCAGAAACCGCGGCCTCAACACCGCCCCTGGGACGGGATGCCAAGCCGACCAAGTCACAGCGATGGGGCCGTTTACCGCTTGTCGCATCTCTGCCACCATCGAACCTCCCTGTCCACTGGGGAGTGGGTTGCAGGGACAGGAACAACACGACTCAGGTTTAAGATCCCCGGAGCCCGCAATCGCTGGGGTGGCTCGGGCACGGTCCAGCCAGGTACCTGGTTCTGCTCCGAGCCTCGCCGCGGGTTCGGGACCCACCTCGGTGTCCTGCGTCCTCTCGGGGCTCCTTCCACGTCCCGGCCGGGGGGACTGGGAGTGGCGCGGGCGAGCCCGCGGGTGGGCGGCGGCGAGGGGCGGGACCCCGCACAATGGGCTGCGGGAGGAAGGAGGAAGTGGGCACTGGTGGGGGTAAAGGCCATTTCTATCACCTCTCGACAAATTCCCAGCGGCGGGAAGCAGCTCCCTATTTACAAGTGAAAGGGCAAAGCGCGAGGGGAGGGGCGCTTCCGGCGGAGTCCGGTACAGCGCAGGGGATGGGGTGGGGGGATAAGTGCGCGAGCCTGCGGGGTCCAGCCGGGGGGCAGGGGAAGGAAAAGGCGGGCGGGGCCGCCACGTAGGCGGCCTTCGTGGGCGGAGCCTCCAGGTGAGCCAGCCTGGAGGGGAGGAGCGGAGCCGCCAGGTCCGCGGGGCCCAGGGGTCAGGGGGACCTCACCTTCGGGCCTGGGATCCTAGAATCCCGGAACCCCAGACGCCAGGAGACCCGTCCTTATAGCAAGGCCCAGCACCCCGGCTGACGGGGCGCGTTCGGGGTAGTGCAGCCACAGACCACGCCCCCTCAGGTAGAGGGCAGCCAGGTAGGGTGGTTGGCCTTCACCCAGGCCCAACTTTGCCCTCCCCGCAGCAGAAGGTCGTGCAGGAGCCCGGAAGTCGCCCTGCGGTCAGTCTGGGCGGAACGTTGGGGCTCCCGGCGCCCGAGGCCCCCAAACTCGAGCTACAGAAACAGGAGGCGGAGAACAGCCTCTTTATGACTCGGGGGAGGCAATTCAATATTTCATCCTCGCATAAAATAGGAATTACTCTATTTACCTAGCCGGCAGGAGCATCGTGAAGATTAACGACTGTGAAATGTTTTTAAGGTCAAAAAACATTCTGAGACTTTCTTACAGGTGCATACTGATAACTGTACAGCAAAATATACTCTTTATTGATTGCCCTCCTGGAGTGAGTTCTAGCCCATAAGCAGAAAGCACTGAGAAAAAAGATTCAGGTACATCTCTGTGTCCTCCTGAGATACTAAGGAATATGGGTAGAAACCGTGGCAGCCACACTGGACCTCCCACTCCATCCAGGCCTGCCGTGGCAGCTGGAGGAATCAGCCAGCAAGGCAGAGTCCACAGCTCAATGTCTGAAGAAGAGCCGGGAAGAAACTTAAAATATTTGTCACACCCCCTGGGAAGAAAACGCAGCATTCCCACCCCTCAGCTCAGCAGGCAGGTGCCCCCGAGTGTGGGCCACCATCGGGTCTCTGCTGTTCGGAAAGCTCTGCCCTACCACCCCGGGCCCGGTGGTCAGTCAAACTCAACCAGTGCTAGGAGCCCAGGCAGCCCATCTAGCCTGGCAGCTCCAACAGCAAGGCCTCTGTGGTGTCACCAGCACCCTGTCCCTCCCAGCAAAGCAAGCCCACGTGACCAGACAACGCCGCTCCACTCCAGTCCCCGCAACCATTCTTGGACAGGGTTTTCAGAGCCCCTGAGAGCCCTCCCGGCTCTCTGCGGGCTCCGGCTGCAGTCCAGGTGGGCAGGCCCGGAAGCTGCAACACCCTATGGGCTCCCCACCATCCAAAAGGATGTGCAGGCATGACCCCTACCCATTCCCCAGACCCACCTGGGCCTGATCAAGCAGAAACTTTATTTGCACTTCTAGACCCACCGCACTAAAGACATCCATCAGCAAAAGAATAAAGTCCCAGCCAGAGTTCATTCAGCAGG
>NW_006796565.1:498375-504863 GCF_000442215.2 Lipotes vexillifer | reverse complement strand
GCAGGAAGGGTGCACAAACCGCTTCCTGGCCTCCACCCCCTACAGAAAAGGAACTTCACCTGCTGCTCCTCCAACCCCCACACATACTCACACACCAGGTCAGCTACAATACTATCACTTCCAGGTTGGATTCAGGTCATTTTCACCTAACAAGTGATTCTTTGCTAGCCTCAACAGCTAGGCTTTGGGCTTTTTAAATTGCCATACCTGGGGCGGGGGGAACAATCCCATCAGGCCAGAGGAGCTGACCTCTATGATCTCGGTCTACAGTTCCTTCCAAAGAAACTTCCTGGGATTCCATGACTCCATAATGAAGTTTTTGTTTGTCCTGTGCTGGAAGCCAGATTTCAGGCATGGCTGGAGCGCAGCAGTGAGTTTACAACCCCTTGGCCAGCCCCAGAAAAAGACCCACACATCATCCATGTGACGAATTCCTTAAAAAGGCCCTTCGAAGTTTCTGCCACAACCTGGGCTGGGATGAGACACAGAAACGTTGCCACTATTTCCAACCAAGCTTCAAGCCAGTTAATAGTGTCTTTCAAGTCATAATTAAAGATTTATTTTAATGCAAAGAGCAGGTTTCTGAGCACTTTTGAGAGGGAGAAAATCAACAATGTAAAGGAAGGTTTTCTTTGTGTTTTCATCTCATAAGCGGGATGAATTTTAAGAACCACACCGTTTTGTTGAAAAGCGCTGCCTTCCCCCCTATCCTGGGACATTTCTGGACTCAGTGAACACTGCCCACTAGGCTGCCCACCAAGTTCAGGAAACAACAGCTATTCGGGATTAACATCCCCTAAACACCATCCGACCTTGGGGAGAATGCAGGCTCTGTTATTACCCAGGATAGAAGTCACAATTCTCTATAAAAGCAAAAGCATCATTTGCTCCAGGAATAAGAAAGAACCCACCCATTTTATCACAATTTTTGTGAATATTAAGCCACCCCTAGGCAACCATCTGTTAAATTTCGTTACAGAAACAGTTAAAGCAGATTATTTCTAAAACATTCACTCAAGGAGGAACTAGGCTAGATACAGATGGAAACATCAACTGGCCCCCAAAGTTCCAGGCAGAAGGGGCATCAGCCCCCAACAATGGGCCAGGGCTACACTGATCCCACTTCCTGGAGAGGCAAAAAAAGAAAGTTAACACGAGCGCCTGGCACTTTAGCAATAGAGTTTTGGCTCCACTTTGGAACCTCAGCTCCCCTGTGGAAGCAGGAAGCTTTGTGAATGGAGGAGGAAGATGCAATACAGAGGCGTTTTCAGAAATGGCAGCACCTGTGCAACAAAATACGAAAATCCAACACTCATTTTAGCCGCACTTTCCCTAACACCACAAACAGACTAAAAATTACTTTAATGTGAGGAGAATAATAAAAATAAACACAACTGCTTCCTATGACTTCAGATGCCTCAGTTTCTGGTTAAGTGTTGAATGTGATTTCTGAAAATTGCATTTTGGGGGGGGTGGGGAAGTCTGCTTCATTTACACTTTCTTAGAAGAACCCTACTATCTGCTTTTAGAATCTTTCCTCCAAAAAGCAGATCACTGAGAAGAACACAGAGTTCCCCAGCAGTCCAGAAAAGACCACCTTCTCAGAAAAAGTCTGGAAAGGGAGCAGGCTGGTGGCCCCAATTTCCATGCCAGGCAAAGACAGATGATTGTGACTCTGGTTCCCATCCTGTCTGCAGCTCCTGAAGTTTCTGTGTTCTCCAGCAGTTAGAAGAATGAAGGCGAAACTGCCCCTTGGCTCCCATAGTCAACATTCCACACAAACAATGGCCTGGCTTGCTCCCTATTGTACATTCTGTATTCATTTGTGAATCCCAATTTTTTTTTTTTTTTTTTTTTTTTTTTTTTTTTTTTTTTTTTTTTTTTTTTTTTTTTGCACAATGTGCAAAGCCCTTCTTTTCACTGGTGCGGTCCTGAAGGCCCAAGTGCAGCCATAATTTAGGCTTGAAATACTAATAATGATGTGGCTAAAAGCAAACGACAGATGAAGCCCAAACATTAATTTGTGAAGATCATTAGAGTCACACTGATGGCTTTTGGATACTACCCATTAAATCATGATCAAAAGAAACACTGAACACCTTAAAAATGGTTCTGAAGTTTTTAGCAATTATTAAATGTAATTTTCCAAACCCAGAGATAGGTGTGTTTATTAAAAAAAAGAAAAAAAATACCCTTTCATAAGTCTTTGATACATATTCCATCAAACACAGACTTGAATAAAAATTAACTTCAAAAGATTGATTGGGGGGGAAGATTTGCATTTTTCTTTCTTTCCCAGGATGCTGTAACTTTAACCGCAGGAGTGTAAATTAGGACATGCTTACCAGCTGTATGGGAGAAAACTGATACTGCCCAGGCAGTATAGCCTCTGAGAGCAGATCCATTCCAGCATTTTCATGTGCCTACTAAAAGTCTGCTGTAGTGGAAGTCCACACAAGCATTCCTTAGGTAGTGAAATGCAGGAACATTCTTGGGGAATAAGACACCCCGATATTTCAATACATGGTGTTAAGTTAAAGAACTTCTACTTGAAGGGTCAAGCAAACTGCACTCCCATTTCTAAATTACTACAGAAATGTGTTCCACCCTCTGTAATTGAACTATCAGCCAGGTGGTGGAAATATTACAGGAGTTGTGCCCTGCTGAAAAGATAAATTTCCTTTCCCAATCACGTACTATATGAATATATATTTGTGGCCTGTATCAGGGACATGAGACACTTGGGCTGCTGCTTTTCACTGATAGAAAGATTAGTAACAGAGGGACCCAGGCTTGTACTCACATATGTTATGATGACAGCCCTTCTATATTAAAATGACAGCGGTAAAAAATGACAACTGGGGTGGCCATTCTGCTGTTGCTGTAAACTCTTTAAATTTTTTCCATTTAGGGAAAGTGTTTAGTGCAAAGGGGATAACTTTGCCTTCAAAAATGATTCATGATGGAAGAGAATTGTTGGCAAATGGCGTTCTGGTGCTAGACCTCAGCGGAGCCGCCCTTTTGGTTTTGAGTCTCAAGGATTTCAAACAGTGCGAGTTATCCTGAACTCTCTTTGCTTTGGCATTTTAACAGTTCCCAGCAATAATATCCTTTCCCAATCCAGCGATGTGCTTGCTTGGTACCTATGTTACATACTCATCCTTCATTTACCTTGTCGCTAGCTACTCAGAACACTGAAAAAGTTGCAGGTTGATTTTGCAGTTTTGTTTGTTGTTGTTGTGGCTGTTTGTTTCACTTCGTCTCTCATTAAAACACTTTCAGGGCTTATGAATAGGATTTCTTTCTGGAGTTTTACAAGTCAAGAGTAAAGTTATTGATTATTCCCTGAAAGGGTAAATGATGGCTAGTTAATAATTATACGAATAGCAAGTTTTCCTGTTTCGTCTTGTGTACACGACAAGATTAACAATGCCAGGGAAAGCAAACTCGACTCCACAGGAACAGGTGTGCCCTGAGTCTTAAAAGGCCAAAATATCTCACAAAGTATGTCACTGGTGTATTTTTACAATGCTAGTAGTGTTTGTTTTTAAGTAGCCAAACTTTTTTACTTTTTTAACTTTAAAGAGACACACTTTGCAAATATTTCTTCACCCAGTCAATGACTAACTGCCAGACATAAGTTGCAATTCGAGCCTAGCAAAGAAATACATTTTAGGGACAAAGA
The DNA here is from genome assembly GCF_000442215.2 of Lipotes vexillifer. Classification (NCBI taxonomy): domain Eukaryota; kingdom Metazoa; phylum Chordata; class Mammalia; order Artiodactyla; family Lipotidae; genus Lipotes; species Lipotes vexillifer. The sequence continues at coordinate 501,178 of NW_006796565.1, read as the reverse complement.
GATTTTTTTGCTGCTGTTGTTATTGTTTAAATCACAGTTAACAAAAGGCAATTTGCCCTGCCCCTCCCCCAGGAGAACACCCAGTTCAGGATGTTCAAAGATCCCAAAGTGAAATCCTAAATAACAGGGCTCCGAGTTCAAATCTGCAGAGCTATGCAGAGCACCCTCCACCTAGCTTTATTAATGTACAGTCAGGAAGGAGGGAGAAAACATACTCCTTAGCTTTATCTTCCCAAACAGGAAAAAGAATTAAACCAAAAGGCACCATGTCAGGTCCAAAACAAGCTCCAAACCCAAGATTTGTAAATTCCCTCTAATAACTGCTTTCTACAGGGACAAACTGGGGTCCCCTACTCCTCCGGCACAGAAAACCAGTGTCATAAATTCCCTTTGCCTTCAACCCTCACTCCCCTGAACAGGGGATGGAGTGGGGGGAGGGGGCGACCCAACATCAACACTTAACACTAAATCCCTCAGTGCTCTACAGAAATATGCTGGCTTCTTTCCTTTGTTTGGTCCTGTTATACTTGATCAAGTGTGAACGATTAAACTGGTTTCATTAAAGGCAAGTGCATTCACAGCTAGCATCCAACTTCAATGGCAACTGGAAGCATATTTTGCAAGGAGGGCCTGCTTTTTTGCTTGAAATCTACCATCTCATTAACTTTTCCTTGGGGGGTGGGGGCAGTAGAAAGGGCACTAGGGGTTTTTACCAGAGAGTGTTAGAGCAGCCCAGAGATCTGATGCTAGACAAAAGGATATTTAGTGTTTCAAATCTGGGATACAGTCCCTCTTACTTAAAAAAGAGAAGAGAAATCCTGTTTCAATATTATATTAAAGCTGCTCTGAAAGTCTTTAATTAGCATTTTGAATATTGATTTATAATTGCTCTAAGAAGTATGCTTTGAAATCAAATGATTATGAAAACAAGATGCTTTAAAGTCCCATTACTTCAAAATGTAGAAAATTTATTTAAAAAAGTCAAAACAGTGGAATTCTCCTAAGCACATGAAAACTAAAGTTCTACTTTGAGAACCCCAGAGGCAGAACAGCAGTCTTAGGTACTGAACACGGGGTAAATTTTAAACTGCCTTTGAGCCTAAGCACCTAGCTAGCAGAGAAGAGTGTCTTCTCTGAAAGAGTAGTACCAGAGTTTGATATATTTCGCCAACGTCGGGAGGCAGAATCACTTAGTAAACTAACCAAAATAAACGTCCCCTCCAAATTATCCATGTCAGATAAAAATATACCAGTCTCTACAATATCCAACAGAATTGCAAATAAGGCACTTAGCATTTTAAATTCCCAATGCATATTTATAGAATAGAATTCTCTTGTCTACCCTTCAAGCCACTCACGTCTGACTCTCTAAGAACTTAACCCGATCTCCAGTCTTTAAAAAAGAAAAAAGGGGGAAAAATCCAGAAAGATCTGTTTACCCCGGATAGGGCAAGTGAGCCCGGCATGACGACGCAGGCCACTGCCAGCAGCCTCCACCGCAAGGACGCAGACCAAGCGGGAATTTCTACGAAAAATTCCTCCTTTCCCTTGTAAAATACGAAACCCGGGTGCCCTTGGAGCCAACTGCCGCTTGGGCCGCCTCCGGAAAAAGTATTTGAGGGCTGGGCGCACCACACACACTCGCGCGCACACGCAGACTCAGTGTCCGTGACCATCCGCGGCGGCGGAAAGCGAGCCACCGAAGGGAGTATGTGCGCGTGTGTGTCTCGCCGTGGCCGGCGGTGACCGCGCAGAGCTCCCCGGCCCGCGGCCTCCCGGCACCTGGGCGCTGCGTGGGCTGCGGGCGACCGGCCACGCCGCGGACCTCCGGCTGGTGAAAGACCCTGCGCGCCCCGGCGCCCGCGCGCCTCTGCCCAACTTGCCCCGGGTCGTTGGGAAGAGCGCGAGGTAGAGAAAGAAAGGCGCTTCCCCTCGGCCGCGCGGGTCCGTCCGGCGCCGCGGAGGACAAGGAGGAAGAGGCGATCGCGGTCACCCGGCTGCCTCTGCGCCGCGCCGAGTCCCCGCCGCCCGGGTCGCGCCCTCGCCAGACCCTCCTGCGAAACTTTTTCTTTTTGGTTCGCCCCATCCGAAAAGTGCGGCCAGGGCGGGGGAGGCGGGCGGGCCGGGTTCGCGGCGGCGGCGGCGGCGCGTGAGGAGGAAGTGGTGCCGGCGGGAGCGCGGCCGGGCAGAGGAAATGCCCAGCCAGCTCGGCCCCCGCCCGCGCCCGCCGCCCGGCTCGCCCCAGGCCCCCGCCCCGCTGCGACTTTGGCGGGCCGAGCCCGCCGCGGCAGTGGTGGCGGCGGCGGCAGATGTGGCCCGGCTGCCCAGAGGAGCCAACAATGCGGGGCCGGCAAAACAAAAGGGTTCCACTTCGCCTCCTTTCCCGTCTTTCACTTGCGCTCCCGGGGCGCCGCGCGGGATCCCCTGCCAGCAGTGGCCGCTCCCCTGGGGACCCGGAGCCGCGCGCGCCCCGGTTTCCCAGCGGACCCCCGCTCCCCTCCCCCGCCCCGCAGGCGCAAGGCCCCGCGCGCTCGGACTCCCGGTTCCGGGGGATCCGGCCGTATTGTCCCCGCGGCGCGCCGCGCGCTCGGCCTGGGTCGCGGGCGGCCCCCGCGCGCGCACCCACCGGCCTCCGGGAACAGGAGCCGGGGGCGCCTAGGAAACCGTCGCCGAGACGCCGCCGCCGCTGCCCTCCGGACGCCGCCGTGCTCGGGGTTTCTTTTTTTTTTTTTTTTTGCTGTATGCGGGCCTCTCACTGTTGTGTCCTCTCCCGTTGCAGAGCACAGGCTCCGGACACGCAGGC
>NW_006796565.1:497593-497930 GCF_000442215.2 Lipotes vexillifer | reverse complement strand
CCCGGCTCCCGATCGTCTCCAGGCTGGTCCCGGCCCCGCGCCCGGCCGCTGGGAGGGGGCTGCGCAGGGGGTACCCGGCCCGCACACGCCCCGCGCCGCGCTCACCCCCAAGAGGATGCTAATTCCAACTTGGATCGGGGGAGGGAGCGTCCTGGAAGCCGAGCGCCTCCCGGCTATTTGCTCTTCTTTATTTGTTTTCTCCTCCGGGGAAGGAGGAGGAAAACGGAGAGAAAAGGAAAGGGAAAGAAGCGGCGCGGCCGCGTCTCCCGGTGGCCGCCGGCTGCGCAGGAGCGAGGCGGGAGGCGAGGTGAGGGTCGCCGCTCGCTCACTCCTCGCT
>NW_006796565.1:491971-497583 GCF_000442215.2 Lipotes vexillifer | reverse complement strand
GGGCAAAGGCGGGGTCTCTCTTTACAAACCAATGACACAACCCCACATGGGCCGGCCTCGCCCCCTACAGATACTCTTCACTACAAATCGCCTCTCTCGGGGGATTAGTGGCTCCGCGAAAGTGCACACAGGCGCGGCGGGCGGGCGAGTGGGCCGGGCGCGGCGGGCAGTCCCCGGCCTGGCCCCGCCTGGGAGGCCCTAGCGAAGCGCTGGGGCCTCGCGGGCAGGGCTGGGGGTCCAGCTGCAGCGGCTGCGAATCCGGCCCTCCCTTTGCCCTCCTTCCTCCTCCGCCCCTTCCACGTGGGGCCCCGGGCGGCCGGCCACGTGGGGGGACGCGAGTCCGCGCGGGCCTCGGCACAGCGCCCTGGGGTGGCCCTGGCTCAGTGGGGCCCCCGCCAGGCCCGGGACGCCGACCTGCCCCCTTCCTGGCCCCGCGGCTCCAACTTCCTCCCGGGCCCCTACGCCGGCCGCTTCTGTCTTCTCAGGCCCGTGGGGTCAGGCGCGGGCCGACCACAGGGGGCACTTGCGCTCCCCAAATCCGGATCCGGGAGACAGTGCCCGCGCCTGGCCCGAGGGGCGGAGATGGCCGTGGGTGCGCGCGGAGGGAGCCCTATGTGCTGGAACTTGCAGCGGTAGTGTTCCCTACCAGAAGCAAAACATTTTTTACACATTAAAAAAAAAAAAAATGTTCCTTCCTCTTGCCTGAATCTCGTCGGGGCTATTTTTAAAGCCTTGCCTTGGGTGGGAGCTCCGGGCCTCGCGAGACGGAGGCGATCTGCGGCCGGGGGGCCCCCAGAGTCGGGGACCTGGACTTGCGCACAGCTCCGACGCCCCAAGGTTAGTGTCTGGACAGCAAACCCGGAATCCAGGCGGAGCGCCGGCCGCAGCTAGACTAACTTCCATGCCCGTGACCCGCGGCGTTGGAACTCGGTCTGCAGAAGGGAGCCAGCGGCTGCGGGCTGGGAGGGCTCTTCTCCCTGCTCCCCAGAAGCCCCCAAACTCTCATCGCACGTCCCTGAGATCGGCCGTGCGTCCTCCGAGGGCCCCTGTGTGGGCTGAACCGAGCCCTTAGTCTCGATCTGCTTAAAAACCATATCGAGATGTTACGAACTGGACTGAGGTGTTGAGCAGGAAAGGCGTGGGGAGGGGTGTGAGGTCCGGCCTTTGCAGGCCGCAGGGACTGCCATTCCCAGAGCCGAATCGCTGGGTTTGGCCTCCCACGTACCCGAAGTGCACCACACCCTGTGAATCAGAGGAAACAGGCTGGAGCCTGGGGGCCAGAGAAAGGACCACCAAATCTCTGAACCCTTTTCTGCATGCCAAGGAGCGCTGCTCTAGGCCTCTCGATCTGTTAACATTTTAAAAACTCCTACGCCGGCTCACGGCAGGAAGGAATGCGCACTGCTCGTTTGCTGAAGCGCGCCCAGGTCAGCCTGCCGGACCGGCTTTGCGGGGGCCCTGACTCCGGATGATCGCTTTATCATCCAACAGATTTTAAAACCCTACTGAAGACCTCCTAGAAGTGATGGCAGCGCGGGACTAGACATTTAACACTCGCTAGTTCACAAAATTCGGTTACTAAAATGTCCGAAGCTGGTTTTCTACTTGGCACTAACAGGCCCCGGCCAGGCCGGCTGAGTGGCTCTTGAGTGGCTTATGCGGTTCAGTTGAAAAACTGCCAAACCCGCACTCTCAGTGACCTCCGTCTTCTGGCGACCCCCGCATCTCCAGCTCTCTCCTCTCCCCAGCAGTTCTGCTTCACAGTCATGGCACCTGAAATACTTCTTGGTTATACCCTGACCCCGCCCACCCCCAGGCTACTGAGGTCCTATTTTATGCTTTTCTGTGTTTCTTAGGCATTATGGTAACCATAAAGATTTTCTGCTTCCTTATTTCACAGATGATCTTTGGTTCTGAGTGGCCCTCTTTTCACCCAGAAAACACTGAAAGTCAGCTGGCCTTTCGTATCGCTTGTTCAACTTTCACGTCTACTATGAATTTGACCTTAGAAAATACTGTGTTCTTTGTTTTGAGAATGTTATTAAAAAAAACAAAAAGTCATCCTCGGAGCCAAAAATTATTTCTCATTTCAACTTGATACCCTATATATTGCCCCCAACATGTGAGTTATTTCAAACTCCATTTTTAAATGAGCAAAGACTTGAATAGACATTTCTCAAAGGAAGATATACAAATGACCAACAAGCACAGGAGATTTCCCTAATTATTAGGGAGATGTAAATCAATGCCACAGAAAGATACCACATCATGTCCATCAGGATGGCTATTATCAAAAAACAAAACAAAACAAAAACCAAAAAAACAGAAAAGAGTGTTGGTAAGGATGTCAGAAATCAGAAAACGTATGCGTTGCTTGTATAAATATAAATTGGTGCAGCCACTGTGGAAAACAGTTTGGTAGTTCCTCAAAAAGTAATGTAGAGGGCTTCCCTGGTGGCGCAGTGGTTGACAGTCCACCTGCCGATGCAGGGGACACGGGTTTGTGCCCCGGTCCAGGAAGATCCCACATGCTGCAGAGCGGCTGGGTCCGTGAGCCGTGGCCGCTGAGCCTGCGCGTCCAGAGCTTGTGCTCTGCAACGGGAGAGGCCACAACAGTGAGAGGCCCACGTACCGCAAAAAAAAAAAAAAAAAAAAAAGTAATGTAGAATTTACTATATGATCCAGCAATTCTAATTTTAGGTATATACACAGAATAATGGAAAGCAGAGTCTCAAGCAAATATTTGTACACCAGTGTTCATAACAACAGCCAAATGGTGGAAATAACCCAAATATTCATCAAAGGATGAATGGATAAACAAAATGTGGTCTATACACACAATGGAATATTATTCAGCCTTTAAAAAGGAGAAATTCCAACACATGCTAAACATGGACAAACCTTGAGGGCATTATGCTAAGTGAAAGAAAAACAGAACCAAAAGGATAAATATAAGTTTCCACTCATATGAGGTATCTAGAATAAGCAAATTCATGGAGACAAATGAAAGAGATGACTAAGGGCAGGGAGGAGGAGGAAAAGGGAAGTTGTTTAATGGGCACAGAGTTTCTGTTTGGAGTGATGAAAAAGTTCTGGAAATGGATGATGGTGACATATTGCACAACAATTGTGAATGTGCTTAATGCCTCAGAACCATACACCTAAAAAGGGTAAATCTTATGCATATTTTACTGCAATATAAAAGAAATGGGGACTTCCCTGGTGGTCCAGTGGTTAAGACTGTGCGCTCCCAATGCATGGGGCCCAGGTTCGATCCCTGGTCAGGGAACTAGATCCCACATGCCACAACTAAAAGAGCCCGCATGCTGCAACTAAAGATCCCGAGTGCTGCAACTAAGACCCGGCACAGCCAAATAAATAAGTAAATGAATATTTTAAAAAAATGTTGCAAAGTAGCTTTTGTCTCACAAACCTCTTAGTTTATACTTACTACTAAATATAAAGGTGGAGCTTTTTGTTTGTTGGTTGGTTTGGGGGGTTTTTTTTGACTGAGTCGCGCAGCATCTGGGATGTTAGTTCCCTGACCAGAGCACGGAGTCTTAACCACTGAACAGCCAGGGAAGTCCCTAAAGGTATTTTTCAGTAAGGAAAAAAACATTAAGATAAAGACAAAACATTTTGTTTTAAGTTATATTTCAGATAATTTATAGAATAAATACCTTTTACTAATTTTTATCTCTGCCAGTTACCTTTATAGAATATAGTACTGAAATGCTAATTTTTCAGTACTCTCCATGCTTCCTCCCATCTAATCCTATTTAACTGGTCAGGTTTAATTTCTGGTGTCCCAACATGGATTTGGAAAGACACAAAAAAGAAGAGTCACAAAAATAATAATAGCAGCAACAAATGTGGGTCCATGACTCACTAGGGTGCCTGGCACTGGGCTAAGCCCTTGATATACATCTTTAATCCTCATAGCAGCCGCTTAAGAGAGACGGTAGTATTATCCCCATTTTATAAATGAGAGAAAGTGAGGTTCAAAGACTTCATGTGACTTCCCCAAGGTCACACTGCTGGTGAGTGAGGAGCTGGGGTTGGACCCCTATCTGCCTGATTCTGTGTACATACACATATCTTCATTATTAGTATAGATTCAGAAAAAGCGAAATTAGTTATTTTTAAAACGTATTTTTAGCTTCTCCTTATTTGAAAGTATTTCCTTTCTTCGTTTGTTTAATAATAAGCCTTCAATTTAATCTTTAAAGGAAAAAAGTAAGGAAAGCCCCCCAAATAAATGTGCTGTCAGACACTGGTTAAAAAAATAAAAACAAAGGTGGGTATGGCATGGTGGATTTTAAGGCTCCTGAGGATCAATTTCAGAACAACAATCAAAAGCTGTGATAATGAAAGTAGGAAATAAATGGTTACTGAGAATAAGGGTTCCACATACTACTTTCATATCAAGGAAGAAGAAGTAATATAAGGAGTTCGAAAATGTTGCATCTAACACCGCTTTGGGGGGGTTTTGTTTTTGTTTTTGCCTCTTGTAAAATATCTGCAGTCACTTTTTCCCTGATAATCTTGGTTAAATAGAAAAATCCAATCACCCAGAATACTTCATTCGTTCAGGTAATCAAGCTTCTGAAGTGGGAGGAGTTTGAAGTGTACACACTGCCCTGGGATGTACTCAGCTGACTTGCCTGGGAGCCTCCAGTCCCGCTTGATGTTGCCAATGAAAGGCAACTTTGTGTCTTCTGGCTTGATTCTGCTTCTTCTGGGTTAACAGGTCTCCTTTGGCACCTAAAGTTCAAACTCCTTAGCAGAGTGATTTCTCCCCTTGTTCAAGGAGTCTCTCTCCTTCCTGGGTACATGAATTTGGGATTCGGATAAGGGGCATTTCCCCCAAGGGGGGGGGGGGGGGGGGGGGGGGGGGTGGTCCTCTCTCCAGTGGCGGGGCCAGGCCCAGAGGAGCCCCAGGACTGCAGTATGGGAGCAAGTATATAGCTCTCAGCACAGACACGGCAGGGGCATTTTTCCTGTGGACTCAGCTGTTCCCTGCTGACCAAGCCTGGCGCAGCTGACCCTTTGAGATGCTGCCTTGTCCTCCATAGCACACACGACCCGCCCCAGCCCCTCCCACAGGGCACCTTCCCCCATGGATGCACTGTACTTAGCTTTCAGGTACTTTCTGTGTCCACCAAGAAGCCATGGGTTCCATCCAGGTCACACAGTGCGGCGGGAGCACCCCTCCCACTGACTGGCCTTCAGTCCAGTCACTTGCATCAGCACCACCTCCCCCCTCTACACACATGAGCGGAGGGGACAGGCAACAAGAGCTGGTCCAGATTCTTCCTCAGGGCACGGGAATTTCTGTCATTTCTGCTCTGTTCGGTTTATAAATACACACATATGTACATGGCATCTTTCCTGAGGATCTGAGGGTTTGCTTTTTAACAGATAATTAGGGGGCTTCCCTGGTGGCGCAGTGGTTGCGAGTCTGCCTGCCGATGCAGGGGACACGGGTTCGTGCCCCGGTCCGGGAAGATCCCACATGCCGCAGAGCGGCTGGGCCCGTGAGCCATGGCCACTGAGCCTGCGCGTCCGGAGCCTGTGCTCCACAACGGGAGAGGCCACAACAGCGAGAGGCC
>NW_006796565.1:485654-491961 GCF_000442215.2 Lipotes vexillifer | reverse complement strand
AAAAAAAAAAAAAAAAAAAAAAAAAAAAAACGAAAAAAAAACAGATAATTAAAAAGTGTAAACCACCATGATTCCTTGTTGCCTGGCTCATAGGAAGCTCAAAGTCAAATGTTAAGTCCAAGGATGCCAACCAGCCTATTGTCGTGTTCCAGGAAGCAACTTTTTCCTTCCTCTGTGAAAAGTGATTGTGAACTTGCTCCGAGAGAGGACTGGTTTGTGTTGAGAAGGCATATTAAATATTTTCAAACAATTTTATATCTGGACAGCAAAATACCAGTTGTTTGACAGCATTTTCCATGATAGATATGATGGAAAATGGAGCTCAATAAAATTTTTTTTGCTTGATGATGATGTGCTGATGACACAAGATCTCTTCCTGGATTTGGAGAAACCAGTCTGAGAAACTGTTGGAAGAAGTTTCTGATCCCCATGTTGACTTTTTGATTAACTGTAGGGTTGTATATGTTTTTACTATAACCACCTAAAATATTTTTTTGGAAGTTGGTGGGAAATTATTAATAAATACCACAAAAGCCCCAACGATATCAACGTCCCTGACTTGGGGCAAGGGACTTTTTCTTTGGAGAGAATTGCACGAATTGCCCTCAATAGCAGTTATCACATTTTGTAACACGAAATTACCTGACAGTTTGATCCATTTTGTAGGCCCTGGACTGTAAGAGGTGCTTGGTTAAATACTTCTTGGATGAATGAATGAATCACTCCATGAATATATTTCAAGAGATCTGAGCTGGGGCTTCCCTGGTGGCGCAGTGGTCAAGAATCCACCTGCCAATGCAGGGGAGAGGGGTTCAAGCCCTGGTCGGGGAAGATCCCACATACCTTGGAGCAACTAAGCCCATGCGCCACAACTCCTGAGCCTGCGTGCCACAAGTACTGAAGCCCGCGCGCTCTAGAGCCTGTGCTCTGCAACAAGAGAAGCCACTTGCAATGAGAAGTCCAAGCACCACGACGAAGAGTAGCCCCCGCTTGCCACAACTAGAGAAATCCCGCGCGCAGCAACAAAGACCCAACGCAGCCAAAAATTAATTAATTAATTAATTAATTTTAAAAAAAAAGAAAGAGAGATCCGAGCTGTGCAAAAGTCATATATGTAAACTGGCAAAGAGAATAAAGTAATTTTTAATTGAACATAGTATAAGGGAGGTAGGATTGGGGGTTATCTTCAAAGGTTTTTTATCTTCATTCTGTTAATTATTTTTATAACTTAAAAAAGTAAAGGGGGGTGGGGGGAGGCTCAAGAAGGAGGGGATATATGTATACATATAGCTGATTCACTTGGTTGTACAGCTGAAACGAACACAACATTGTAAACCAATTATACTCCAATAAAGATGTAAAAAAAAAAAAGGAAAGGGGCAAAAGGAAATGATGTATGCAACAAACAGTTCAGAAAAAATAATATATAGATAAAGCAAATGTGCCAAATATTAAAAACTGGTGAATCAGGGCGATGGTTGTATGTACTTATCTGTGCATTTAAGAATTATTTCAAAATAAAAAGTTTTTTTAAAAGAAGTGGAAAAAATGGAATCCATAGCTGCAGTGTGAAGTGCTGAGTCTGAAAGGCACTTATTTTCTCCCGTTTAGCAGCCTTTCAACAGGAAGGCATAACTCCTTCCCTGCTTCATACCTCCCTGAGAGCAGCTTTGATGTCTCTGGAACCCGGGGCCTATAAAAGGCCCCCAGGACTGACCCACTGCTGGAGGGCAGCAGCTTCCGCCCTGCCTTAATCAAAGACTTCTAACTGAGGGCCTTACTTCTCCCCTCCCTCTCTCTCTCCTGTTTCATTTCTAGGAACCCAGGAACCAACGGTTGTAGAAAAAAAGATAGTGGCCCTAGATAATAGTGGGTTCTTTTATTGTAACTGTTTTGTGCAATAAAATGGACTAGTCGTGTGCACTTGAGTATTTCAAGGGTCTGTGCGGCGAGAGTTGCTGGGAGTTGGACTTGACTGTATTGTCACTCGCCTGTCTCTGTTGCTCAGGGCTCAGCTCACTTCAGAACCACATTATCTGAAGCTCTCAGTCGCTGTCCTGAATGGAGGTGGGAATTTTGCCGTGCTATTTTGTGGAAGAGCTGTGCTCGTTGTGGCTATAATATAATCATGATGTGATTCGTAATTAATTCTAATCAGCAAGTACACTTTTGCCTTTGCAGATGCTGTGGCCTTTTTCAAACACGTGTTAAAACTCCCATGCTCACGCCCTATGCAGTGAGGGGCACCAATCGAAGTGGTTGAAGCTCTCAGTTTCAGGATTTAATTGGCATTTGGGTTTAAGCCCATCACTTTTATTTTTTAGTTAAACACACACACACACACACACACACACACACACACACACACACACACACTGCCTGAATCCTTTGAAAAACAGTGACTCCAGTCCTAGGAAAACAAAAACAAGCTGATCATGCAAGTGAGTGAATCTGTAGTGTAGCATACGGAGGAAATAAACAAACATATTGAGGTACTGCTACTCAACAAACATTGAAGGAGGGCCTGCTCTGTGCCTGGTCTGGGCTGAACCCTTGGTACAAGATTAGCCTGAGCTGGTTGCTACCTCCCAGGAGAGAGGATCACAGGGAAACTGCACTGGCACATGTATTAGGTCATTCAATCCTCACCGTAATTCGAGGTAGGGAGTAAACCCCCCAGTTGTCTGTGAGACAGTGAAGGGGGATTAGGTGCAGAGCCAGCTCCACAGGCTGCAAGCCCTGTAGTCACACAGGCCCCACAACCAGAAGGGCCCCGTGCTTGGTTTCATGCTCTGCAGTTGCTGTCTTGAAATTCTGAACAATTTGAACAAGGACCTTGCATCTTCATTTTGCACTGGGCCTGACGGATCGGCAGCTGGCCCTATTGAAGAGTCGCTCAGCCAGCAAGCGGCAGACTTAGAATGCAGGGCGGTTCTTCAAACCGCCAAGTTCACTGTGCTTCACTTACTTTGGGAAAATGATTAAAATACTAGATAAAACATGCCCAATCCTTGTGTAGTGGAACACAGAATGGGGAAGCCTAGAATTCTCTATTAGTGGTCCACGGAGTCAAAGTGAGGCAACATGAGTCTAAAAAGTCCCCTGGCCTCTTATGAGGACACCTCCTCACATGTCCAGCCCGGGGACCTACCCTTGGAATGTTAATTTTAATGTTAGTTTTCCTGTAGCGGGGCAGGCCTGTGACCTGCAGTCCTCCAGATATGTTAGCAATCATGACCAACACCAGAGTCATACAGGCCACTGACGCTACTCAGCCCACAGTCCACAGTGGGGCACGGTGAAGCAGCTGCTGAGAGTGGCCAAGAGGGGATGGAGACTGGGGGTGGCCACAGCCCCCTGGAATTGCTGCACGCAGGGAAAGGAGTGCCATCATCAAAGGGTGCATTACTCAGCTCCAACTAGAACTGGGTTTACGGTCTAAAGCTTGACATGCACCCTGCAGTTCCATCACCTGCAAAACATCCTAAAAATGGAACTGATTTCAGTGAGTTCCTCCTTCCTGGGGAACTCTGTACTTAAAAAAAAAAATCATACATCCCTGAAAATCTACCAATAAGGCCCATATTCATCAGGTCAGCTGGCCAGGAGAGCCCAAGCTTGCCAGTACTCACCATTCATGGCGCACTCACTTGTCCCAGGAAAGCATCATTATTTCACGTTAGTTAGGGCGGCCCTTGCATTTCAGACAAGGATGCTGAGGCTGCAAATTAGGGTCACTTGCCAAAGACTTTCAGCAGACAGGCCGGGGAGCCCAGGATGAAACTTCCCGTCTGAGGGCCTCCCAGGCTCTCCCTAGCTCTGCTGTCTGCCCGCCCAGTGCTCACCAGGATGTGGACAGGTGAGTGCATCTGGCCCCCAGGTCTGTGCATCTCTGGAGACTTGCCCTCACATTTAATTCGTGCCAGGAAGAAACAAAGCAGTGGTCTGCTAGTTTTTCTCCCCAGCTCCAACTTTTCATTTCAAGATTGTTCAAATCTATAGAAAAGTTGATTTAATAGTACAATGAAGGAGACTTCCCTGGTGGTCCAGTGGTAAAGAATCTGCCTTCCAATGCAGGTGATGTGGGTTCAATCCCTCGTCAGGGAAAAAAGATCCCACATGCCACAGGGCAACTAAGCCCGTGCGCCACAACTACTTAGCTCGTGCGCCTCAACTGGAGAGCCTGTGTTGCCACAACTACAGAGCCCACGTGCCACATGTACAGAGCCCACGTGCCCTGGGGCCCACACACCGCAACTAGAGAGAAGCCCGTGCACCGCAACAAAAGACCCGATGCAGCCAAAAAATAATAATAAATTAATTAATTAATTAAATAAATAAAATAGTACAGTGAGGGACTTTCCTGGTGGTCCAGTGGTTAAGACTTCGCACTTCCAGTGTAAGGAGTGTGGGTTTGATCCCTGGTCAGGGACCTAAGATCTCACATGCCTTGCAGCGTGGCCAAGAAAAAAAAACTTAGTACAAAGAATATACACAGGCCCACTACCTGTAATATTAATACAATTTGTTCACATTTTGTCACATTTGCTTTCGCTCTCTTTTTCTATCGTAGATACTTTTTTTTCTTGAACCATTTGAGAGTCAGCTGCAGACATCCTGGTGTTTCCTCCCTAAATACTTCAGCATGTGTCTCCCTAGAAGAAAGATCTTCTACTACAAAACCCTATATCTTATCACACCTATGAATATTAACCATATCTCAATACAAGGGCTGCCAGTTCAGTGCTGTTCAGTGTGTGGTCAGTCCACTGGGGTCAACCTGCAGACTATTTGTTACAGGCCAGGAACAAGCTAAATACCAAAAGTGAGAGCAAGCTTTTAGAAACTTTCATAGTAATGTGACAGGGTCATTTTAGATCTCTTAAGTTTAATAATCAAAAATCTGGGCTTACATTTTTGTATATTTTAATTTTATTTTGCAAGAAATTCACTTTTAGGGCTTCCCTGGTGGCACAGTGGTTAAGAATCCGCCTGCCAATGCAGGGGACACGGGTTTGTGCCCTGGTCCGGGAAGATCCCACATGCCGCGGAGCAACTAAGCCCGTGCGCCACAACTACTGAAGCCCGCGTGCCTAGCGCCCGTGATCCGCAACAAGAGAAGTCACCGCAATGAGAAGCCCGCACACATCAAGGAAGAGTAGCCCCTGCTCACCGCAACTAGAGAAAGCCACGCGCAGCAATGAAGACCCAAAGCAGCCAAAAATAATAAATAAATAAAATTTAAAATATATTAAAAAAAAAGAAACTCACTTTTATTATATTTTACAAAAGCATCTGTGGCGCATTGAAAAAACAAACAAACAAACAGCTGGTTCTTCACCACAGGTAGTTTGAGAAGCACTGCTTAATTCCCAGATCGTTTTCAAATTTCCCCAACTGTTCAAAAAGGCTTTTAATAGATTTTTTGAGGGGGATCCAGGATCCTCCTGAGGCTCACAGTCTCCATCCGGTTGCTATGGGCTCTGCCGGCCTCTCTGAGCAGACACTAAGCCATCGTCCTGCTCTTCTTTGGAACTTGAAGCCTGCTCAGTTAGAGTAACTTCAGTATTTGGGGGGCCTGGATCAGGCAGGTCTGCAGCTCTCTGAGGCCCCCAGAAATTACTGTTCATAAAGCTATAAAAGGGTAAGCCCAGTGACCTGATAAATCATTTTCAAATTTCCTATGAATGTCTTCGTGATGACAGGAAAAAACTTATAACATATCTGTGACATTCTGGCACACTGGGTAAGGCAGAAAAAGCTGTGTTTGTATTAAATATCAGCTAAACAAGAAACTTGTGATGTTCTGATGTCGGAGATGGTCATAAGGAAAAGCATAACAACATGTATCTGCAGCGCCCAGGGTTCGGCTAAACTCCTTTGCACATGAATTGGAAGTTGTCAGGTTTGGGTTCAAGGCTGTCAGCTAGCAGATGGTAGACCTAGTGGGCTTAGGGGCTCCTCAGCTGGGAAGGGATGTGCATTTGTCTCAATTAATTTCCACTGAAAAGAAATATTTAACGTGATTGATATAAGGCATGATACAAATAAATACCACTTATTGCATCTGCGAAGCATTCAACATGGTGCCTGGGACGTAGTAGCTCTTAGAGCAAATGCTGCTGGGCTCTCCACCACCGGCCAGCATCATGGCTGCAAAATGGGCAGTTACACAGGTCCTGGGCTTAGAAGGGCCCTGTGCTTGGTTTAATGCTCTGTGGCAGCTCTCTGCAAATTCTTAATAATTTTTTAACGAGGCACCCTGTATTTTCATTTTGCGCTGGGTCCTGCAAATTATGTAGCTGGT
>NW_006796565.1:484993-485607 GCF_000442215.2 Lipotes vexillifer | reverse complement strand
CCCCTGCCCAAATCTAGCTGACCCGCCTCTGATTTCTTTTCTTTTCTTTCTTTTTTTTGGCCACACGGCTTGCAGGATCTCAGTTCCCCAACCAGGGCTTGAACCCAGGACCCCAGCAGTGAAAGCTGGAGTCCTAACCACTGGACTGCCAGGGAATTCCCCCGCCTCTGATTTCAATAGCAGATGAGCTGAATGGATGGTTGAGTGCAAGCGTGGCTCCCCTACGCTGACAGTAAACACACACACACACACACTCACACACACACACACACTCACACACACACACACACTCACACACACACACACACACACACACACACACACACACACACACACACACACACACAGACACACGGCACAACTTTCCATGTTCTGCCCTGAGCCTTCTCCAACACCAAGAATTGCCTTCACCTGCACTGCGGTACAGCCTGGAAGGTCAGGAGAAATAAAGTGTGTGTGGGGTGAGGGTGGATTTCCACGAGTGACGGTCATAAGTGGGGGCCGGAGCAGGGGGCAAATGCTCCGAACTCCAGATATTTGGAGAGAGTTCTGCAGCGTGCTCTGTATACTCCCCAGGGCTCCCAGGCTGACTGAGCTCCTGCTGCCCTATTCCC
>NW_006796565.1:481318-484918 GCF_000442215.2 Lipotes vexillifer | reverse complement strand
CCCTACACGCTCCCTCCTGCTTCCTGGGATCACCTCCCAAATAAACCTCCTGCACCCAAGACCTTGTCTGAGGTTCTGCTTCTGGGGAAACTCATGTTAAGACAGTCTCAGTAGTAGGTGTTCTATAAACATGTGTTGAACAAATAAGTGAGCGCTTAGCTCATAGGGTTAGTGACAGGAGTCAATGAGAAAAATTGTGGAAGCATCTGGTTCAGAGCCTGGCTCATAATAGGAGGTCACTAAGTGGTGGCTGTTAGTATAACTTCCTCTCTTACCCATACAGAGCTTCCCATTCAGTAGAAATTGACAGGAAATGTAAGAGCAAATGTGACAGGGATGGACCACAAACCAGGTGGCTTAAAACATCAGAAAAATACTCTCACAGTTCTGGAGGCCAGAAATCTGAAATCAAGATATTGGCAGGGCCATGCTCTTTTTGAGGGTTCTAGGGGAGGATCCTTCCTTGCCTCTTCCAGCTTCTAGTGGTTGCTGGCAATCCTTGGCTTGTAGATACATCACTCCAATCTCTGCCTCAGTCTCCCTATGTGTCTGTATCTGTATCTCTGTTTTCTTATAAGGATATCAGTCATGGGGTCAGGGCCCACCCTAATCCAATATGACCTTATCTTAACTTGGCTACATATGCAAACACCCCATTTCCAAGCAAAGTCACATTCATTGGTACCAGGGGTTAGAATTTAACGTATCATTTGGACATATACAACGCTACCCACTAGAGATGGAGAGATGCATTTTATTTAAAATAAATGCATAACACTTTGGCCTGAGGGCTTGGTTTTTTTTCTTGGATCAACTGGCAGAATGAGTAAGCTCAAGCCAGAGGATAATTTGTACCTGTGGAGTCAGTTCACATGTCACCTTAAATGGCATTTTCACTTTTATGTCGTTATGAGGAAGCCAGTCTTCCTGGGTGGATTGCAGCCGTGTTTTGACATGGCTTTTTGTAAGTGGGCTGAGAACTTAACCTCTGATACAGGCCATAATCCCAACTGGGCTTTTCCCACATAACTGTTTATAAATAGTCTCAGATGTTAATAATACATGTAAAATATTTATTAAGCACTTAATTTATGCCAGACTCCTATGTCAGGTTCCAGGGAGACAAGGAAGGTTTGGGCACAGACCCTGCCCTCAAAGAGTTCATAGGAGCATTTATTGAATGCCTACTACACGCACAGCACAACCTGGGTTCTGAGGTTTTTGCTTTCTCTAGTCCAAATGGGCTGCCCAGAGACTGTTCCCAGGCAAAATACAAACACAGGAGCCACTGCTGCGAGTGACCGTGGCGCGGGGAGATAGGAAGCTGGGTTCTTTTTCTGACTTTGTCTTTTTTCTGATCATGTGATTTTGGATAGATCATGTCCCTCTGGGCCTCCTTTTCCTTTTCTATGAAAATAAGCAAATGAAATGAGATAGTGGTGCAGGGCTTGTCAACTCATATCATCCTTAGAGTCAAGAGTCAACCTAGACATTTATTAAGCCCTTACTGTGTGTCACGCAAGATTTCATTTACTTTTTACAACAACCTTATGCAGTGTGGATTTTAATTATTCCCATTTTAGAGGCTAAGAAACGAAGACATAAGGTGATTAAGTCCATTTCTACAGGTCACAGAGTATTAACTGTTAGAACAGGGGTTTACACTCAAGTGGTCTGACCCCAGGACCGAGCCCAGGACAGTGCACTGGACTGTCTTCTAGTGCAGCATGGCATTCTGTGATTTTGTGGTGTCGAGAAGACTTTTAAAGGGAGCAGCAAGTGACCAGCTGAGCGTAGGGAGGGGAGTCTTCATGACTCTTGAGCTGGAAAAGAGCAGCAAATCCTTTGCCCACTTCCCTTTGGCATCTTTCCCACACTGTCACAGCAACCTAGTAAACAGAGAGCATACGTGGTGCCCATCCTTCAGTGGAATGTCTTCCTCTTGAGCTTCATTTTACCTAATGGACACCCCACATCTCCTTTCTGGTAGATTTCCCTTTCTGTGCTAGTTGCTGGGAAACTCATACCCCAGGTCCCTACTAACTCTAGCAATGAGGGAGTATCTTACAGGACATATTTTATTATACTCTCATTAGTCCTAGCCTCATTTCATTTACAGATTCTTATTTTCCTCTTACTCTGGTGTTCCAGAGGACTCCCATTTGCCCTCCAGATCCACCCTGCATCCTTTCCCACACAGCTGTCTGTCTTGGAGGCTGACCACTATGGACTCTACGCCAATATTTCCTCACTCACTGACTTCTAGTTGGGTTTGGCCAATGGGGAGCCATAGTCAACCAGAGGGAAGGAGGAAAGGGGGGTCAGTGTATTTGTCCCCTTGTCTCCCTTCCCTCCCCTCCTTCCTCCCTTCACCCTTACTCAGTTGCCTTGGGCTGACTGCCTTTCACCTAAGGCCACACTCCTGCCCTGCTTTTAAATATTTATTGAGACATAATTCACATACCATAAATGTCACCATCTGTAAAAAGTACCATTTCAGTGGCTTATAGTATATTTGTAAGGTTGTGCAATGATCACTTCTATCTAATTCCAGGACACTTTCATCACCCCAAAAAAGAAACCTGGAACCCATTAGCAGTCACTCTTTATTCCTCCCTTCCAGGCCTAGGCAGCCACTAATCTGCTTTTTGTGTCTATGGATTTGCCTATTCTGGACATTTCCTATAAATGGAGTGATATAACAAGTGGCCTTTGGTCTGGCTGCTTTCACGTGGCACGAGGTTTCCAAGGTTCCTCCCTGTAGTAGCATGTGTATCAGTACTTCATTCCTTCCAAGGTTCCCCGTGACACTCCACACATCCTCCTTTCTGTGTTCTAGTAACTTCTCCCTTTCCCCACCCTTTGGGCCTAGAGGTGATAACAGCTCTGCTTCTGCTATAGCCCCAGGTTGCTGCACTAGCTAGTGGGGTTTCCCTGCACCCACATTTTTAAAAATTAATCCTCCTCAGATGATCCCATTTGGAGTGTGCCTTTGCCTTCGGGTGGGACTCTGATACCCAGAGTCCTTGTGCAGTGTTTATATTTTGTATGAATTTCCATAATATGACTCACGTATTTTTTCATGATGAGTTGGGACAAATAAATACATGACAGGTTTGCTGATAACATGGAAATTGGTGATTGGCTTTTCCTTACAGCCCTTGCCTATTACCAAGTCACTGAGTGATTTTAAGCACTCTTGGGGGGTCTTACACCCTCCAACCCTGCCATTTCTGGAAACACCCATCAGGGAAAGCCTGGTACTTGGCCACATTCTGGAAGTCGCTTCGCTCACTTGGCTCAGGTGGGTATGGACAGAGCTCCCAGTGAACGGCCAGAAAAGTGGTTGTCACTTCTACGTTCACATGAAGATGCACTTGGGAAATGTGCAAAACTCTAATTTGCAAAAGAGGGTTCCTTGGGAGGAATAGTAGTAACCAACAGAGAGCCATTTTCTTTTTCATCTTGTCACCACTGGTGGCTGGGAACAGACTGTCCAGCCTCTGCTACTCATGAGGATTCTCTAAAGAGTTTTCAATAAATTTCATTTATTAACAAGGAACCGCTCCACTTAAAAAAAAAAAAAAAAAAAAAAAAAAA
>NW_006796565.1:474437-480849 GCF_000442215.2 Lipotes vexillifer | reverse complement strand
TTATTAAAAAGGAACCCCCCCACTTAAAAAAAAAAAAAAAAAAAAAAAGAATACCATTTGTAAATAACCTCCTCTTACTTAAGGCTTTGATTTTTACTGTATTAGGGAGGAGTTGGCAGGAATATGAGAGAGAGAGACAATGGGCCCCGGGGTGGAGGACCAAGAATAACAAGGCAAAATTTGCTTAAGCTTGTCACTCAAACCTGAGGGCCTCTTTCTGGAGCAATCTTTGGTGTGAATGCTCAAAATGCCCCAAATCCAAGGGCCATTTAAATCTTAATGATAAAACTCAGGAGCAATACAACTGTTTAGAACAAGAAAACGATTCTGAAAAAGCCCTACAAAACAAAGACGGATCCCCGTGTTACTGGTAGCAGAAAATTGAGGTCAGCATTGCCCAGATCAGGGAAATTTTATCTTCAAAGATAGCATTTGGTTGCTACCATCACAAGGCAAATGCGAACGGCTTGCTTAGTATTTCACCTACATCATTTGGGGAATGTTTAAAACCTGAGGGGCATAGAACGTTATCTAGAAGCAAGGAAAATTGCTCTCACATTGCTGGTGGGAGTTTCAACTGGCCTCACTTTCTGGGGGAAGTTTTAGTAATAGGTATTAAAAGTCTCAAAAAATGACCAACCAGCATACGAAAAGATTCTCAACATCTCAACGTTAGAAAAATGCAAATCAAAACCACAATGACCTACTGCCTGATGCTCATTAGGTTGGGCACTTCTGAAAGAACAGAAAACAAGTATTCGTGAGGATGTCAGGAAATTGGAACCCCTGTGCTTTGCTTTGTTGGTGGGAATGTAAAATGATGCAGCCACTACGGAACACAGTATGGAGGTCCCTCAAAAAAATTTAAAAATTATGATCCAGCAATTCCACTTCTTGGTATTTAACACAAAAGAATTGAAAGCAGGTGTATAAAATTGATGACTAATAAGAACCTGCTGTATAAAAAAATAAATAAGATAAAATTTAAAAATTAAAAAAAAAAGGATTGAAAGCAGGACCTTGAAGATATATTTGTACACCCATGTTCATAGCAGCATTGTTCACAGTAGCCAAGAGGTGGAAACAACCCAAGTGTCCACTGATGGATGATGGATGAATGGATAAACAAAATGTGGTATATACTTACAATGGAATATTATTCAGCCTTAAAAAGGAAGGACATTTTGACACACGCTGCAACATGGATGAACCTTGAGGACATTATGCTCTGTGAGACAAACTAGTCATGAAAGGACAAATGTGATATGGTTCCACTCATTTGAAATCTCTAAGGTAGTCAAAATCATAAAACACTAAGTCAAAAGAGGGTTGCCAAGGGCTGGGGGGCGGGGGGAGGGAAAGGAGGAAATAGTGTTTAGTGGGCACAGAGTTTTCAGTTCTGCCAGATGAAAATGTTCTAGAGATTTGTTGCACAACAATGTGAATATACTTTCCTGAACTGGACACAAAAATGTTTGAGATGGTTAATTTAAACCATGTAAATTAAATGTTATGTGTTTGGGACTTCCCTGGTGGCACAGTGGATAAGAATCTGCCTGCCAATGCAGGGGACGCGACTTTGATCCCTGGTCCAGGAAGATCCCATATGCCGCGGAGCAACTAAGCCTGTGCTCCACAACTACTGAGCCTGCGCTCTAGAGCCCATAAGCCACAACTACTGAGCCCTCGTGCCACAACTACTGAAGCCTGTGCGCCTAGACCCCGTGCTCTGCAAGAGAAGCCACCGCAAAGAGAAGACCCTGCTCACTGCAAATAGAGAAAGCCCACATGCAGCAACGAAGACCCAGCGCAGCCAAAAAACAAAAGAAATCAATGTTATGTGTTTGTAAGTACAAGAAGAAATAAAATAAAAAAGATTTAAAAGTCTCAAAAATGTTTTTAGCCTCCTCCAAAGAATTCCATTTCTGGAAATGTATCCTGAGAAGCTCCCGAGGACTTTTGCACACATAGTTTGTCACAGTGTGATGTACAACATGAAAAAATAGAAGCATCTTAAATATTCCACGATAGGGGACTGGATGAACAAATGATCATAAATCACCCAATGGAATACTCTGTAGGCAACAAGAATTTTGTCATAAAAGAATAGTTAGTGGCATCGGAAAGTGTTCATGACATATTAAGTTAAAAATTCACCTTAGAACTATAGCGTGATCCCAATTTTGCAATAATTTAGGCATATATGCATAGAATAAAGAGTAGAAGATACATATCAAAATGTGAACGGGGTCATCTTTGGGGCAACAGGATTTGAGTTGACTTTTATGTATTTCTGTGTGTTTCTCTCTGTTCCCTGAGGTGGACATGCACCACTTTTTTTTTTTTTTGCGGTACGCGGGCCTCCCACTGTTGTGGCCTCTCCCGCTGCGGAGCACAGGCTCCGGACGCGCAGGCTCAGCGGCCATGGCTC
Source organism: Lipotes vexillifer (assembly GCF_000442215.2). Lineage (NCBI taxonomy): Eukaryota > Metazoa > Chordata > Mammalia > Artiodactyla > Lipotidae > Lipotes > Lipotes vexillifer. The sequence continues at coordinate 478,418 of NW_006796565.1, read as the reverse complement.
ACGGGCCCAGCCGCTCCGCGGCACGTGGGATCCTCCCGGACCGGGGCACAAACCCGCGTCCCCTGCATCGGCAGGCGGACTCTCAACCACTGCGCCACCAGGGAAGCCCCTACTTTATGTACTTTTTATACTTTTCTATATAAAAAATGTACACATTAGTTTTATAATTAAAAAGAAGAATGAAGACAAAGTAGAGCGTAGTCAGTATCATCTTCTTTTCCAATCCAAACCCTCCAGATGTCTTTTCAGAGTCATAGCTTCAAAGAGAGTAAATATAAGAAGCAACTGCCGGGACTTCCCTGGTGGTCCAGTGGTTAAGACTTCATCTTCCACTGCAGGGGATGTGGGTTCGATCCCTGGTGGGGGAACTAAGATCCCGCATGCTGAGGGGCAGCTAACTAAGCCTGCGCACCACAGCTACTGAGCTCGCGCGCCTCAACGAGAAAGCCAGCATGCCGCAAACTACAGAATCCACGCGCCCTGGAGCCTGTGCGCCACAACTAGAGAGAGAAGCCCACGTGCCACAATGAAAAATCCCCCGTACCTCAACTAAGACCCGATGCAGCCAAAAATAAATTAAATGAATAAATAAATAGTAAATAAATCTTAAAAAAAAAAGCAACTGCCAACAGTGCAGGTTTAGAAACTCCCATGGCTGGCACTGTCCGTTCTGCAAGTGCCAGCGTGTGCGGTGGTGCCTCCCACGCACAGAGGCATGGAAGTGAGGTGACAGCCTAAGTGGGCAGGGATTGGACAGTGGCACCTCCTCAAGGGCCTGTCCTCAGAGGAGTAGGGACCAGAGGGAAGGACCTGACCCCCCCAAGTGAATTAAGCTGCAAGTCTCCCACTGAAGAGGGCACCCAGTGGGAGCATTCTCCTATGATTGGCTGCAACTGTCCATTTCCAGAATCTAGACTTCGTTCAGCAGCAAAAAACTCAGGGTGATGTTTCTGTTTTGACAAAGAAGGCGTTTGGGGTTTGGAGTGCTGCCCAAGTGCACAGAGAAGCATTTTGTATTATTCACTAACAACGGCATTGTCAGCACACTTGAGAGGCTGTTCACTGTACCAACACAGGGTCACCCCGGCTTTACCTGTAAAGGAACAATCACGAGCCCATTAAAGACATCACAAGAATTTCAGGCTCTGGCAACATTTGTTGTGATCATTTTGAAGGAAATCTGAGACAGGGAGGGGTCTGTTTTCAACTTGTCTAGGGATTTAATTTGCTTTATCAAGTTGATTTTGCATTTATCTAAATGGTTCTTCATTCTTAGGGCAAATTTGGTTATTTCATCTTGCTTTTCACTTACTATTATGACATAAGCATATTTCTCATGTTAATACAAAGTCCTCAAAAATCTCCCAAATTGTATAAAAACATCCCATTCTGTGACTGTGCCATAAATTATTCCTTTGGTTGCCATTGAGATTGTTGGCAATTTTACTAATATTAATACTGCTGCAGTTAATATTTTTGTGCCATTCAGCTTTGTGTGCACTTCAGATTATTTCCTTAGGACTAATTCCAAAAGTGAAACCACTAGGTCAAAGGCATGCACATTTTTCAGCTTTTCTGGGGGGCGGTCAAATTTTATTTCATGTTGTTTGTATATTTTTCCTTTCTTTTTTCAAGATAAAATGGCTTTTTTCATAATCATAAAAGATATACTCACTCAATGTAAATGATTTAGTTTAAAAAAAGATATAAAGAAATGAAAATTACCAGGCAAATTCATGACAAATAACTACTGTTAACATTCCTTCCAGATCTTTCCTTATGTGCATATATATAAAAATATATATGTAATAACTATACATGTTCATCTCTAACTTATTTTCCCTTAACATAGCATGAACATCTTTCTAATAATTTAATAGAGGACTATATAATTTTTTTTGGCTGCACAGTACACCACTGTACAGAGATATACTTTACCAAACCAAGTTTAGACATTTTTAAGGCTCGGACTCCTATTACCAAAACACTTTCCAAATGGCTTATACCAATAATATCCACTCCCGCTGTCAGTGTGTGGCAATCCATCTCATGGCCAATGAAAACCATTTGCAATGTCCTACTTTTTTTCACTGAGCCGTTTCTAGCCAGGAGTAGTGCCAAGAATCTTGATGGATATGTTTGGTGGTTTGGGCTATTTTCTGAGAAAGAATGCGAAAGAATCTCCGTGGCTTACCTGCCACGGCAGCTGCTGATTTCTGAAGAGGGTTGACAGGGTGCTGGAGAAGGAAGCCAAGAGGACCCTGGCTTTCCGTAAACATAATTAGGTATTTATCAAACCTCCGGTCACGTCTCTGAATTCACATTGGAAGTTTATTTACCATCATGTAAAGTATCTTGGGGGAATACTGCATACAGATATTAGCAATTAATTCAATCTAAGAATCTCAATTTTTGCAGTTAACAGAGTACCATGTCAATACTCTAATTGCGAATTCTGCCCAAAAGGCCAGTATCACGGGAAGCAGGAAGCCTCGTAATGAGGCAGGACTTCCAACAGAGACTAAAAACTGAGATGTTGAGGGTCAGACAGGGAGAGCCATGGATCTGAGCTGTGTCACGCAGGCTAGGGCTTTGCCACACACAAGTGGCGTCCACCCGTGACAGGGAGGCCTCCTTTGCTCTGCCCATGTGAACAATGGGCCACCTGGGCTCTTGGGCTCACACCTCTGCAGGGCCCCCTTCATTGGGCTGGACGGGGCCTCTGATAACCTGCTGTCGCTGGCCCTCAGGGCCAGGTGTGACTTACCCTCCCCTAAGTGAAACCTTGTCCATGTAACCCTGGTACACTGAGCTGTCCCAGAAGGGGAGCTGGGGGTGCACTGGGAGGGATGGTGGGGGGCTTGGGAGCTCTGGAGGAGCCTTCCCACAGCCTCACTTGAAGGCCTAGGAGGCTGGGTTTGATTTGTGAACTTTTCTGATCCTACTCCCTTTCCAAGGTGTGTGCACAGAAGCAAACCTTGTCTTGCAGACAGAGTGCTCTGGGCCTTGGGTTTGTTCTTAATCCTCCCAGTTAAGGTCCTGGTGGCAACATGGGGAGTCAGAAGCATCAGCAAATTGTGGTTTTCTCTTATTCATGGACCAAAGGTTTCCTGTGGGCTCTCCTTTACTTTGTTTTGTGGGAAAGCAGACAGCAACTGAGGAAAGAAAGTTCTACAGACCAGCAGCCAACCATGGTGCCACTGGCGAAGAGAAGGAGGGTTGGCAAAACCACTGACTCCTGTTTTGATTCATGAGCTCAGACTCTCTCTAACTCTCTGTCTCTGTCTCTCTCTGACACACACACACACACACACCCCACTGTGTCTTATCTTACGGAACCCGTTTCAGAGAGCATCTCCCCCGAGAAGCTTGCCTACCTCCTTGGGCAGAGGTGGGTGCTTCCTGCCTGGAGCTTCCCGGCCTCCCAACGGCACTGCTCCCATTGCTTTGGAATTCTCCCCTCAAGCCTGGAAGCCTCTGGGGAGAGATTCTGTCTTACCCACCTCTGTATCTAGAGCATTCTGTCCAGGGCCTGCCATCTCAAAGGTGTGCCCTGTGTGTCTGGTGAACAGCAGGACATCACAGAACATCAGGCTTTTGTAAGTGGCTGACTCCATTTTGCACTTGAACCCATACCCAGGATTCATTAAGCCTTCCCAGCGCCCTGAAACTGCAAACAAGAAACATGGCAGATGGTTCCCTCAGTGGCTAGTTTCCAGGGGCTTCTAGATGATCGGCAGCCCTCGGGACCCCACAGTAGCCCTGGAAGACAATGGTGCAGCACACTGAGGGACTGTGAGGAAGGAAATCTAATAAAGGAATGTAAATCTCTTTAACCAGAGACCCCGGGCACAAAATGTTTGTGCCCTCAAAGGGGGTTCATTTTCCAGAAATAATATGCAAATAACCTGGATAAAGCATTTGACTTTGTAAAACTTGCTCTGCCCTTGCAGCTGGGCTGCAGGCAGTGAGAGGAATGCC